>NC_087291.1:17257371-17573309 GCF_015220805.1 Pogoniulus pusillus
CCTGAGGAGCTCATAGTGCCTGGCACTTCTATATGCAAGAGCAGAGTGTGAGTGGGAAGGCACTGGAGATGGCTGTGGGGCATGGTTCTGTGACAAGAGGGTTGTGCCAGGAGTTTGTTGGTGTGGTGTGGAAGGACAGCAGAGCCCTCCAGCCTGCTGACAACATGTCAGAATGGGGTTATTGTCTTCAGGATGTTTGGTGATATATTTAAGGGATTGACAAAGATGCCAAGAGGGAAGAACTTTGCAATGGTTTGGCAAGTCTCATGGAGAGAATTGGTAATGTGCTGTCAGATGAAGGGGTCTTCTGGTGCGGCTCTTTGAGTATCACCAGGCTCTGGGGGGGAAATGTTGTGGCCAAATAACAGCAGAATCTCCCCTGAAATCGTGAGAAAGGGCAAAAGCAGGTAGAGGGATGGGAAGATGTTTTAAAACATCCAGTTTCACTGCAGCAGTGACAAATCAGCAGCACTCAGCTGTCTAGCTGCAGCTGGTTTGCTGTTTCTGGCAAGGTAACACCAAGAGGACATATTCATCTGGGACTCACTTTGGTCCAACATGATCACAGTCACACAAGGGTAGGGGCCAGAAAGGGCCTCTGAAGGTCATCGTGTCCAAGCTCCCTTTCAGAGCAGGAACATCTAAAGCAGATCACACAGGAACAGGTCGAGGCAGGCCTTGAATGTCTCCAGAGACAGACTCCACCGCTTCTCTGGGCAACCTGTTCCAGTGCTCTGCCACTCTCAAAGCAAAGAAGTTCCTACTTGTGTTTAGATGGAACTTCTTAACGTGATCAGAATTCCCTTCTGAAACTGAGGCTGAGATTTAGGGCACCTGACTTTCTTAAAAGAGTCCTGCTGTGGTTGGTTCAGTGATGTGAGCTTCCTGCTCCAAGCTCTTCCTGCAGATGTTCCTCCAGCCTTAGCCTTTGCAGCTACCTCAGGGAGCACTCATATGTGAAGAGGCTGATGCCTTTTCCACTGGGGAAAGAGGACACATGCTGAACAGATCCAGTCCTGGAAGAGGTCCCACCCACCTTAGGCTTTTACAAGGAAAGGGGAAGGACTGGCTGAAATTCCCTGTGACTAAAGAGGTGCTTGAGGAAAGCAAGAAAGTGAGAGAGCACATAATAGAGATAGCAGAGCTCAAGCTGAGAAGAGTGGGCGGTGGAAGGGAAGAGAAAAGAGTGGAAAAATGCAGAGGCCAGTATTGGGGGAGCCCAGCTCCATCGCAGAGCTGCTCCTGGGAAGGCAGCCAGGGTGTCACTGCTGCAGTCTTCATCTCCATCTGACTGCAAAAAAGGGATAAGGCCTCGCAGAGCATCCACTTTAAATGAGCTTAGCTGGTGGTGATGGGAGCCTCAGCTCAGATACCATCAGATGTCATCAAATCAGTTCCCCTAGACTGATTCAGAGGTCTCAATCTCCTTCTCTGTAAAGCCTGAGGGCTTTCATTAGCCCCAGATGATCCCTAGCATCTTGTACTATCCTTTATGCTTCAGGAGCACTCTGAGAGTGCTCCTTGCTAAAAAGCCTTTTTTATTTCCTACTCCTCTACTAATATCCTTGCTCAGATTTTTACATCTCTTTTTGTAACAATTTCTCTTGAGCACTGATAAATCAGAGAGGTCATAGCAATTATTGTTCAGGAGTGCAGCTGCCCTTCTTCTTTGGAAGAGGAAGGACCTCTTGACCTCCACTGGAGTTTTACCTGCAAGGCCTGAAGGAGGTGAATGAGCAAAGAAGCTACAGAAGGTGAAATGACCTGAGGTTTGCAGGCATCTGAACTTCACACTGCAAATGCAGGTCATAGCCTGAGGACCTCTGCTTTGTTATTGGCATGAACCTTAGGCCAAGTCAGGATGGAAGCCAGCTTGTCAAGTCTAGATTCAAGAAAAGGACAGCAAAATGTTCTGTACCTAAATTTTCTTAACCTTTGAAAGCAGGAACTCATTGCTGAAGCATTTTGCTGCCTCTGGCACGCTGCTGCAAGACATAAACTTGATTACTCAAGTAAGTTTTGAATGGAGCCTTTGCCATGAATCAGAAAAGAGTCTTTTGCCTTTTGCTTCTTTTCAAGTGTAGTGAAGCTCCTGCTGGTTTTCAGCATGGCCCCATCAGCTGGTTCTTGGAGCAGTCTTTTGATCTCTTTGTAAACATCACTCACTTGAGCACCAGATCATCGTGATGCAGTTGAGCTGGCAGGACCAGCAGAGTGGCATAGTCTGCTGGGTCATCTCAGATGCTGGATAGTCCTCTGCAAGTGTTGCAGTATTACTACAGCTTCAGCTGTACTTCATCGTCCTGCTTCTCACCTGAAATTCCTGTACTGGATCAAAGAGAGGCAGTTTTCTCACCAGCCCTCCCAGGCTCCTACCCACCACACAGTGGGAGTGAGCTAGAGAGCAGCCAAACCATCCTTGACCAGAATGTGCAGGCTGCTGTGCCTTCTGGATGCTTTCTGGATGATGAGAAGCTGGAGATGCTGCTTAGGGGTATGGCTTAAGGTGAATCTTGTAGAGTGGAGTTATAGGTTGGACTTGGTGACCCTGAGGATCTTTTCCTACCTGAACGTTTCTGTGATTCTGTGATTCTTGATACCAAGGCAGTCAGGACTAGGGAGAGACAAATGTGAGAACCCAACATGGGGAAGGAAAACAAGAACCCCAGAGGGTCAAGAATTAGCAGGCTGTGATGTTGGAGGCATGGCTTGGGGAAGGAAAGTGTGAAAGAGACCTGTCATCAGCAAAGGAGGACAAGGAGCTGACAGATGGCATGAGGAGAGTGCAGAGAAGAGAACTGTTGTACTGAAGAGGGTTTCAGGTAGTGTGAGAGAGCCATGGGCAGAGGAAGAAAACAGGATTCAGGGTAGCAGCATAAAAAATGCTGTGTGCACTGCATTGTGCTGTCTGTGAAGGTAGCTCATAGAAAGGATGGCAGGGTATGGGCTCTCGTCTCCAGTCCCCCAGAGGCAGAGGCATAACACAGATGATCAAAGCAATTCCTCCTCTTCCAGGTTCCCAGGGACCTTCTTGTTATTTGTGGGAGGTCTCAGATATCCCTGATGCTGGTCCTGCTCCAAGTGCCCACCACCCAGCTGAGACCCTGTGCTGCCAGCGAGGCCAGGGATGCTGTGGCAAAGCAGTGCCAGCTCTCTCCGGGCCACGCTCTCCTCTCGCCGTGGACAAACTCATCCACGTTGACTGCACCCGAGGAAATCCAAAGTTCTGGAGCCAGCTCTCCTGGCTGCTGCCCAGTTCTCCTCCCTTCAGGCAGAGGAGCACCAGCGTGTCCGTGCTGCGAGGGGGCTGGGACACAGACGGGGAGGCAGGAAAGCAGGGGAGGGGCAGGCTCAGCAGCGTTCTCCCAGCTCTGCGGTCTTGATGCTCACACCACACGGAAAGAAAAGTATTTAACTCCATTCCTGTCCCTCTCAGGCAAGCTGAGGGGGGATTTGCTTTCACAGCCATTTTCCCCCCTGCTGATAACGTCAGCAGGACCCGTGTGTGGTTTACAGCTTCTGGCTCCTTTGCTTCCCCAGAAGCAAGGCTGCAGCTTTCCCACCTCTTTCCAGGCTCCTCCTGCCTGCCATTTCCCCTTGAATTTCGACGGTGACCCATTTAGCTTTGACACGACTCACTTTGCTATATCCAGAAGACTTCACTAAGGGCTGACTGAGGATGCCTGTTCCCTGTTAACCCTTTAAAGACACTTAAAGTCTCTGCAACATAGAATCACAGAGGCACAGAATGGTAGAGGTTGGAAGGGACCTCTGGAGATCGTTGAGTCCAACCCCTTGCCAAAGCAGGATAACCTAGAGAAGGTCACACTGGGACACATCCAGGCAGGTTTTGAATGTCTCCAGAGATGGAGATTTGATCATCTCCCTGGGCAGCCTGTCCCAGTGCTCTGTCAGCCTTAAATTAGAGAAGTTTCTCCTTGTGGAACTCAAGTTCTTCCTCGTGGAAGATGTAGCTACAGCTTTGAAAAGGAACAATCTTCCCTAACTTCCCACGTGGTGAAAACCTGTGGCTATCAGAAAGAAAAGGTGTTCTAAACCTCAAACAGGACCCCCCCAAAACAAACCTGACCTGAAAACAGGGCCCAAAGCCTATCTGCACAATAAATGAGGCTGTTTCATTCATCTCAGAGTTTTAACTGCAGAAGTCAGATGAGATCTGCTGCTTCCCTTAACAGCTTTTGCAGCACAGCCTCAAACTTCATCTGTGAGCGCAAAACCAAAGCCCAGCTCACTGTGCCTCTCTAAACCTCTCTGCTTTTACATTCTCTCCTTTTTTTCCAGCATAACAACCTCTCTGTATTACAGGGTGTATCCAAACTCAGAGAAAAACTTCTGACCACTTGGTTTGTTGGGTCTCTTTTTTTCCCCTTCGAGGCACTTTCCACAGGACTGTGCTGCTCGGGAGCCTTCGAGTGCCACGTTGCTGCCTGCATCTAAAGGCTGGGAAAGCCATCACGGATACTTTTGCAGTTCTTGATGTGGTTCTGGGTGGTGACTTCCCACGGCCAACATTGTCGGGTAGCGGTTCTTTCCCCCCCCGGCTGCAAGGCCATGCCAGAATTGTATGTGTTGCATCGACTGCAGAGCTCTAGAGTCTAAAACTGGATCGCAGGGACCATCTAGCGTCCACAGCCTGCACCCGCCCGGCAGCGGCGCCTAACAACGCTGGCGATGCTCTGCAGCCTGCTGGGCTCAAGAGCTCCGGAATTCTACTTCCTTCCTTCCTTCCTTCCTTCCTTCCTTCCTTCCTTCCTTCCTTCCTTCCTTCCTTCCTTCCTTCCTTCCTTCCTTCCTTCCTTCCTTCCTTCCTTCCTTCCTTCCTCATTTGTTTCTTTCCTCAGCTGTTTCCTTCCTCGTTTCCTTCCTTCCTCATTTCCTTCCTTTCTCATTTCCTTCCTTCCTTCCTTCCTTCCTTCCTTCCTTCCTTCCTTCCTTCCTTCCTTCCTTCCTTCCTTCCTTCCTTCCTTCCTTCCTTCCTTCCTTCCTTCCTTCCTTCCTTCCTCATTTGTTTCTTTCCTCAGCTGTTTCCTTCCTCGTTTCCTTCCTTCCTCATTTCCTTCCTTTCTCATTTCCTTCCTTCCTTCCTTCCTTCCTTCCTTCCTTCCTTCCTTCCTTCCTTCCTTCCTTCCTTCCTTCCTTCCTTCCTTCCTTCCTTCCTTCCTTGTTTCCTTCTTTCCTTTCCCGATGTGGTTGCTGAAAGGATTCCCCTTCCTGACACAGAAGCATGGAGTCAGAGAACTGTTTTGCCTGGAAAAGACCTCTCACTTCTCATCATTGACTGAGTTCAACACCTGCGTGGCAATCTGCCCATGTCCCCAGGTATCATGGCCACTTGTTTCTTGAGCACCTCCAGGCATGGGGACTCCACCACCTCCCTGGGCAGCCTGTGCCAATCCCTGACCATTTTGAAGTACAGAAATTTCCTAACCCTCCCCTGGCACAATTCCAGGCCATTTCCTCTCATTCTATCGCCTGATAGTAGGGAGAAGAGCCCAACCCCCACCTCACTCCAACCTCCTCTCAGGGAGTTGCTGTAGGGACATGCAGAAGATGCACCTTCACAGCCTCCCTAGTTTTAACCCTGCTGTGTGACACTCCTGAGAGCAAATGTCTGTCAGAGACCGTGCAGTTAGCAGAAGCACCACATGGTGTCTGTAGTGCAAAAGGAAAGAAGTCAGACAAAATACAACTTGAAATCTTACACCAGGGGATTTTCGCGGGAACCTGCCCACACCTGCACGTTGGAAAAGAGGGGGGAAAGGGAAGCAAACTAATCAGACATTCACTGCCTTCTCTTAAGGGGATTGGAATGGGCTGCCCAGGGAGGTGGTGGAGTTGCAGTCCCTGGAGGTGTTGAAGCAAAGCCTGGCTGGGGCTGGTGAGACACTGGCACAGGCTGCCCAGGGAAGTGATTGAATGTCCATCCCTGGAGGCATTTTAAAGCCGTGAGGGTTTGGTGCTGCGGGACATGGTTTAGCAATGGCCTTGGCAGTGTTAGACTGGGCAATGAGCTTCAGCCTTTTTCCAAACAAAATCAGTCTGTGATTCGATCACTTCATGAGGCATTGGACACTTGATTTCAACATCACACTGCAAGCCCTCACCCCTCTGCAAGGCAGGGGGGGAAGCAGATTACTTTTACCTGTCAGTAGCTGCAGTGCATAAAGCGTTTTCATATGAAAGAAACAAATTATGCAGGTTGAGAGAAGCTCGACAAGTTAATTGCATCCTTCAGCTTGCAGCATCCATGCAGGTCCTAATTAAGCAGAGCACCTTCCTTTTGGAGGTTGTGTTGTGAGGGCTGCTCTCACGTGATCCCTTCAGTTGACTGAAGAATCTGGAAGCTTCTCAGATGAATGTTGGAGCTCATCCTGTTTCCATCCTCAGAGCTCTCTCTGAGACATGAGGGCCACGGAAGCATCTGAAGGGACAACAGTTTCCACCATGCTGTTCAGATATGAATGTTTAAAAAGGCCTTGGACTGGGTGATATTAGAGGTCTTTTCCAACCTGGTTGATTCAATATCTTTCTTGATGTTCTGGAGCAGGGGATTGAGTCCAGCACCAGTAGGTTTGCAAGTGACACCAAGCTAGTAGCAGTTGTGAATCTGTTGGAGGGTAGGAGAGCCCTGCAGAGGGACCTGGCCAGGCTGCATGGGTGGGCAGAGGCCAATGGGATGAGACTGAACAAGGCCAAGTGCAGGGTTCTGCACTTTGGCCACAACAACCCCAAGCAGTGCTACAGGCTGGGGACAGAGTGGCTGAGAGCAGCCAGGCAGAGAGGGAGCTGGGGGTGCTGGGAGAGAGGAGCTGAAGCTGAGGCAGCAGTGCCCAGGTGGGCAGCAGAGCCAATGGCATCCTGGGCTGGCTCAGGAGCAGTGTGGGCAGCAGGACAAGGGAGGTTCTTCTGGCCCTGTGCTCAGCGCTGCTCAGGCCACCCCTTGAGTGCTGTGTCCAGTTCTGGGCTCCTCAATTCGAGAGAGATGTTGCAGTACTGGAAGGTGTCCACAGGAGGGCGCCAAAGCTGTGAGGGGCCTGGAGCATAGCCCTGTGAGGAGAGGCTGAGGGAGCTGGGGGGGGTGCAGCCTGCAGCAGAGGAGGCTCAGGGCAGAGCTCATTGCTGCCTGCAGCTGCCTGCAGGGAGGCTGTAGCCAGGTGGGGTCCCCAAGCTGTGCCAGGGCAGGTCTAGGCTGGATGTGAGGAGGAAGTTGTTGGCAGAGAGAGTGATTGGCATTGGAATGGGCTGCCCAGGGAGGTGGTGGAGTCACTGTGCCTGGAGGTGTTGCAGCCAAGCCTGGCTGGGGCACTTAGTGCCATGGTCTGGTTGATTGGGCAGGGCTGGGTGCTAGGTTGGGCTGGCTGAGCTTGGAGGTTTCTTCCAGCCTGCTTGATTCTGTGACCTTCGTAGCCTCCTCTGGAGTCTCTCCAACAGTTTTACATTTGCAAAGTCAGAAATAACAAAAAATTTCCAGTAGTTATGAGCAAAACTTTTCTGTTTCTTTCATCAGAGCAACCTTCAGTTGGCCTCCACTGCTGCTATTGACAGCCACATTACACCAGTCAGCTTTTATTAAAGCTAAAAGGTGAACAATCTAAGCGGGAGGGAAAAGCCTCTTCAGAATCAATGAATCACCTCAAACATCTCTGTGCCTCTCCTCTGTGGTTTTGACTTTTCCTCTACCACAGAGCAACCTGGAGTTAGCCCCTTATAAAAAGCAACTTGTTAAAAGGTAGCATTGCAAATGCAATTTGCCACTCAGGAGAAAATTGAAGAGAAAGGAAACCAAGCACAGAGGAACATGAAGCTGTGATGGGCTTTTTGGAGCCATTAAAACCCAGCTTTATGTAACTCTCTGCACTGTTAAATGGGAGTTGTTTCTTGGTGGTTCTCCTTTGCTGCAGAGGGAACTGCAGTATAAGATGCTTCAGGGAGTGTTTGTGTGCTGGTATGAGCTATGTAGAAATATCATAGGATGAAAGCTCATCCAGTTCCAACCCCTTGCCATAGGCAGGGACACCTCCCACTAGAACAGGTTGCTCAGGGCCTCATCCAACCTGGCCTTGAACACCTCCAGGGAGGTTGTGGAGCACAGAAGCACCCAATGTGATCTTTGATCACATTGGGTGCTTCTGTGCTCCACAACCTCCCTGGGCAACCTGTGCCAGTGTCTCACCACCCTCACTGCAAACAACTTCTTATCATCCAGTTTCAGTCTCCCCTCTTCCAGTTCAAACCCATTCCTCCTCATCCTGTCATTCCCAGACCTTGTCAATAGTCCCTCCCCAGCCCTCCTGTAGCCCCCTTCAGATACTGGAAGGCCACTAAAAGGTTTCCTCAAAGCCTTCTCTTCTCCAGGCTGAAGAGCCCCAACTCTTGTAGCCTGTCCTCAGAGCAGAGCTGCTGCAGTCTCTCAGATATTAAATCAGAGAACCATTAAAGTTGGAAAAGACTCCAAAGATCATAAAATGCAACCACCCACCCAACCCCACCATGCCCTAGACTAAACCAAGTCCTGAAGTGAGACCCCACCTGGAGTACTGCATCCAGTTCTGGAGCCCCTATTACAAGAGGGATGTGGAGATGCTGGAGAGTGTCCAGAGAAGGGCCAGGAGGATGCTCAGAGGCTGCAGCAGCTCTGCTGTGAGCACAGCCTGAAAGAGTTGGGGCTGTGCAGGCTGGAGCAGAGGAGGCTCCCAGGTGACCTTCTTGTGGCCTGCCAGCATCTGAAGGAGCCTACAAAAAAGCTGGGGAGGGACTTTTTAGGCTCTCAGGGAGTGCCAGGATTGGGGGGAATGGAGCAAAGCTGGAGGTGGGGAGAGTCAGGCTGGAGGTGAGGAAGAAGTTGTTCAGCAGGAGAGTGGTGAGAGCCTGGAATGGGTTGCCCAGGGTTGAGGTGTTTCAGGCCAGGCTGGCTGAGGCTGTGGGCAGCCTGCTCTAGGGTAGGGTGTCCCTGCCCATGGCAGGGAGGTTGGAACTGGCTGCTCCTTGTGGTCCCTTCCAACCCTGACTGACTCTATGGTTCTAAGTGCCATATCTACACATTTTCTGAGCACCTCCAGGGATGGTGACTCCTCACCTCCCTGGGCAGGCTGCTGCAGTGCCTGACCAGTGCTCTCCATCTGGACAAGGTGAGCACAACACAGAGCCATCTTCACTTGCCAGATGAGTAAGCCCTCTGTGCAAGAATCCAAACTGGATGTGGATCTTGCTTTTCTTCTTGATCTTTGGGAGAGCTTCTTCGTGCACAGAACCGATGCTACTGCACAGCTCCTATCTCTTGCTTCTAGCAGCGGAGGTGACAAAAGCCTGGAGGGCATCGTCTAAACTAATGATCAGCTTAGGTCCTTTTCCATCTAACTGCACACGAAGCAAGCAGCTGAATGGCAAATTGGCTCCCGTTCAAAAGTTTCCTAGCAACAAAAGAGGTAATGCAGCAAGCAGCCAGGCAGGCTGTACACTGCCAGCATCTGAAATGATGAGTTATCTACCCAAAAAAAAGTGCTCTTTACACAACAGAGGCTTGAACGGTGCCTGCAGCACTGCTTTCTGGCAGTGAAGTCAGGACCACACAAAGCTGTGGCCCTCAGTGCGTGGTTATCCTCTCCAGTCAAGAGTTTGCAAGTGAGGGAGGATAAAATAGGAGGGATTCAAAGCAGGAGGGGTAAGAGCTGTGCTTTGTTCCTGTGTTTGCTCTAAAGAGAGCCATCCATAGGGCTAATGGGGCTTGCAGGACAAATAGGTGTTGTGAATGTCTCTTTAAAAGCTAGTCAAATGCCAGGCCAGAAGAGCAGCCATGGAATCATGACCTCGATGAATGCTCTGTCAGTCTGACTCAAACATGACAAAAATCAGCTCTGGAGGTTATTAGGTTGTTTCAGTTGGTAGCACTTTGGGAGCAGGACTGTCTGCCTGCTTTGATTTCTACAGCACCAGCCAAGAGGGAGCTCTCTGGTCCAGGCATGGCCTCTATTTTGGTCATCCAGTTGACAGGATCACAGGATGTTAGGGATGCTGAAGGGACTGGAGCACTGCCTGATGAGGAAAGGCTGAGAGCCCTGGGGTTGGTTAGTCTGGAGAGGAGACAACTGAGAGGACGTCTAATAAATGCATATTTATAACTGAGGGATGAGGATCAGAAGGAAGGGACAGGGACAGCCTCTGCTCACTTGTACCCTGGGGTAGGACAACAAGGATTGGATGGTAGCTGCAGCACAGCAAATTCCATCTCAACATGAGGAAGAATTTCTTACTGTAAGGGTCCCAGAGCCCGGGCACAGGCTGCCCAGAGAGGCTGCGGAGTCTCCTTCGCTGAAGCCTTTCCAGACCTGTCTGGATGTGTTCCTGTGTGACCTGCACTAGATTCCATGGTCCTGCTTTGGCAGGGGAGGTGGACTCAAAGATCTCCAGAGGTCCCTTGCCTTGGTGTCTTGGAAGTGCATGTCAGAAGAGGTCCCCATGTCATCTCTTGCCACCTCCAGGCATTTGTTCTCTGCTACAGGTTGTCTTCCCCTCCACTGTGTGTGACTTGTGCACCTGCCTGGCTCTCCAAAATCACCTCTGTACATTTCCCTTCTATTTAAACACCATCATGTGAAAGTCCAGTTCAGGAAGGTGGCCACAGAGCAAGGTGAGTGCTCAGGCATTGGCACAGGCTGCCCAGGGAGGTGGTGGAATCCCCATTCCTGGAGGTGTTCAAGCAACCTGTGGACATGGCACTTCACGGTCTAATGGCCATGGTGGTGTTGGGTTGGTGCTTGGACTCAAGGATTTTAGAGAGCTTTTCCAAGCAAAGCAGTGCTATGGTTCAATGGCTCTGTAAGTGAGGGTGCAGCAATGGTCCAGGAACGAGTGGCTTCCAAACATACAGAGAGGGACATGCACTGACTGTGCAACTGCAAAGTGGACCATGGCAGGAGCCAAACCATGAGGAGCATCCTGCAGACAGCTGCGGGGGCATTTCCCCCTTTCTGCCTGTTCTGCCTGGACCTTCTGGCCATGTCCACCAGGCCTCACTCTGCAGCTCCTCTTCATTAATATTTACTTTTCACTTCACCTCCCCAACTGAAAGATCAGACCTGAAGCACTCCTGTGAAACAGCAAGAGAGTCCCCATGGCTATTCCTCACCTTTTCTGACCACCAACTGCTCTGGAGGACTTTGTGATTAACTTTCTGTATTATGCAGTGGCTCCTGCCTTTCCTTGCTTCATGATTAAATTTGTATTGAATCTCCCAATGCATTATTCACCTCCTAAGCCTCACAGCCAGCCTGTTGCACTTTATTAATCTCCACCCAACACTGCTCCCCACCCTTCAGCCTGGGGTTTGGAGTTCCATAGTGGTTCCAGCACCAGTGCCTCAGCGGCACTCACACTGAGGCTGTTTGGATCCTGTCACATTCTGCTGTGGCACTTCTGTGTGCAGAATCATTGAATGGCTTTGGTTGGAAGAGGCCTCTAAGATCACCAAGTCTCTGCCAAGGTGCTGGGGCTAAACCATGGCCCTCAGCAACACATCTCTGCCTCTTGGAAACACCTCCAGGGATGAGGACTCAACCACTCTCCTGGGCAGCCTGTGCCAGGGTTTGAGAACTCTTTTAGTATAGAAGTTTCTTCTAATGCCCAACCTAAACCTCCCCTGGTGCAGCATGAGACCTTTTCCTCCTGCCCTATCCCTTGTTCTTCTCCTTTCAGGGAGCTGTAGAGAGCAATGAGGTCTCCCCTCAGCCACCTTTTCTCCAGACACCTCCAGTTCCTTCAACTGCTCCTCCCCAGCCCTGTTCTCTAGACCCCCCATCAGCTTTGTTGCCCTTCTCTGGATCCACTCCAGCAACTCAGTGACCTTCTTGGAGTGAAGTATCCCAAACTGAACCCAGGCCTCAGGGATTCTGGATTTGTTTTGCCTTTAGCACTCTCTGTTGATGTTGTTAGGTGCTTTGTGGAGGAGGAGATGACCTTGCAAAATGGTTTAGCTGCAAAGGTGAAAAAGAGAAAGTTTCAGAGCCTCTGTTACCCATGATGAGACTTTGGCTTATTTATGAGTGTTCCATCTGCATTCCAGCCATAGAATCATAGAATCACAGAACCACAGAATTATAGGATCATACCATCAGGAGATCACAGAGTCATAGGATCACAGAGTCACTGAATGACAGAATCATGAAATCAGAGAGTCATGGAATCATAGATTCATAGGATCACAGAACCATAGGATCACACCATCAGGAGATCACAGAGTCACTGAGGTGATCAGTCACAGGAACACAGAATCACAGAATCATAGGATCACAGGATCATGGAATCACAGGAACACAGAATCATTGCATCACAGAATCACAGAATCATAAGATCACAGAACCATGGAATTATAGAATGCTTTGAGTTGGAAGGGACCTTAAAGATCATCTGCTCCAACCACCCTGCCATGGGCAGGGACACCTTCCACTAGCTTGCCCAAGGCCTCAGTCTTCCATTCTGTCCTCCTTTGTGTAATCTAATGGGTTTCTTTCACCCCAGTCTCACGGAGTTGAGAGGTTTGCAGTGGGTTTAGAAGAGGCAAATGTGCTCACTAACTTGCAGTCTGAGCTGGTGAGTTTGAGTGGAATGAGCTCTGGGCTCAGGGTTTTAGTGGAAGTTGTGTTAGCATCAGAACCTGAGCTCCGAACGCCAGCACAAAGCCCAAGGTTTCTGGCTGCAGCAGAAGGAGTCCTGCTCAGTCGAGGGGGAAAAACAATCAGAAATTCAACTGCTTCCTAAAAATGGCATAATGAAGCCACAGCATGTAAGGAAAGTCCTTTGGCAGGCAGCTCTAAATGCCACTAAGTGCTGAACCGACAACTCCTTACCGAGAGGCAGCCTGATTTAGAAGCAGCAGCTCGTTGCAAAGCGGTGGCTGTGGAATCAGAGTCAGCTGTATCCTCACAGCTTTTTGTCTTCTCCTCCTCCAATCAGCCAGCATTCACACTTGTGCCCCGAGGAGACAGCAAGCAATTTCAGCCTTCTGAGCTGCTGCAGATTTCACACACAGCTCTGTACTGAAAGCAAAGAGGGGCTGTGCTTTAAGCAGTTCACACTGGAAACGTTCAGCAGCTAAACAGCAGTTATTAGCTTTGGGAAGGCTCAGATGTCACATCCTGGAGACATGTGGGTCATGTGGATGGCTCTGACTCTCTAGCAGATTAGTTTCTTTTGGATCAGTCTGCCACAAAATACTATCAAAATGTCCAAACTCCTACCTCTGTGTTGTTCTGGGGCAATGCTGCACAGTCAACAAGGCAGGTGCCAGTGAGGGTCTGGCTGCCAGGAGACACAGGCACAGTCTGGAAGTGAATCTGGAAGAAAAGTGGAAAGGGTTAGGTCAGGCAGTGATCTGCAGGTGTTTGCTGAGCTAGACTGCAGTCAGGGCACTTTGCCCTGACAGACCAATGAGCCTATTGCTCAGTGTTGCAACTACCATCAGTCCTCACCAAATTCTCCAGCTGAAATGTTACTGGAGGGTGTCTGCGCTACAGGTAGCTGCAGTCCAGCCTTGTGATGCCCATCAGTGAAGAGCACAAACTTCACCTTCATCTTGCAGTCCAGCTCTGTGCTGCCCATCAGTGAAGAGCACAAACTACAGCTCCCTCTTGCAGTCCAGCTCTGGGATGCCCATCAGTGAAGAGCACAAACTTCACCTTCATCTTGCAGTCCAGCTCTGTGCTGCCCATCAGTGAAGAGCACAAACTACAGCTCCCTCTTGCAGTCCAGCTCTGGGATGCCCATCAGTGAAGAGCACAAACTACAGCTCCCTCTTGCAGTCCAGCTCTGGGATGCCCATCAGTGAAGAGCACAAACTACAGCTCCAAGTTGCAACCCAGGTGAAAAACCCATTTTTTACCTCTGTGGTTCACATGCATGTAGGTGTCACTTAGAAAAGAATTCAGAGTTGTGTCTTTTAGTGATGCTGTAGCTAGAGGTAGAGAGAAATCAAAGCATCTGGAAGACCCTAGGCCACTGTGGCCCATGCACACCAAAGCTTCTGGTAGACTGTAGGTCACTGCTGTCCTTGTTGAGGCCAGATGAAGTGGGGTAGTGCTGGGGCATCAAGTCAGGGTGATAAAAACTCAGGAATGTTCAATAACTCAAGCACTGGCTGGGTGCTGCATACACACTAAGGACAGCAGCAGCCTTGGCACAGAGATGAGAACTGGGTGAAGGATGAGATTAACCACAACAATGTAGACCTGAAGGACACATGAGGAAGAGGGTTCCCCATTCAGTGGTGTCTGAGGTGTATCATCCCTCATCAACTGGAGCAGGAAGATGAAAATGCAAAGATATACTTGAGGTGAATGTTTCTTCAGTTGCAGAAGAGTGGATGTGAGCCTAATGGTTGGTTTGAACACATCAAAACACCTTGTGTCAGCTTTAATGGGTTTTAAAGAGGAGCAATTTAAGATGAATGCTGCACAAACAAGTCACTCCCAAGTGGAAAATGAACATCTGCCTCTGAAAAAGGGCCAGTCCATTCTGACATTTGCTCCCTTTTGTGGGGTTGCAGGATTCTCCTGAATGATTTAGCTGTCAGTAAAGGTGCATTTTGCTGTGGAAAACCAAACCCTAGCTGAGAAATGTCTGGTTACATCCAGAGACAATTAGACAAGCCCCATCATGAAACGTGACACTTCAGCATCTTATGGCAGAAATTAAAAGCCAGAGGCAAGCAGACAGGAGCAGGTTATGGTGTGGGAGTATTAGGATGAGCAGGCAGCCTGAGATCCTTTGCAGCACATGCTAATCATAGAATCATTGAATTGCTTTGGTTGGAAGAGACCTCTAAGATCATTAAGTCCAACTATCAACCTAACACCACTTTGGCCACTAAACCGTGTCCTGAAAGTCATGCAGGAGATCCACAGTGAGGGAACATGGACCTGTGGTGAGGGCTACATAACCTCTCAGACACAAGATTCATTCTTATAGAGTCATAGAATGGCTTGGGTCAGAAGGGAGCTCCAAAGCTTATCCAGTCCAACCCCCTGCACTCAGCAGGGACATCCTCCACTACAGCAGCTTGCTCACAGCCTGCTCCAGCCTCACCTCCAACATCTTCTTGGTGATGCTTGATGCCAGGACAAGGGGTAGTGAGTGGAAGCTGAGGCATAGGAAGCTTCATTCAAACATGGGGAGGAATTTTTTTTCACTGGGAGGGTGACAGAAGCCTGGAACAGGCTGCCCAGGGGGGTTGTGGAGTCTTCCTCTGCCTGGATGTGTTTCTGTATGACCTGCTCTGGGTGATGCTACTCTGGCAGGGGGGTTGTACTGGATGAGCTTTTGAGGTCCCTTCCAGCCCCTGACGTTCTGTGATTCTATGATTCTATGATCTCCAGGGATGGGACCTCAACCACCTCCCTGGGCAGCCTGTGGCAGTGCTCCAGCATCCTCCTGCTGCACAACTTGTTCCTCACATCCAGTCTCAATCTGCTCTGCTCTCATTTCAAACCATTGTCCTCATCCTGTCCCTGCAGGCCTTTGCAAACAGTCCCTCTGCAGCCTTCTTGTATCCCCTTCAGGTGCTGGCAGGCTGCTGTTAGGTCTGCCTGGAGCCTTCTCTTCTGCAGGCTGAATATCTAACAAAAGGCTTCATGCCTAATGAAATTGAAGCTGCAGACTGGAGGCTGAGCAGGTGAAAAGGGTTGGTGAACTGGAAGATGAGAACGGTTGAAGCTAAATGCCACAGCTTCCAGCCAGCCCTGACTGATGGGATCAGATTCACAATTTTGAGGAGAGACATCAAGGGTGCAAAGCTGTCAATAAAATGATCATCTGGCTATTGTGTGGCCCCACAGTGGTGTTATCTGCTGGGCCATTGCTCCCTTTGCTAGCACACTGTGTTAGTTTGCTCGGCTCCTTCCGCACTCTGCGGTGTGGTATTTACATGTTTGCATTTATGTGTTGAAATGGCACAGCTCTGCAGTCAGCACTGACTTCAAACAAGGGCCACATTTGCAATGAGATCTAAATGACTGCAAAATGAACACACAGCTGAAGTGAAGGCCTTGGAACTTACTGCCATGGGAAGAGAAGTTCTTCACATATAAACCACAATGATAAGAATTGAAGCTTCCTCCTCCTCTAACAATTACCTTCACCTTTCTCCTAGAAGGACCACATCTGCAATTTAATTCAACTGCTCTTGCACATCAGTACCTGGCAACTGCAAGCTAAAAATAAGGATTCCATCTATTAACACAAGCTTGGCACAAAGCTCTCTGGAAAATCAGGCTCTTTGCTCTCCAGCTTTACTAAGTCCTGTTTGCAGTGCAGCCGAGCGTGAGCAGCAGCAATCCCTTGCCTCTTGCTTCTCTTCTTGTTCTCTTCCCTCTCACAGGATCACAGAGTGTTAGAACTTGGAAGGGACCTCTGGAGATCATCTAGCCCAGTCCCTCTGCCAAGACACATCACCTAGAGCAGATTGCATGGGTTGACATTCAGGTGGGCTTTGAATGATGCTGGAGGTGGAGGCTCCGTAAGCTCTCTGGGGTGAGGGGTATGAAATGATAATAAACAGGGTCTAAATGGTAATAACCATGAATGAAGCTGAGGAAGTGACTCCTTGCATTGTTAGAAGGCTCACTAAAGCAGCTGTGTCTTGTCACCTGGCTTGTTTCTGTTGGAAATCCCCCCACTCTCTGTGCTCTTTGAAAGATACTTGGATTGCTTACTGAGATCCTCCTGCACTGGCCTCTGCCTCTGCCTCTTCTTGCTAACATTGAATCAAGCAGGTTGGAAGAGAGCTCCAAGCTCAGCCAGCCCAACCTAGCACCCAGCCCCATCCAGTCAACCAGACCATGGCACTAAGTGCCCCAGCCAGGCTTGGCTTCAACACCTCCAGCCACAGCCACTCCACCACCTCCCTGGGCAGCCCATTCCAATGCCAATCACTCTCTCTGCCAACAACTTCCTCCTCACATCCACCTTCTGTCTGCCTGGACCAGCTACTGGAAGCAGCTGAACCCACTTGGCAGGTTCTAGCAGATGCAGGAGATCATACAGGAACATGTCCAGGCAGAGTTTGAATATCTCCAGAGAGGAAGACTCCACAACCCCCCTGGGCAGCCTGTTCCAGGTTCTGTCACCCTCCCAGGGAAAAAAAAAATCCTCCTCATGTTGAAATGAAACTTCCTATGCCTCAGCTTCCACTCAGTGCCCCTTGTCCTGGCATCAAGCATCACCAAGAAGATGTTGGAGGTGAGGCTGGAGCAGGCTGTGAGCAAGCTGCTGTAGTGGAGGATGTCCCTGCTGAGTGCAGGGGGTTGGACTGGATGAGCTTTGCAGGTCCCTTCTGACCCCAGAAGCGGCATAAAACCTGTGTGACCGTCAGAGTCCATGAGGTTCTGGAAGCTGGGTTTGCCTTTCCAGAAGTACAAAAGGAGTTTTAAGAGGAGAGCCACTGAGGAATGCAAACTCCAGTGTGAGGCACCCCCAGAGCAGAGCCAAGAGCAGATTTTCTGCATCTTCCAAAATGAAGGAAACACATTTAGGATACAGGTGGTGAATAAATTAAACTCTCCCAGGAGACAGAGCTCCTGCAGGTTCCTTGAGCTAAACTAAGGCAGATTGGTCTCTAATAATTCTTGTTAGTGACTGGTCACTGGCTGTGATTGAACAGGCAGATGTGAACTGCCTGGAGGGCTGGACCCAGAGGGTGGTGGTGAATGGTGCCACAACCAGCTGGCAGCTGGCACCAGTGGTGTGCCCCAGGGATCAGTGCTGGGCACAGTCCTGGGCTTTAGTGATCTTTAGTGATCTGCACCAGAGGATTGAGTCCAGCAGCAGTAAGTTTGCAGATGACACCAAGCTAGGAGCAGGTGTGGAGCTGTTGGAGGGTAGGAGAGCCCAGCAGAGGGACCTGGCCAGGCTGCATGGGTGGGCAGAGGCCAATGGGATGAGACTGAACAAGGCCAAGTGCAGGGTTCTGCACTTTGGCCACAACAACCCCAAGCAGCACTACAGACTGGGGACAGAGTGGCTGAGAGCAGCCAGGCAGAGAGGGAGCTGGGGGTGCTGGGAGAGAGGAGCTGAAGCTGAGGCAGCAGTGCCCAGGTGGGCAGCAGAGCCAATGGCATCCTGGGCTGGCTCAGGAGCAGTGTGGGCAGCAGGACAAGGGAGGTTCTTCTGTCCCTGTGCTCAGCGCTGCTCAGGCCACACCTTGAGTGCTGTGTCCAGTTCTGGGCTCCTCAAGTCAAGAGAGATGTTGCAGTACTGGAAGGTGTCCACAGGAGGGCGCCAAAGCTGTGAGGGGCCTGGAGCAGAGCCCTGTGAGGAGAGGCTGAGGGAGCTGGGGGGGTGCAGCCTGCAGCAGAGGAGGCTCAGGGCAGAGCTCATTGCTGCCTGCAGCTGCCTGCAGGGAGGCTGTAGCCAGGTGGGGTTGGGCTCTGCTGCCAGGCAAGCAGCAACAGAACAGGGGGACACAGCCTCAAGCTGTGCCAGGGCAGGTCTAGGCTGGATGTTAGGAGGAAGTTGTTGGCAGAGAGAGTGATTGGCATTGGAATGGGCTGCCCAGGGAGGTGGTGGAGTTGCCATGCCTGGAGGTGTTGCAGCCAAGCCTGGCTGGGGCACTTAGTGCCATGGTCTGGTTGGTTGGGCAGGGCTGGGTGCTAGGTTGGGCTGGCTGAGCTTGGAGCTCTCTTCCCACCTGCTTGGTTCTGTGATTCTCCGAAGGTACAGCTGATTGCTTTCTAACTGCATCTCATGCTTTGGGCTCGGTGATGCTGTTTGTGTAGTCTCAGTCACCTTCTCCTGGTCCACCAGCAGAGTGTGCTGACTCCCCAGAACAGGGCTTTTGAAGTCAAGCGAGGGCTGAGAGGAGATTTGAAACGAAAAAGAAACTTTAGGACAGTAAAAAGATGTTTCCCCAAACAAGCCCATCTTTAGGACTGCAGTTGTCTGGGCTTTCTCCACTTCTTTTGCCTCTGGTGGCCTTAGGAATTCTCTTTTTATGAGGCACCCAGGCAGAGAGAGCAAATTGTATGAGGAGCAGCTGGGTCCTGCAGTCTGGAGAAAAGGAGGCTGAGGGGAGACCTTTTGGTTCTCTACAATTCCCTGAAAGGAGGTCGGAGACAACTTGGAGATGGTCTCTTCTCCCTAGTAACAGCTGACAGGACAAGAGGAAAGGGCCTCAAGCAGGGGAGGTTTAGGTTGGATGTGGGAAGAAAGTTCTCAACTGTGTCCTGGGCTGCAGTGTGGGCAGCAGGGCAAGGGAGGGGATTCTGCCCCTTGGCTCTGCTCTCCTCAGGCCCCACCTGCAGTCCTGGGGGCAGTTCTGGAGTCCCCAGCACAAGCAGCACATGGAAGTGTTGGAGCCAGTCCAGAGGAGGCCACCAAGATGCTGAGAGGGCTGCAGCAGCTCTGCTGTGAGGACAGGCTGAGAGAGTTGGGGCTCTGCAGCCTGGAGAAGAGAAGGCTTGGAGGAGCCCTTGGAGTGGCCTTGCAGTATCTGAAGGGAGCTACAGGAGGGCTGTGGAGGGACTATTGACAATGACAGGATGAGGAGGTGTTGCAGCCAAGCCTGGCTGGGGCACTTAGTGCCATGGTCTGGTTGCTTGGCCAGGGCTGGGTGCTAGGTTGGGCTGGGGGAGCTTGGAGCTCTCTTCCAAACCTGCTTGGTTCTATGACTCTCTGTTGCCACATCAGTGGCAAAGCTTTAGTTAGAACTATTCTAGATGGAGTTCTCAGGGCAGAACTGGATGCAGGAACAGCCTCAGGCTGTAACAGCAGTTGGGTAGAAATCACAGACTCACAGGTAGATGGAATGAGTTGTGCTGGAAGGGACTTTGGGAATCACCTAGTTCCAACTGCCCTGCCATGGGCAGAGACAGCTTCCACTAGACCAGGCTACCCAAAGCCTCAGTTATATCTGCCCTGTACTGGAGCTAAGAGGTTTTTCCCTGCTCTGTGGTGGTCCCTGTGGCACAGCTCTACATTTGCAGGAGTTCCCTAAGTTTGGGGCACTCTAAATGTGTCCATTTGGAAGGAAGCTTCAGGTTATTTCCTAGAGCCAATAAGTGAGAACACCTGCAGCCCCTGCTGCTTTTATGGAGCTGCTTTCCTAACTGTGCCTGCCTACCTGAGAGCTCTGCCAGCTTCTGGCTCCTGAGGTAAAAGGTGTGGGCTGTCTTCTTCAGCTAAGCAGCTTTAAGCTTAACCACCTCTACTTTCCCCTTTCCTGCCTCTAGGCAACAGCTGACTCCAAAGGCAAACCAGCTCTGTTACAGCCCACAAGACACACACCCCCACACACCAAACAGGAGAGGCTTGCTGGAGGCTTTGCAAAACATGGCTGAGAAAGCTAAGTGCCTTGAGAAGAATTTGACTTGCATATCACCTGAGCTCATTGGCTCGGTTCAGATTATTTTCTCCTCCTAAAAATCTGAACACCTGCCTGTGAACAACAAGTTCCAGAATACAAGTGAGGCTCAAAAGGGCTCTGGGCAACCTGATGTAGTTGAGGATGCCTCTATGACTGCAGAGGGGTTGGATTAGACGACCTTTGGAGGTCCTTTCCAAGCCTTTGGAGGTCTCTCTGAGTGTCAAAGCAGCCAAAGCAAGCAGGCTGCCACTGAGAAGCTAACTCTAAGCATGGGCTTTATGGGTACCAAGGGGTGCCTGTCTTCACAAGCCTCTGTGGGATTGAGCTGTCCTGAAGTTGTTAATGAGTGAATGCTGAGCCACAGTTTAGCTGGAGGGCTCAGGAAGAACTTTCAATTATGAGAATGTACACTGAGTTCTCCTTAGTCTGTCTCTTTGCAGGACTTTCAGCAAGCCTTTGCATTTCCACCCAGAGGGAAGAGCTCAGCTGAGTCCCTCTGTTCAGTCCCTCCCATTTTCACCCTTCTCACTCTGCTGGGTCAGGTCTCTTCTGCTCCATTTTTCCCTTAAAGAACTTTATTCTCCTCTTCCTTAGCCCCACCAACAACTCTCTTTGCAGCTTAAGTGTTGCTGTGCCCAAGACCATTCAAACCTCATCCTGTTGCCCTGTTTCACCGTGGTTTAATGGCCATGGTCGTGTTAGGTCAATGCTTGGACTCTGTGATCTGTTCCAACCAAAACCATCCTTGTGATTCTGTGATTTATGGGACAAGGTTTCTCCAGGCCCACTCTGAGCCTTTGAAAACAGCAAAAGGACAACACCAAACACTCTTGGCGACTTTAAAGGAGTGAGTGAAATGTTATCAACCTATTTGCTCTTCTAGTTTGGGTGTCTGAAAGATCTGTCAGGTTCACACACACAATCCCATGATGGTAGAGGCTGGAAGGGACCTTTGGAGTCCAAAGCCCTTTGGCAGTGAGTGCTAAGGAACAGCATCCAAGTCAGCAGGCCTGTGGCTTTTGTGGGAAAGAGTGAAACCAAACCAGAGCTTGCCATCAGTGCTGCAAATTCACAGCAGGAATGTGCACAGCCTGGGCCCTGGGCATGCCAGCCCTTGAGGTCCTAGATCAGAGCCTGCTAACCAGGCACTGAGGGCAAGTTATGGATGGCTCCTCTTTCCCAAAGCAAAGGCTGGGCTGAGACCCTTCACCTGAGGAAGTTGCTCTGGGAGGCTTCTACAGTCATTTTAAGGAGTCAGAATCTTATCTCTGGAAAGAACCAGATTGTCTCAGGTGCCAGATGTTAAACCCAGGGTGTTTTTCCCAGTGGAAGGACACAAGACCTCATTGCTGTCTACAACTACCTGAAAGGACATTGTAGCCAGGTGGGGTTGGGCTCTGCTGCCAGGCAACCAGCAACAGAACAGGGGGACACAGTCTCAAGTTGTGCCAGGGCAGGTCTAGGCTGGATGTTAGGAGGAAGTTGTTGGCAGAGAGAGTGATTGGCATTGGAATGGGCTGCCCAGGGAGGTGGTGGAGTTGCTGTGGCTGGAGGTGTTGAAGCCAAGCCTGGCTGGGGCACTTAGTGCCATGGTCTGGTTGCTTCGCCAGGGCTGGGTGCTAGGTTGGGCTGGGTGAGCCTGGAGGTCTCTTCCAACCTGGTTGATTCTATGATTCTAAGCATAACTCTGGCTGGCAGCCAAGACATGGTTTTCCACCTGGAAAGGTCCAAAGCTGCTGCTGTGCACCACCTCAGCCAGCAGCAGGGATCCTCACTCAGCATTTCTTCTCTGAAGTGCCCAGGTCAGTGGACAGCTCAGTTTGCACACAAACATTACTACCTCACACAAACTTAAAGTGCATTTGTGGCTTGGCCAGTGGAGAGCTTGGTGGAGTCTCCATCCATGGAGGTATCTGAGAGTTGTGAAGATGGAGTGCTTAGGGGTATGGCTTGGTTGAGAACTTAATGTTAGCTTTATGATTAGACTCAAAGGGCTTTTCTGTGAGTTGTTTGGATGTCTTTACACAGTGTTCATGGGCACATTTCACCCCAAAGGCTGCTGCTTTGAGCTTCCAAAGAGTGCCAAGTTGTACTGTTAGGGTCTATTACCTTTTTAATTAAACCAAAAAGAGTCTCCAAAGTGCTTGCTAGGCCACAGAGAGGCAATTTTTCTTCTGAAGGAAAATAATTTCTTTGGACAGGAGGCTGAGTTCTGATGGGTAGAGGGAGGACAGTGCTGGAAATAAGAATTATATCCCCTAAATGAAGCAGTGAAGCATTAGGAGCAGGAAAAGAATGATTGTCTCGCTTTGATGAATGCTCTCGTGGCTTTTCCTGGTAATCACTTCTCCTACCCTGCCAACAAGTCCCTTCCTTTGAATTCAAAACAGGGCTAAAACCTTTTCTTTATCAGTGCTGTGCTCAGCAAACAGGAAAAATACAGGAGGCAGTGCAGGCTGTGCAGGTAGACTTTGAGCATGGTTGGACATGAGGATCTCTCTCTGTCAGAGAGAGAGTGGGACAGAAAAGGTCCACACTGGCCACTCACACTGCTGACTTGCACTGCTGCTTTGCAAGTGCTGAGGGAATGGCTGGAAACTTGCTCAGGAGCTGCCCCAGCATGTCAGGAAAAGAAGTCACCACCCTTAGTTGAGACAAGACTGAGCTTAAGCAATCTGTGTTTGCAGTCTTCCCTTGTCCTTCACATCTTCAGCTCATATTAAGAGATGCTAAGAAAGATCTGGGCATGCTGGAACATGTCCAGAGAAGGGCCATGAGGATGAGGCTGGAGCACCTCTGCTTGGGAGATGGACTGAGAGAGTTGGGGCTGTTCAGTCTGGAGAAGAGAAGCCTCCAAGACCTTATTGTGGCCTTCCAGTATCTGAAGGGGGCTACAAGAAAGCTGGGGAGGGACTTTTTAGGGTATTCAGTAGAGACAGAACTGGGGGGAATGGAGCCAAGCTAGAGGAGGGCAGATTTAGATTAGATGTTAGGGAGTAGTTCTTCAGCATGAGGGTGGTGAGAGCCTGGAAGGGGTTGCCCAGGGAATCACCCTAGAGGTGATTAAGGCCAGGCTGGATGAGGCTCTGGACCTAGTGAGGATGAGGATCTAGTGTGAGGTGTCCTTGCCCATGGCAGGGGGGTTGGAATGAGATAATCCTTGAGGTCCCTTCCAACCCTGACAATTCTGTGATTCTATCATCTTAGAGGTCTTTTCCAGCCAAAACAATTGTGTGGTTCAGATGAAAATGCTGAACAGCAGTCTCAAAACATAACCTTTTACACAGAAAATAGGAGCTGTGGAGCACTTTGTGAGCTCCAGACACTGACTGGATTAAAATCAAGCCATGTTAATGATGCCACAATCTCTCACAGGCTATGAAATGCAGTGGGACCCTTTCTGCTTGGGAATCCATAGACACTAAGAGACTATAGCAGTGAAAGTCACTGCATGGCTGCTCTGGTTTGCCTTTGGAGATGTCCATGCACCCTCTTCTCTTTCCTGTCATTCCTCAAGCCCTGTCAATCACTGCAACAGGCTGCCCAGAGTGGTAGTTGAATCTCCACCACTGGAGGTGTTCCCAAGAGGCAAAGATGAGGTGCTGAGGGCCATGGTTTAGCACTGGCCATGGCAGAGTTAGAGAATCATAGAATCATACAGGTTGGAAGAGAGCTCCAAGCTCAGCCAGCCCAACCTAGCACCCAGCCCTGCCCAATCAACCAGACCATGGCACTAAGTGCCCCAGCCAGGCTTTGCTTGAACACTTCTAGAGGGGGCAACTCCACCACCTCCCTGGGCAGCTCATTCCAGTGGCTGGACTGGAGGAGTTTAAAGGTCAAAACGATTGCATGGTTGTGTCTGAGCCCTCCCATGATCTCCAGTTGCATCTCCACCTGCTGACAGACCTCACTTCACTGTAGAACTCGCTTCCATCAGATTCCACCCATAGGCAACACCTTCTGGAGCTGCTGCATCCAATTGGGAATGAGTTGTCCAGGGAGGTGGTTGAGGCCCCATTCTGGAGGTGTTTGAGGCCAGGCTGGCTGAGGCTGTGTGCAGCCTGCTCTAGGGTAGGGTGTCCCTGGGCATGGCAGGGGGGGTTGGAACTGGCTGCTCCTTGTGGTCCCTTCCAACCCTGCCTGACTCTCTGAGTCTATGACTGCCTTCGGTGTCTCTCCTTCCCTGCTGCTTTAGGCACCAGCCCTGTCCAATCCTCATTTCTAGAAGCCTTTTTCTCAAACCTCTCCACAAATGGCCCTTTTTTGCTGTTTTCTTCACCATCAAGGAGGTTGTTTTTTTTCTCACCACCTGCATTTTGGATCTGCTGGGATGGAGGATTATGCACTGTCTGCCCCAAGTCCTGTCTGAATCTCCAGCACACCCCCTAAACCTGATGGGTTAAATCTGTTGGCTTTCCTGCACTGCCTGCTCCTTTGTAGCTTGATCTATAGCTGCCATTCTGCCCAGAAGCAGCATTTCATTTGCATTAGGCAGAGCACAGACTGACTCTGGTGTTTTTGCTTTAGCTGCTCCAAACCCAGCAATGAAAATAGCTTTCTTACAGCTGTACCAGGGCATAGGTGTGGAAAGACAGAATGTAGGCATCAGTGGTATCATTACAGACAACAGAGCTATGCAATCCACACAGCCACATCTCAGCATCCACAGCTACCTTCTGAGGGCAAAGGACTTGGATGCTGTAGTTGGCAGACTAAGGAATCTTGTGGGCAGGTGGAACCCAGGAGGTTCTACTTCCACTTGAGGAAACACTTCCTTGCTGTGAGGGTGCTGGAGCCCTGGAGCAGGCTGCCCAGAGAGGCTGTGGAGTCTCCTTTTGTGGAGGCTTTCCAAGGCCTCCTTTGCATCCTTCACCACCTGCCCTGGTGATCCTGCTCTGACAGGAGAGCTGGGCTAGATGAGCTCCAGAGGTCCCTTCTGACCCCTACCATCCCAAGATTCTGTGATTTTCCCACTAGCAAATGTTCTGGGAAAGCAGCCAGTCTGTGTAGAAGACCAGAGAAGGGGAGGCTAGGGAGGAACTCTTTAATACTCATAAATATCTAAAGGCTGAGTGTCAGGAGGATGGAGCCAGGCTCTTCTCAGTGGTGTCCAGTGAGAGGACAATGAGCAGTGGACTCAAACTGGAATACAGGAGGTTCCATGTAATCACAAGGGAAAACATCTTCCCTTTGAGGGTGACAGAGCACTGGAGCAGGCTGCCTGGAGAGCTTCTGGAGCCTCCATCTCTGGAGACACCCAAACCCCACCTGGATGTGTTCCTGTGGGATTTCCTTTGGGTGTTTCCAAGAGGCAGAGCTGTGGTGCTGAAGGCCATGACTTAGCCCCAGCCTTGGTAGAGTTAGAGAATGGTTGGACTGGATGAGCTTAAAAGGCTTTCCCAAGCTAAACCATTCCATTACCCTTAAACAAGGAACTCCTGTGAGAGTTCTTTCCCAAGGAGACAAAGGGAGCAGACAGAGGCACTGAGGAGCTCTACAGCTCACAGGCAAATGACATTTGGAGTTAGAAAACAACAAAAGGAGGAAGCCTTTCCCTTAAGAGATGAACTCCACTCACTTGCAGGGGCTTCACAAACTCTACATTGCAGCTAAGATGCTCCTGGATAGACTCCAAAGCTCTCTGAGCCTTCTGCACTGAGCCTACTGTACTGAGGCAGTACCTGGGCAGCCTCTTCTTGTAGGGTGACCAAAGCACATGGCACATGTAGTGGTGTGACTACACTGTGGGAGGGTGAAGTTGCTGTAGCTTCCTTCCCAGCATGAGGTTCTCCTGACATTTTCACAAGGACAATCTGTTGCTGGGTCCTGGCTGGCTCTGAGCTGCTCTGGCCCTGCTGAGTCAGTAGCAAGAACATTACACACCCCTGCAGAGAGCTCCCCAGCTTGGCAGAGGGCACAGGGCTGTCTCCTAGCCCTGAAATGCCAAAAGCTGCCAGGTTTTAGAGCTGGCATTTCCATTTCTCTGCCAAGTAGTGAGCTAACAGATGGGAAAAATCATGGAAACACACTGGCTTAGGTTGGAAGGGGCCTCAGACATAACTACACCAATCTCCCCACCATGGGCAGGGACACCTCAGCTAGACTCAGCTGCTCAAGGCCTCATCCAACCTGACCAACCTGGTCAACTTCTCTGAGCAGCCTGTTCCAGTCCCTGATTTGGTCCAATGGTCAGCTTAACCCCACCACGTCCATTAAACCATGTCTGGAAGTGCCATGGCATAGAACCACAGAATCAAGCAGGTTGGAAGAGACCCCCAAGCTCAGCCAGCCCAACCTAGCACCCAGCCCTGGCCAGTCACCCAGACCATGGCACTAGGTGCCCCAGCCAGGCTTGGCTTCAACACCTCCAGGGATGGCGACTCCAGCACCTCCCTGGGCAGCCCATTCCAATCTCTGACCACTCTCAGCAAAGATTTCTTTTCCCTAATGTCCAACCTAAAGCTAGGTTTAGATTATTCTGCTCAGTGCCACCAAATATTGCACCTGGGAACCATTTCCCAAGGCAAATCAGAAGTGACAAAGGTTCAAACTCTCCCAGTGCTGTCGTTTCTCACCTTACAAACCTGTTGAGCTGTTGCATACCCTTGCTAATGTTCTTGGTGAGCAGCCAGGCAGGTTTGTCTCTGTGATGGATTTGGGAGATGACTAATTTTCAGGATGACAGCAAGCTGATTCTTTATGGCTCAGTGAAGGCTACTTTGATATGATGAGGTGGCAAAGGTGCAGATAAAACTGTAAATTAGCCATTTCATCCTCTCTGTGCCATCTGTGTGCACTCATCTGTGTGCAGCTCCTTGACTGGAGGCCACTAATATTTCAGTGCCTCCAGCTTCAAAAGAAGCCTAAGACCTTGCATTTAGAGACTCTGGATTTGCATACATTCAGTTTGGTGGGGTTTGTTTTCTAGTAACCACAACAAATTGTATGGGAGGGAAACAAATAAGGCAGGAGGGAAAATAAATTTAAAGCCAACTGTGGCCTGAGGAGCTGAGAGAAAACTGCAGGAAGCAGCCAAGCTAATGAAACCACTTCCAAGGTCATGGAGAAGGCTGGGTGTCTGCCTCCACACTGGCTTCTAAAGGAGCTTCATATTGTTTCACTTCTCATCTTGCTTGTCTATACCATTCTCTCTATTTTCCTGCTGTATCTCTATGTCCAGAGGTCCCCTGCCCACCACCCTCACTGCTTTCCTGCTGTATCTCTATGTCCAGAGGTCCCCTGCCCACCACCCTCACTGCTTTCCTGCTGTATCTCTATGTCCAAAGGTCCCCTGCCCACCACCCTCACTGCTTTCCTGCTGTATCTCTGTGTCCAAAGGTCCCCTGCCCACCACCCTCACTGCTTTCCTGCTGTATCTCTCTGTCCAGAGGTTCCCTGCCCACCACCCTCACTGCTTTCCTGCTGTATCTCTGTGTCCAAAGGTCCCCTGCTCACCACCCTCACTGCTTTCCTGCTGTATCTCTATGTCCAAAGGTCCCCTGCTCACCACCCTCACTGCTTTCCTGCTGTATCTCTATGTCCAGAGGTCCCCTGCCCACCACCCTCACTGCTTTCCTGCTGTATCTCTATGTCCAGAGGTCCCCTGCCCACCACCCTCACTGCTTTCCTGCTGTATCTCTATGTCCAGAGGTCCCCTGCCCACCACCCTCACTGCTTTCCTGCTGTATCTCTATGTCCAGAGGTCCCCTGCCCACCACCCTCACTGCTTTCCTGCTGTATCTCTATGCCCAAAGGTCCCCTGCCCACCACCCTCACTGCTTTCCTGCTCTATCTCTATGTCCAGAGGTCCACTAGGAGACATTAATCAAATGCTTGGTGATTTAGAAAGTGTTTTCTGCTCCTAGCATCTTCTGGATTTCATACAGGCTGCACAATTTTCCTGCATAAATTCCATCCATGACTCCAGAGCTCAGGAAAAGCTCATCATAAATCACTTGGATGCCTGAAGAGAAGAGAATGTCTTTGAAGAAATCATTACTAGAAGCCTTTGCTGGATAGAAGAGGCTGAGAAATTAATGAGTGTGCAATCACTGACTCACTCTTTCTTTTTCATCTTAGCTGCCAGTACTGGAAATCTGAGATTTCTCTTGGCTGGGTTTCATCCTCACTTCCCATAAGACAAGTGGCAGGAAGGAATTCTGTCCCTCTCCCTGCTCCCTGTCCCCTACCCTTCCCTGATACATGCCATAGCTCTGGATGGTGCAGCCCTGGAGGCCACACCAAAGAGCCAGAGGGGTCTCTGGTGGTGGCAGGAACTAAAGTTGGCAACAGATCTTACTAATGTTCTGAAAGCAATACTTTGTTAGAATGGTTTGGGTTGGAAGGGACCTTCAAGACCATCTGGCTCCAAGCCCCTGCCACAGGCAAAGGCACCTCCTACTAGATGAGGTTGCTGAGGGTCCCATCTAACCCTCCCCAGGCTCTCTGGCCAGCTGTGAAACAAAGGGTTTCCTGATTCTTGTCACCTCTCTTCCCTAACATATCTGTGCAGCTTTAGCGTGTTCCAGAGCACTGAACAGACTGGGGAGGGGCAAATAAAAGAGAGGTGAATTGTCTCTGTTCTTAGCACCTTGTATGAGAATGGGCTTGGAGCACAGTGAGACCTCAGCTCCCTGTTTACTCTGCAGTTCACATCCTACCTCAGGGAAAGGAGGCTTGCTGGGACACTGAATTTTGGCAGCTCTCCCAGGAAGTCTCAACACTGTGGTGGAGCTTTCTCTGCATGCTTATCCTCTTGAGCACAGTGCTCAGCAAGCACTGAGACCAGCTCCTCACTGGCTCAGGATGATGCTGCAGAGCCTGCAGTGCAGGCTTGGCTTCGAGCACTCCTTCATTTCTCCACCTCTGCTTTCTCAGTGCTTCAAGAGTTTCAGGCATAGTTTTCCCAGCACTTTGTCTCCAGAGGCTACATAGTGTCTGAAATCAGAGAATCATAGAAATGATCAGGTAAAAAGTGACCTCCAAGCTCAGCCAGCCCAACCTAGCACCCAGCCCCATACAGTCAACCAGACCATGGCACTAAGTGCCCCAGCCAGGCTTGGCTTCAACACCTCCAGGCACAGTGACTCCACCACCTCCCTGGGCAGCCCATTCCAATGCCAATCACTCTCTCTGACAACAACTTCCTAACAACATCCAGCCTAGACCTGCCCTGGCACACCCTGAGGCTGTGTCCCCTTCTTCTGTTCCTGGGTGCCTGGCAGCAGAGCCCAACCCCACCTGGCTACAGCCTCCCTGCAGGCAGCTGCAGACAGCAATGAGCTCTGCCCTGAGCCTCCTCTGCTGCAGGCTGCACACCCCCCAGCTCCCTCAGCCTCTCCTCACAGGGCTCTGCTCCAGGCCCCTCACAGCTTTGGCGCCCTCCTGTGGACACCTTCCAGTACTGCGTCTCTCGAATTGAGGAGCCCAGAACTGGACACAGCACTCAAGGGGTGGCCTGAGCAGTGCTGAGCACAGGGGCACAAGAACCTCCCTTGCCCTGCTGCCCACACTGCTCCTGAGCCAGCCCAGGATGCCATTGGCTCTGCTGCCCACCTGGGCACTTCTGCCTCCTCTTCAGCTCCTCTCTCCCAGCACCCCCAGCTCCCTCTCTGCCTGGCTGCTCTCAAATATTTGAAGGTGTTATGTGTGAGAGAGAGCCTGGGACTTGCTGCAAACAGGAGTTAAATCACCTTGCTCAGAACTCAACAAGGTTTTACACTACTATAACCTCTCAGTCTTCTCTTTGCTCTCTCTGTGGGCCCTTTCTGTTTGTTCATAGAATCACAACATTATTTTGGTTTGTAAAATGTGAAACCTTTTTACAGCTAAATTATGCTCCCAACAACACTCAAACCAAACACAACACCAAGAGGCTGAACAAATCTTTGCACATTTCACATGGCTCTGCTGGAATTTAATGGGACACATTTTGCTGCTGGGTAATGACACTAAAAGAAGAAGAATTCTTCTTTCTGCATAAGAAATTCTGTTTCAGGTCTGAACTGGAACTCACAGAATCACAGAATGGTTTGGGATGGGAAGGACCTTAAAGATCAATCTAGTTCCAAACCCCTGCCATGGGCAGGGACACCTTCCACCAGCCCAGCTTGCTCAAGGCCCCATCCAATCTGGCCTTGAACACCTCCAGGGAGGGGGCATCCACGACCTCCCTGGGCAGCCTGTTGCATATGATAGTAGATTCAAAGCAGAAAGCCTGGATGCTGCCCAGAGGAGTCCTGGCTAATGAAAAAGAAAATGACAAGTGCTGAACCAGATGATGTTTTAAATATTGATAGTAAAGCTCACCCCTGGGGAGAGAAAACGAGATCTATTCTGATTTCACAGCAGAATAAGTCGAGGAGAAGTCTCTGAAGAAATTTATAAAGCTAATTTAACAGCAATGAAGTGAAAGGAAGCCAAAGAAACCCTAATTGTAAAGGAGATTTTAGCTCTCCCTGGCATTTAGGGTATCAGCTACCAGTGTTTGACAGCAGATTGGCTCTTGTGTGATTGCTGTCTCAAGGACAGAGACCTTCAGTGGCTGTGTGTGGTAGGATTGATGGAGCTGATCCTTCCTCTCTACTCAGTCCTGGTGAGGTTGCACCTGGAGTAGTGGTTTCTGTTGTGGCCTCCCCAGCACAAGAGAGACATGAACGTCCTGGAGAAAGAACAAAAGCAGCCCACAAAGATGATCAGAGGAGCGGCACATCGCTCCGGGAGGAAAGGCTGATGGAGCTGGGGCTTTTTAGCCCAGAGAAGAAAAGGCTCAGGGTGGATCTTGGTGTAGATAAATACCTGCAGGGAGGTGCAAAGAGGATGAAGCCAGGCTCTAGCCAGTGGTGGCCAGTGCCAGTGGTGGCCAGTGCCAGTGGTGTGGGCACAAAGCCTCTGAAAACCAGGGAACGCTTTTTCTGCCAGAGGTGACCATGCTCTGGCACAGGTTGATCATGGAGACTCCATCCTTGGAGATACTCAAAACCCAGGTGGGCATGGTCCTGGGCAACTGGCTCTAGGTGGCCCTGCTCAAGCAGGGCAGTTGGATCAAGTGACCTGCACAAATCACTTCCAACCAGTCTGTGTTTCCATAGTTCTGTGGCCTTTCCATTTAAATTGCTGCATAATGAGAGGGTTTTTTCCCTTCCCCAAGAGTTCACCATAAGGGCTGCTAAAGCAACTGGAGAAGCTTCCCCTCTTGAAAGAGTTCACCATCAGTACCCTAGCAGGCTGCTAAAGCAACTGGAGAAGCTTCCCCTGCTTGGAAGAGTTCACCATCAGCACCCTAGCAGGCTGCTAAAGCAACTGGAGAAGCTTCCCCTGCTTGGAAGAGTTCACCATCAGCACCCTAGCAGGCTGCTAAAGCAACTGGAGAAGCTTCCCCTGCTTGGAAGAGTTCACCATCAGCACCCTAGCAGGCTGCTAAAGCAACTGGAGAAGCTTCCCCTCTTGAAAGAGTTCACCATCAGTACCCTAGCAGGCTGCTAAAGCAACTGGAGAAGCTTCCCCTCTTGAAAGAGTTCACCATCAGTACCCTAGCAGGCTGCTAAAGCAACTGGAGAAGCTTCCCCTGCTTGGAAGAGTTCACCATCAGTACCCTAGCAGGCTGCTAAAGCAACTGGAGAAGCTTCCCCTGCTTGGAAGAGTTCACCATCAGTACCCTAACAGGCTGCTAAAGCAACTGGAGAAGCTTCCCCTGCTTGGAAGAGTTCACCATCAGTACCCTAACAGGCTGCTAAAGCAACTTCAGAAGCTTCCCCTGCTTGAAAGAGTTCACCATCAGTACCCTGGCAGGCTGCTAAAGCAACTGGAGAAGCTTCCCCTGCTTGAAGGAGGTCCAGCTCCTGTGCTGTGGTTGGCATCACGAAGCACTGGCATAAACCCAAGTAGCTACCTCAGCAATTGCTGCAAACACATCAGGCCAAGGTCTAGGTTTAATACTTGCTCTTTTTAAGTGTGGCAAGCCTACAGCTTACAATGTGGCTTTCTGCATGAGTCCTGTGAGGCAGGAATAAAGGGAAACTTCAGTGCTAAGTCAGTGTACACCTCCTGAACCTGCTGTGCAAAGTAGCTGATTAAGCTGAGAATAAAAACAGCTGCAGCAAGGCCAAGAGAAAAGCCTGGCTATAATTTGTGTTGTCCCTCTTTCAGCTTCTCTGTTGGTGATGTTGAGACTCTGCTGAAAAAAGCTTCAGGCCATTTCATCCAAATGAGCTGAAACTCCATTCCAGGCACTGGGATGCATTTTAAGGTAATGCCTTTGACTGAATGAAACTGCATTTCAGAGTGGGGAGGTAATGAAGTGCTCCTTGGCAGGAGCTGAAATAAACACCTTTACCTAGTCTCCCTACAGTATTTTTTTCCTCCAGGTTGCTCTTCCTTTGCCATTTACTTGTTCAGGTTTTAGCTCTCTGCCTTCCATCTAGTAAAGAAAAAATGCCAGCAATTAGCACTGTTTGATTCTGAAGGGTCTCAGTACCCAGGGACAATTAGGGGTTTGCCTAGAGTCAAATAGATCACTTTTTCCTCCTGCAAGCACTTCCTGCTGCCAATAGGTTTGCCAGATGAAGCATGGTAGAATTGCTTCGGTTGGAAAAGCCCTCTAAGGTCAGCCAGTCCAACCATCAACCTGACACCACCGTGGCCACTAACCCATGTCCCAGAGTGCCATGCCCACATGTTCCTTAGAATACAATCCAGCCTGGTTCTCTCTCTGGGCAGTCATCTCTTGCTGTTCATGAATCAGAGAATCAAGCAGGTTGGAAGAGACCTCCAAGATCATCCAGTCTAACCTAGCACCCAGCCCTAGCCAGTCAACTAGACCATGGCACTAAGTGCCCCAGCCAGGCTTGGCTTCAACACCTCCAGGAATGGCAACTCCACCACCTCCCTGGGCAGCCTGTTCCCATCCCTGACCACTCTTGCAGGAAGGAAAGTTTTCCTAATAGTCAACCTAAATCTCCCCTGGTGCAACTTGAAGCCATTTCCTCTTGTGCTATTACTTGTTGCTAGGGAGAAAAGAGCAACTCTCACCTGGCTCCAATCTCACTGTGTCCAGTTCTGGGCTCCTCAGTTCAAAAGAGATGTTGAGGTGCTGGGAGGTGTCCAGAGAAGGGCAGCAAGGCTGGGGAGGGGCCTGGAGCACAGCCCTGTGAGGAGAGGCTGAGGGAGCTGGGGGTGTGCAGCCTGCAGCAGAGGAGGCTCAGGGCAGAGCTCATTGCTGGCTGCAGCTGCCTGCAGGGAGGCTGTAGCCAGGTGGGGTTGGGCTCTGCTGCCAGGCACCCAGCAACAGAAGAAGGGGACACAGTCTCAAGTTGTGCCAGGGCAGGTTCAGGCTGGATGTTAGGAGGAAGTTGTTGTCAGAGAGAGTGATTGGCATTGGAATGGGCTGCCCAGGGAGGTGGTGGAGTGGCTGTGGCTGGAGGTGTTGAAGCCAAGCCTGGCTGGGGCACTCAGTGCCATGGTCTGGTTGATTGGCCAGGGCTGGGTGCTAGGTTGGGCTGGCTGAGCTTGGAGCTCTCTTCCCACCTGCTTGATTCTATGATTCTTTTGATGGAACTGGAGAGAGCAGTGAGGTCTACCCTCAGCTTCCTCTTCTCCAGAGGAACTATCCACAGCTCCCTCAGCTGCTCCTCCTCAGCCCTGTTCTCCACACCCTTCCCCAGCTCTGCTGCCCTTCTCTGGACCTGCTCCAGGACCCTTCTGGTAGTGATTGGCCCAAAAATGAACCAGTACTCGAGGTATGGCCTCACCACACACACACTTGATTAAGAGTCATAGACATTGATTAGTAATTTGATTTAAATCCCTATAATCATTTCAGCTGGAAAAGGCTTCCAAGATCCACTAGGATGAGAAAACTTTCCACTCTTGCCACTGGCCTCTGTCCCCAGTTCTGCAAGGACCTTCTTTATCCTCTGCTTTGTATTTAATCACTATGAACTGGAAGACTTTAGCTGAGCATTTGATTTCATCTCTCCCCAAGCAGAACTGGTCAATAAACATCATCACTTGCAGATGCTCTACTCAATGTTTGCTATCAAATCCTGTAGGAAACTGAATACAGATAATGAGACACTTGGTAAGGGATCAATACCTGGAGGCCCAGAGTGGAGCAACAGAGCAGTTTGCAATTCATTTCCATCTCTGCTGCACTCTTCTCAATTTTACAGCATTAATTCAGGCTGGAATTGGTGAAACCAAGATGCTTCAACTGGAACAGGTCACTCAAGGCCTCATCCCAACCTGGTGCTGAACACCTCCAGATCACATTGGATGCTTCTGTGCTCCACCTCCTCCCTGGGCAATCTGTGCCAGTGTCTCACCACCCTCACTGCAAACAACTTCTTCCTAACATCCAGTTTCAATCTCCCCTCTGCCAGTTCAAACCCATTCTTCCTCCTCCTCCTGTCATTACCAGACCTTGGCAATAGTCTCTCTTCAGCCCTTCTGTAGCCCCATTCAGATCCTGGAAGGCCACTCCAAGGTCTCCTCCAAGCCTTCTCTCTCCAAGCTGCAGAGCCCCAACTCTCTCAGCCTGTCCTCACAGCAGAGCTGCTGCAGCCCTCTGAACATCCTCCTGGCCTCCTCTGGACTGGCTCCAACAGTTCCATGTCCTGCTTGTGCTGGGAGCTCCAGAACTGCCCCCAGGACTGCAGGTGGGGTTGTTTTAAAGCTAAACAAAACCACTAACTCATTTTATGGATGGCTGTTACCATCTAAATACAGAGCCATGGAATGCTGTGGGTTGCAAGGGGCCTTAAGCACAAGCTGGACAAGTGAGTCCAGGTGAACCTTATAAGGCTTAAGAAGGCTAAGTGCAAGGTCCTGCACCTGTGTTGGAGCAAACCTCATTATGAATGCAGCCTAGAGGAGGGTGAGGTTGAGAGCAGCTCTGAGAAAAAGACTTGGGAGTGCTGGTGGATAAGAAGCTGAGTGTGAGCCAACAGTGTGAACTTGCAGCCCAGAATGCCAGTGGCAGCCTGGGCTGCATCCAAAGCAGCATGGCCAGAGGTGGAGAGAGGAGATCCTGCCCCTCTGCTCTGCTGAGACCTCACCTGAGTACTGCATCCAGCTCTGCAGCCCTCTACACAGGAGAGGCATGGACCTGATGGAGCAGGTCCGAGGGAGGCCACAAAGATGATTGTGGGGCTGGAACATCTCTGCTGCAAGGACAGGCTGAGGGAGATGGAGGTGTGCAGTCTGGAGAAGAGACAGCTCCAGGAAGATCTGATAGCAGCCTGCCAAGACCTGAAGGGTCTGCTAGATAGCTGAAGAAGACTGTGTGCAAAGGTATGTAGCAACAGGACCAGGAGCAATGGTTCTAAACTAGAGCAGGGTAGGTAGCATCTGGATGTTAGGAAGAAGTTAGGGGACTGAGTCCAGCAGCAGTAAGTTTGCAGATGACACCAGGCTAGGAGCAGCTGTGAATCTGTTGCAGGGTAGGAGAGCCCTGCAGAGGGACCTGGCCAGGCTGCATGGGTGGGCAGAGGCCAATGGGATGAGATTGAACAAGGCCCAGTGCAGGGTTCTGCACTTTGGCCACAACGACCCCAAGCAGCACCACCTATGATTCTAAGTGCTGTACTGTGAGGGTGCTGGAATGCTGCACAGGTTGCCCAGGGAGATGGTGGAGGCCCCAGCCCTGGAGATTCTCAAGGTCAGGCCTGATGGAGCTCTGAGCAACCTGATTTAGTTGAGGGTGTCCCTGCTGCCTGCAAGCTGGTTGGGCTGGGTAAGCTTTGGGTGTCCCCTCTCACCCAAACCCTTCTGTGTGTATTGCTGAGCTGCCTTAAGGAGGCTGAACACTCAGTCACTGCTGCTGCATAACGACCCTCACGCTTGGGCAGCCACAGCAGCAAACTCTTTGGCAGGTCTCTTCCTGCTGGACAACAGCAGCCCACAGCAAACCTTTTGGGTGGCTGCTGGTGGTTAAGAGTGCTCTGGAGATGCTTTGTTTCACAGAGCTGGCACTTGTCAGCAGCACCACTTTGAACCTTTCCACAGTCAGTGCATCCTGGTGACTCTGAGCTCCTGCAGTGCCAGTGCTAAGCAAACTGCTGTCACTAAACACCATTGGACACCACGACCACAGTGTCCTCCTCACAGCCACTTTACTCTGCACTATTTCATTGTCCTGGGGTGGCTTTGCCTGTTGAAAACCTCTTCTGACAGCAGCCTGCATACCAAATGATCCACAGCATTATTTACCACCCCATCCTTCTGTACCATCTGTAAACCTTTCCAGCAACAACCTCCTTGTGTCCGTGGGGTCACAGACAGACAAAGGGAGGCTAGGAATGCTAAGAACAAAACAAGGGTAAAAGCTCAGCCTCCTGAAGCTGTGGCAGCTTGTAAATTGAAGTGCTTCCTCTCAAACTGGCATCCTCCACAGAGAGGGCTGAGAATGGGCACCTGTCACGGAGCCGCCGCAGAGCTCTCGAGCCGCATCTCGAGAGGTAATTAGCTCAGGAGCTTCCATTGATTTCCCATTTGTACATCCTAAAAAGCCCAGGCTCTAATTTGCTCCAAGGAAAGCTCAGCATGCTGAGGAGGCTGCAGGAAATGACTCTCATTACAGCTTTCACAGAGTCACAGAATGTCAGGGGATGGAAGGGACCTCAAAGGCTCATCCAGTCCAACCCCCTGCCAGAGCAGGAGCACCTCGACCAGATAGGATCAGGGAATGGGTTAGGTTGGAAGGGAGCTCACAGCTCAGCCAGTTCCAACCCCCTGCCATAGGCAGGGACACCTCCCACTAGAACAGGTTGCTCAGGGCCTCATCCAACCTGGTGCTGAACACCTCCAGGGAGGCTGTGGTGCACAGAAGCACTCAATGTGATCAAAGATCAAAGATCACACTGGGTGATTCTGTGCACCACAGCCTCCCTGGGCAACCTGTGCCAGTGTCTCACCACCCTCACTGCAAAGAACCCTTTCCTAACATCCAGTTTCAATCTCCTCTCTGCCAGTTCAAACCCATTCCTCCTCATCCTGGCATTCCCAGACCTTGTCAATAGTCCCTCCCCAGCCCTTCTGGAGCCCCTTTCAGATACTGCAAGGCCACTCCAAGGTCTCCTGGAAGCCTTCTCCTCTCCAGGCTGCACAGCCCCAACTCTCTCAGCCTGTCCTCAGAGCAGAGCTGCTGCAGCCCTCTGAGCATCTTGGTGGCCTCCTCTGGACTGGCTCCAACACTTCCATGTCCTGCTTGTGCTGGGGGCTGCAGAACTGCCCCCAGGACTGCAGGTGGGGTCTGAGGAGAGCAGAGCCAAGGGGCAGAATCCCCTCCCTTGCCCTGCTGCCCACACTGCTCTTGCTGCAGCCCAGCACAGGGTTGTGTCTGGGCTGCACTCCCACTGCAGGCTCCTGTTGAGCTTTTCCTCACCCCAGACCCCCCAGGTCCTGTTCCTCAGGGCTGCTCTCAGCCATTCCCCACCCAGCCTGGAGCTGTGCTTGGGATTGCACCCACCCACTCACACTTGGCCTTGCTGAATGTCATGAGGTTGGCCTGGGCACAGCTCTGCAGCCTGTCCAGGTCCCTCTGGATGGATCCCTGCCCTCTAACAAGTGACTGTGCCACACAGCTTGGTGCCATCTGCACTCTTGCTGAGGGTGCATTTGATTCCTCTTCCATACCACTGACAAAGCTGTTAAACAGCACTGGTGCAGCACTGACCCCTGAGGGAGCCACACAGGAACACATCCAGCTGGGTCTTGAATATCTCCAGAGGACATTCCACAACCCCTCTGGGGAGCCTGTTCCAGGGTTCTGTCACCCTCAGTGAAAAAATCCCTCCTCATGTTTCCATGAAACTTCCCTAAGCCTCAGCTTCCAGCCACTGCCCCTTGTGCTGGCATTGCACATCACCCAGCAGGGCCTGGCTCCAGCCTTTGGGCCCTCACCTGCACATCTTTACCAACATGAGTGAGGTCACCCCTCAGGCTGCTCTGCTCCAAGCTAAAGAGCCCCAGCTCCCTCAGGCTCTCCTCCTAAGAGAGAAGCAATGTTGGAGCAACACTGCATTGGGGCAGCAAATGCAGCAGGACATTAGGAAAAACCCCAAACATATTTCCTTGGGCAAATAATTCCAAGCAATGAAAACCAAAATCACTGCTAATGTCTTTAGATATGTTTGCTGAATCTAACTGTAAGCATAGCAGGAACAGGCAAGCTTTGGCCAGGAGCAATCACATAATAAAGGTAATGGACCCATTTTTATTTTGAAGCTTCTCTGCAGAGCTTTTAGCTAATTTTGAGGCTGGAGGAGATGTTTCTGTGTGATTTCTAGCATAAATTATCTTGCCCAAAGAGCTTCATGACTGTGAAATAGCTGAAAAGCTGCCCAGCAGGGCAAGTTGTGCCAGGGCAGGTCTAGGCTGGATGTTAGGAGGAAGTTGTTGTCAGAGAGAGTGATTGGCATTGGAATGGGCTGCCCAGGGAGGTGGTGGAGTGGCTGTGGCTGGAGGTGTTGAAGCCAAGCCTGGCTGGGGCACTTAGTGCCATGGTCTGGTTGATTGGCCAGGGCTGGGTGCTAGGTTGGGCTGGATGAGCTTGGAGGTCTCCTGCAACCTGCATGATTCTATGAGTCTATAAGACCTGGGGGTGCTGCTCAGCAGCCTGCTGAAGATGAGCCACTGTGTGCTCAGGTGCTCCCAAAGACCACCAGCATCCTGGTCTGCATCAGGACTAGTGTGGCCAGCAGCATCAAGTGCCCCTGCACTCAGCACTGGGGAGGCCACACCTTGAGTGCTGGGATGAGTTTTGGGGTCATTGCTACAAGAAGGCCATCAAGGGGCTGGAGCAGGTCCAGACATGAGTAGCAAAGCTGGTAGGAGTCTGGAGAACAAGGCTGGGGAGGAGCAGCTGAGGGAACTGGGGGTGTTTAGCCTGGAGAAAAGGAGGCTGAGGCCAAACCTCCTCACTCCTGAAAGGAGATTGGAGTGAAGTCTTAATTTTGAAATTTAGCTTGAGGGAGAAGGCAGCTCTGGGTTAGATAGCTCCAAGGTTATGCCATGATTAAGTCTTGAGAGCTAAGCTGCTTCATTTCCTTCCAATTTAGCATGCAGCTGACGTTGATAACACTGAAGTTGGCAATGAAGCAGGTGGTAATAGTTCTTTTAATATCTCAGCTGATTGTTCTAATGAGCACTGAGCCATGCAGCTACAGCTGATACTGAAACTGCAGAGCCAAGGCTAATTGTTTGAGCTGATGGTCTCAAATGGATAGCAAATCAGCCAGCTGGCATCTTCAGCTCTTCCCTCTAATGTTGTTACATGGCTCTGCAGATATCCTCACATACTGCTTGTGAGAAGCAAGAGAAATCCTCTGTGGAACAGGCAAACCTTCTCAGCCCACAGAGTGGGCAACCATGCACAGCTACAGTTGTTTACAGGGCACTGAACAAAACAAAGTCCCAGTGAGGCATCTCACATGAGATCCTGCTCAGCAAACTGGCAAGGCACAGACTGGGGGGGTGGGGCACTGCTGGATAAGGGACTGGCTGGATGGTGGTACACAGAGAGTGGTGGTCAGGGGGGCAATGTCCACCTGGGGACCAGTGCCAGGTGGCTCCCTCAGGGGTCAGTGCTGCACCAGTGCTGTTTAACAGCTTTGTCAGTGGTATGGAAGAGGAATCAAATGCACCCTCAGCAAGAGTGCAGATGGCACCGAGCTGTGTGGCACAGTCACTTGCTAGAGGGCAGGGATCTGTCCAGAGGGACCTGGACAGGCTGCAGAGCTGTGCCCAGGCCAACCTCATGGCATTCAGCAAGGCCAAGTGTGAGGTCCTGCACCTGGGTGGGTGTCATAGAATAGAATCAACCTGCTTGCCTGGCAGCAGAGCCCAACCCCACCTGGCTACAGCCTCCCTTCAGGCAGCTGCAGGCAGCAATGAGCTCTGCCCTGAGCCTCCTCTGCTGCAGGCTGCACCCCCCCAGCTCCCTCAGCCTCTCCTCACAGGGCTCTGCTCCAGGCCCCTCACAGCTTTGTCGCCCTCCTGTGGACACCTTCCAGTACTGCAACATCTCTCTTGAATGGAGGAGCCCAGAACTGGACACAGCACTCAAGGGGTGGCCTGAGCAGTGCTGAGCACAGGGGCAGAACAAGCTGCTGGCCACACTGATGCCTCTGCTGCTCTGTTGGAGCATGTCCTAGTCACAGTCCTGCTGCTCTGTTGGAGCATGTCCTAGTCACAGTCTAGAAGGTTAAAATGTTGTGAGCTGAGCTTGCAGACCCCCAGGCAAATGCCTCTTAGCACAAGATACCCAATTGAGTAGATGAAGAGTAATTTTGTGTTTTGGCATAAGTGTGCTGAGGGACACTCAGCTCATACATTACTGCTAGAAGAGACCTGTGGCTATTTGCACAGGTGGAGGCATCCACAGGAAGAGCTCTGTGGGTTGTCTCCACCTGATTAGGAAGAGCATCTTTCTGAACTCAAGGCTGGCTCAACTGTCCTGTGGGTTTTTAAAGCAGAGGAACAGGAAAGCCAGGTGATCTCAATGCCCATTTTTAACAGTAAAGAAACAATCTCCAGTGAAGGGATATAAAACAGATCAAGCCACTCTGTAAGATGAAGGGATTAGAATGAAAGCTGGTAGCAGAAGCAGCAGTCAGATAAACTGTGCTCACAGAGAGGGGGCTGCAGCACTATCTGCCCAGGAAGCTGAATGAGATCAGTCAGAATCAGCTGGGAGATTCAGACATAAATTTGAAGACCACAGATAAGAGCTGGGGGATTGAAGGACATGAAAATGGATGTTGTAAAGGATAAAAGAGACCTTGCAAAGCACAGCAATGAAAGGAATGGCTATTAGAGAGCAAACGTGAGAAACTAAAGGGAAGGGCTGGAGCAGAGTAACATTTTACTGCTGTTTAGAGAAGGTACTACAGAGAGAAAACAATTTTTGTGTCTACATGCACAAATCAGTTCAGGGAAGGGTTCTTAAGAGAGGATCTCCTGGGGACATGGGAGGTGCCTGGTTCTGAATACAGACAGCTCCAGCTCTAGTGCTAAGAGCCAGAGAACTGCCTCTGCAAAGCATTTCATTACAGGAGGCTCTCAACGTTCAGAGACAAAGTGTATGTGTGGGGAAAGGATGCTAAGTACAGTCATTTCCAGCTGTATCCTGAGCAGCAGATTTTCAGTTACTGAGTCTGTGTTCAGAGGTAGTATTTCAAACTGTGTTTGACTGAATGAGGAAGGCAGCAGGCACAGAAGTCATAGAATCATAGCATCAAGCAGGCTGGAAGAGACCTCCAAGCTCAGCCAGCCCAACCTAGCACCCAGCCCTGGCCAACCAACCAGGCCATGGCACTAAGTGCCTCAGCCAGGCTTTTCTTGAGCACCTCCAGGGACAGCAACTCCAGCACCACCCTGGGCAGCCCATTCCAATGCCAATCACTCTCTCTGACAACAACTTCCTCCTAACATCCAGCCTATAAATGGATACAGGGAAAGCTGCTGACTGTCAAGCTTTGTGGGTGGAGTTAGAACACATAGTGAGAGGTTCTTTAGCAATCTAGATTTAAAAGGAGGCATTCTCTGCATGTAGGATGACACAGGATAAATATATCCTAGAGCAGGGCAGGAGCCTAAACATGAACCCAGCAGAAGTGAATGCTTGGCCTCAGTTTCAGTGGGCAGAAGGATAAAAGGGTGCAGGGATAAGAAAGGAACAAAGCACTTACAGGGTGGAAGAATCACAGCCTGGCTTAGATGACAGCAAGGCAAGGGAGGGGATTCTGCCCCTTGGCTCTGCTCTCCTCAGACCCCACCTGCAGTCCTGGGTGCAGTTCTGCAGCCCCCAGCACAAGCAGCACATGGAAGTGTTGGAGCCAGTCCAGAGGAGGCCACCAAGATGCTGAGAGGGCTGCAGCAGCTCTGCTGTGAGGACAGGCTGAGAGAGTTGGGGCTGTGCAGCCTGGAGAAGAGAAGGCTTGGAGGAGCCCTTGGAGTGGCCTTGCAGTATCTGAAGGGGGCTCCAGGAGGGCTGGGGAGGGACTATGGACAAGGTCTGGGAATGACAGGATGAGGAGGAATGGGTTTGAACTGGCAGGGGGGAGATTGAAACTGGATGTTAGGAAGAAGTTGTTGAGGGTGGTGAGAAACTGGCACAGGTTGTCCAGGGAGGTTGTGGAGCACAGAATCACCCAATGTGATCTTTGATCTGTGATTCTGTGCTCCACAACCTCCCTGGAGATGTTCAGCACCAGGTTGGATAAGACCTTGAGCAACCTGTTCTAGTGGGAGGTGTCCCTGCCTATAGCAGGGGGTTGGAACTGGCTGAGCTTTGAGTTCCCTTCCAACCTAACCCATTCTGTGATTCTGTGACTTTGGTTACTTGACTCTTGTGCAGCTGATGCCTGAAGTGCAGAAGTTTCACCTTCCACCACTTTATCTCTCTGTTGTGGGCAAGTTTGTGACTCATTACCAGAGCCACAGGATTTTATTTTGTCTGGAGCTGAATAACTTCTCCTCCTCCTCCTCCATCCTCCTAAGAACGTTCAAGGCAGAGGCATCTCCATACATGAATATTCATGAGGCCTTTGGGGAACGTTTATGCAAATATTCTCTGGTGTGAACGCTTTGGAAAAGGAGCACAAAGAGTGGGGGAGAGAAATCTGCGTTCTGGTTTCAGTACCTAGGGGTGGATTCTTTTCTTTGCTGAGTGTTCCATCAGTTTGACAAACAGGGGCTGAGCAGAGCTCTGTGCCTCTGCCTAGGTAGAGGTTGGCACGTTCCTGGTGGTGGTTTGCTGGCAGACCACAGCGAAGTAAGTGGGGAACTATGAGGTCGTCTTTGCTCTGTAGTGACTTCAGTCCCAAGGGCTGAGAAGGGTCCATAGAGGTTAGTGAGGAAATTTGGAGGGTTAGCAGCCATTTTCTGGTGGGAAATAGTTAGAATAGCCTGGAATGGTAGAAACTGGGAGAAGGGAAGTATTTGAAAAGGGAAAAAAATCCTTGAGCATCCTCTTTGGAATTCCTGGGTGCCAAGATACCTGAGTGTGGCAAGGCAGACTCCCCACCTGCTCCTCAGAGGCTGCTATGAAGTCACAGCATCACAGACCCTTAGAATCATTCTGCTTGGAAGAGCCCTTTGAGATCATCCAGTCCAACAGTGCAGATTTCCTCCCTGCTCCTCAGAGGCTGCTATGAAGTCACAGCATCACAGACCCTTAGAATCATTCTGCTTGGAAGAGCCCTTTGAGATCATCCAGTCCAACCATTCTCTGACTCCCCCAAGCCTGGTGCTAGACCCTCAGCACCACATCTCTGCATCATTAGACTTTGCCATTAGGCTTTTTTCTTTTGAGGCTTTTCATATGCAAGCTTCAGCATTGAGAACAGGTCTGTGAGGAGCAGCAGAGGGGACTGGGGCTGTTTATTCTGGAGAAGAGGAGGCTGAGTGGAGACCTCATTGCTCCAACCTGAAAGGAGGTTGGAGTGAGTGGGATCATCATAGAAGCAGAGAACCATAGAATGGCTTAGGTTGGAAGGGACCTTTGAGAGCATCTACTCCAACCTTTAAATCTCCCCTTTGACTTCTAACCAATGCCTGGAAGGGGGAGGGGGAAGAAAGAAAAAGAGAAGATATTTTGGCCCCAACTCACTCTGCCTACCTTTGGCTAATTGTTATTTCAATTAGGAGAGTAGTCACACTGGCTTGTCTTTATCTGTCAGAGGAGAGAAAAAGTGATCATCATGGAAGGATGTTTGCTTTAATGCTGTCATGGGCAATAACAACATGAGCCTGGGGCATTAAAAATGGGTATCTCACTTCAGTTTCTTCACAGTTCCACATCTTGGTAGGCTGCTGGCACATGGAGCCCACTCCATATTTGTTACTGTGACAGCTCCACTCCAGCTTGTCCTAACACTAACTGAATCAGATTTGGTGATTGTCTTGATGGAAACTGGGTCTTGTCTGGGCTTGGCTTTGGGACTCCTGTGCAGATGGTGCTGGGAGCTGCTCCTGAAGTAGTCTGAGAGCCAGAGACCTTCAGCAGAGTGTTGGCTCAGGATGTACATCTTAAATGAGGAAGTTGTTGTCAGAGAGAGTGATTGGCATTGGAATGGGCTGCCCAGGGAGGTGGTGGAGTGGCTGTGCCTGGAGGTGCTGAAGCCAAGCCTGGCTGGGGCACTTAGTGCCATGGTCTGGTTGGTTGGGCAGGGCTGGGTGCTAGGTTGGGCTGGCTGAGCTTGGAGCTCTCTTCCAACCTGCCTGATTCTATGATTCTAAATGGCTTTTATTTCTTGTTTCCAACATGTCAAACAACTCAGTGAACCTGAAACATTTCCCACGTTAGATGAAGACACTGCAAGAAGCTCAGAAAGGGATGGTTTGTAGGCTTGTAGGACACAGACATGACAGTCCCTGGGAGGGACAAGGGGTGGTGCTGAAGGAATTGCTTTTCACTTCGTGGAAACAGCAAAGTGGAAAGCAAAAGGATGTGCAGATGGATCCAACTCTCTACCTGATGGGACACTGTGGAGAGGCTGCTGCTGGGCTCTGCTTACAGGTAATTGCAGACAGAACAAGGGGGAATGGCCTCAGGCTGAGGCTGGGGAGGTTTAGACTGGACATTAGGAAAAGGTTTTCACAGAGAGAGTGGTCAGGGACTGGAATGAGCTGCCCAGGGAGTGGTGGAGTCACCCAGCCTGGCTGTGTTTCAGGGTGGTTTGGATGTGGTGCTTAGGGCTATGGTTTCAGGTGAATCTTGTAGAGCAGGGTTCTAGGTTGGACTTGGTGCTCCTGAGGGGCTTTGCCAGCCTGCATGCTGCTGCGACTGTGAACTACCCCAGAGGTTTGCTCTGCTTTGATGACCACAGCCTCCTGTTCAGAGGGGGAGAAGGCAGTGCCTGAGTGTGCAGAGAACTCTGACAGCCCTGCAAGCATAGCAGCAGCCCCTATAGACCCCAAGGTGGGTGCCAACTTCTGCTCTGTGGTGGGAAAGCCATGAAAGTGGCTTGGCTGCTGTAACTAAAACTGTGCACTGCAAACACTCAGTGGCTTGAATCCTCATTCCTGCAGGTGTTTCCAAGAGGCAGAGGGTCATGGTTTGGCCTCAGCCTTGGTAGAACTAGAGAGTGGTTGGACTGGATGAGCTAAAATATCTTTTCCAACCCAAATGATTCTATGATGATTTTATCATTCTCAGTGGCTGAAGCTCTGCCAGGCCAGGCATGGCCACGTGTGGCTGTGGTGAGGTCCCACCTGTGTGTGTGCACTCTGAGCATGTGGCTGTGTGGAGAATGAACTTTGAAGATGCAAATCAACAACCTGCTCACCGATCTAAATTGGAAGGTGGTGTAGAAAACAGACTTTCAAGGTTTGGACTGAAAATAAGCCTGAGAATTCAAAGTCCAAAAATAACTGACTGCATCCTTTTCTCTGTGATGGGTGAAAATCCCCAGCAGGCACAACCACAGAATAATTGATTGGGTTAGAAAAGACCTCTAAGATCATCAAACCAACACCACTGTGCCCATTAAACTGTGTCCCAAAGCCCCATGGCTGCATCGGTTTTGGAACACTTCCTTGAGAGATCTTCCTTGTTTCTGGGTCAGAAAGGCAACAGAAATAACCTGGTGGCTGCCTCCCAGCCTCAAACTGTGCAGACAGGAGTACTGAGTGGTGTTTACACTCACTGCTCCCTTTGTAGTTGGAGAACTGTTGCTGTTGGTGGTTTACTCCTTTTGAACTCCAGAAGTGCAGTGTCTGGAGCCATTTGGAATCAGAGAATCACAGAATCAGTCAGGGCTGGATGGGACCACAAGGATCAGCCAGCTCCAACCCCCCTGCCATGCCCAGGGACACCTCACACTACATCAGGCTGGCCACAGCCTCAGCCAGCCTGGCCTTAAACACCTCCAGGGATGAGGCTTCCACCACCTCCCTGGGCAACCCCTGCCAGGCTCTCACCACCTTCATGCCAAAGAACTTCCTCCTAACATCCAGTCTGAAATCTCCCCATTTCCAGCTTTGTTCCATTCCCCCCAGTCCTGTCACCACCTGACAGCCTAAAGAGTCCCTCCCCAGCTTTCTTGTAGCTCCCTTCAGATGCTGCAAGGCCACAATAAGGTCACCTGGGAGCCTTCTCCTCTCCAGACTGAACAGCCCCAACTGCCTCAGTCTCTCCTCACAGCAGAGGTGCTCCAGCCCTCTGCTAATCCTTGTGGCCCTTCTCTGGACTCCTTCCAGCACCTCCACATCCCTCCTGTCCCAGGGGGCTCCAGAAATGGATGCAATACTCCAGGTGGGGTCTCACCAATGGGAGGATCACTTCCCTCTCCCTGCTGCCCACACTTCTCTTGCTGCAGCCCAGGTTCTGGCTGCTCTCTGGGCTGCAAGAGCACACTGACAGCTCAGACTGAGCTTCTATTAATTGTATTGGTCTGACTCAAGCTTCCCATGGTGCCAACAAAGATGTTAAACAAGACTGGTCCCAGTTTAATCATCGAATCATGGAATGGACTGGGTAGGAAGGGACCTTAAAGGCCACCTGGTTCCAATGTTTGTGGATCACCTAGCTCCAGGGTATGTGATCTGTGAATCTCTATCTCCTATTTCTGAACATAAGATCTTTTTAGACCTTCTGGGTGAAGAAAGAACATGGCAAAAAAACCCATCTGAGCCTTGCATCTGGCTTTCACTCAAAGGAAATAGAAATAGGAGGGCTCCAAGAAAGACCATTTGAATTCTCTTTGCTTCATGGAGCTTGCTTTGTAAGAATGGGGCAGTGCTGATCATCTTGCTGCTATTTTCCACCTCTTGCTCCCCTGTTAAAAATGTCTCTCTGCAGTTTGTCTCAGGACATTCATCCCATGGTGCTGGTGATGATGTTGATAAGACCCCAGAAGGGAGTGGGAGAGTAGCTTGTCCTACACCATGTGGGTATAGAATCACAGAATCAAGCAGGTGGGAAGAGAGCTCCAAGCTCAGCCAGCCCAACCTAGCACCCAGCCCTGGCCAAGCAACCAGACCATGGCACTAAGTGCCCCAGCCAGGCTTGGCTTCAACACCTCCAGGCACAGCCACTCCACCACCTCCCTGGGCAGCCCATTCCAATGCCAATCACTCTCTCTGCCAACAACTTCCTCCTAACATCCAGCCTAGACCTGCCCTGGCACAACTTGAGGCTGTGTCCCCTTGTTCTGTTGCTGGGTGCCTGGCAGCAGAACCCAACCCCACCTGGCTACAGCCTCCCTTCAGGTAGCTGCAGACAGCAATGAGCTTTGCCCTGAGCCTCCTCTGCTGCAGGCTGCACCCCCCCAGCTCCCTCAGCCTCTCCTCATAGGGTTTGTGTTCCAGGCCCTTCACCAGCCTTGTTGCCCTTCTCTGGACACCTTTCAGCACCTCAGCATCTCTCCAGGTCTGCCTGGAGCCTTCTCTTCTGCAGGCTGCACACCCCCAGCTCCCTTTCCTGTCCTCATAGCAGAGCTGCTCCAGCCCCCTGTGTCCTCTCCTGGACCTGATCCAGTCCTTCCTGTGTAGAGGGCTGCAGGACTGGACACAGTACTCCAGGTGAGGTCTCAGCAGAGCAGAGGGGCAGGAGCTCAGCTCATTTCCAGGGTAGTTTTTGTTTTTATTCGACCAGAAATTAACTTTATCAAAAGTGACATGTTTCAAAATCCAATATTTCCCATTTTTGAATGCTCTGTTAAGTCTCCTCCCCATTCTTTTATTGCTTTTCTGAGCATTTTAGAGCTTTCAGGCTGCATTAATCAGCTCTTATGACCTTCTCACACACAAAGTGAAGAACAGCCTTTGGTTCTTCTAGCCAGAAGAAACGAGGAGGGTTCCTCTCCTGAGTGATTCCCAAGTGAAATCACAACACCTTGAGCCAGACTTTTCATTTCTTCCTGTGCAATTTGCAGAGCCTCAGCCTATTTTTATACCAAGTCCCCGTGGGTATCTGTGTGCTAAGCAAACACACACTCAGAGCTTGCTTAATGAAGTAAAGGTCAATCTTTATATGAAGCCAGTGCTTGTGGCTGGTGGGGAGAAAAAAGCCTGGTACCACCTAGCATCAGAAGTAAGGGGTGGCAGAGGCACAGCTATGCTAAGGACACTCTTTCTTTCCCTTGAATTCAAAATACAGAACTTTGAGAGCCAATTCAGACTCTGTTTGGTCTCCTTGCTACCCAGTTCTGCACCTTCAGTGGGTCTGCAGGTGACACTAAGCTTGGTGGAAGTGTTGATCTGCTTGAGGGTAGGAAAGTCTCTGCAGAGGAACCTGGGCAGGCTGACTGGGTGGGCTGAGGTCAGTTGTGTGAGATTCAACAAGGCCAAGTGCCAGGTCTTGCACTTGGGTCATAACAACCCAATCAGTGCTCCAGGCTTGGGGAAGAGTGGTTGGGAAGCTGCTCAGCAAATAAAGAGCAGCAGCAGCATCCTGGCCTGGATCAGCAGTAGTGTGGCCAACCAGGAGTAAGGAAGTGATTGGTCCCCCTGAACTCAGCACCTTGAGTACTGGGGTTCAGTTTTGGGCCCCTCACTCCAAGAAAGACACTGAGGTGCTGAAGCAGGTCCAGAGAAGAGCAGCAAAGCTGAGGCAGGGTCTGGAGAACAGGGCTGAGGAGGAGCAGCTGCAGGGCCTGAGGGTGTTTAGCCTGGAGAAGACCTCATTGCTCTCTACAACTCCCTGAGAGGAGGTTGGAGCCAGCTGGGGGTTGGCCTCTGCTCCCTACTATCAGGTGACGGAACAAGAGGAAATGGCCTGGAATTGTACCAGGGCAAGGTTGGGTTGGACCCTAAGAGTGGTCAGGGATTGGCACAGGCTGCCCAGGGAGGTGGTGGAGACACTGTGCCTAGAGGTGTTGAAGCCAAGCCTGGCTGGGGCACTCAGTGCCATGGTCTGGTTGCTTGGCCAGGGCTGGGTGCTAGGTTGGATGGGATGAGCTCGGAGCTCTCTTCCAACCTGCTTGATTCTCAGATCCTTGAGTCCAACCATAGAATCACAGAGGGTTTTACCAAGAGAGACAGCTCTGTGATTCTGTGACTCCATGACCAATTCCAGGCACACCCCCAAAGTGCAGCTGATAGACTGGAGGAAGGAGCTGTCAGCACTGCTCCAAGAATGAGAGCTGACAGCACAGCAGCAGGACAACCAAGACTGACATAACCATCACTCAAGTAGAGCATCTCTCTGATTAAGACTCCTAGAGTGAAGCAGCACATTCACTGTTCTCATTAATGACCCTGAACACATCAGAGATGAAGGAACAAACGTGGCTGATGACACAAGGTGCCAGGTACTGGGAGCACAGCTGAACGTCAGAGTGTCCTGCTGCAAGAACCAGATCACCCAGAGGGCAAAAATAATAGAAATGAAATGGGATCTAACAATGCTACAAGGCAGGCCGTGGATTTCAGAGCAAAAACATCTGCTCAAATGGTAGAATCTCATTAGCTGGGAACAGCAAACAGAAAATGATCAAGGCAGAGGAGTTCATCAGCAGCCAAGCAGCAGCCAGAAGTGTGATGTGGTATGAAAAAAGCAAGCATGCTATTAGAATGCATCAAGAGAGCTCTTTCTCCTGCAGCCAGAGAAGTGCTGGCACATTCCATTTCAGAAGTAGAAGCCTGGATGGAACAAAAGGTAGAGGAAATGTGAGCCCTGAGAATGATGAACTCCTAATAATGAAATCCTTAACTTCCTCTATTAGACAGCGGCTCCGGCGGCTCCCTGCCTCGTCTGTGAGATGATTAACTTTATATTGAATCTCCCAATGCATTATTCACCTCCTAAGCCTCACAGCCAGCCTGTTGCACTTTATTAATCTCCACCCATCACTGCTCCCCACCCTTCAGCCTGGGGTTTGGAGTTCCATAGTGGTTCCAGCACCAGTGCCTCAGCGGCACTCACACTGAGGCTGTTTGGATCCTGTCACATTCTGCTGTGGCACTTCTGTGTGTAGAATCATTGAGTGGCTTTGGTTGGAAAAGGCCTCTAAGATCACCAAGTCTCTGCCAAGGTGCTGGGGTTAAACCATGGCCCTCAGCAACACATCTATGCCTCTTGGAAACTCCTCCAGGGATGAGGACTCAACCACTCTCCTGGGCAGCCTGTGCCAGGGTTTGAGAACCCTTTCAGTATAGAAGTTTCTTCTAATGCCCAACCTAAACCCTGAAAGGATTCTCAAAGCCTGGCACAGGCTGCCCAGGGATGTGGCTGGATCCCCACCCCTGCAGGCATTTGCAAGATGTGTAGCTGTGGTGCTGAGGGAGCAGGTCCAGAGGGGACTTGGTAGTGCTTCACTGGGCTCAAGGATCCCAAAGGGCTTTTCCCATCCAAACAGTTCTGTGATCTCTGATTCCATAGCCACCCCAGAGTGGATGTTACACAGAGGACAACCAGGCTCAGGCTGTAGCCTGTGTGAGGCACAAACTGGGAACTCTGGGCTAAGCTTGCTGGCACTCTCAACAAGTCAGCCTGTTTTTACCCCTGCAGGGTGCTACCACTTAGCCTCGCAAGCTGTCTGAGTGGCTTCTGCTTTAACTGCTGCAATCTTCACGTGGAATTGTGAGAGAATGATTCCTTGCAAGGCTCCCTCTGCAGGGCTGCCAGCCCTGGCCTTCCACTTCATGAAGAGACAAGAGGAGGAGAGCCGCAGCTTGCTCTGCTCTCACAAGATTCCAGTGGGTTAGGTAAGACTTTTTGTCCTCTGAATTACCTTTCATAAGCAGCTCCAAACCACTGTTTACATCTGGGGGGGAATAATCCACCAGAAGTCATTTGCAGGGGAGCTTCAGCTGCCCCTATACAAAGGAGCAGCAGGCTGCAGCTTTCTTGGGCATTCACCATCAAGCCAAGCAGGAGGTGAGATAAATGCAGCTGTTGTGGGCCTCTCTCAGACTGCCAAAACGCTGCCTTGTGTCTAAGGTACAAGCCAGCCAAGCCCCTGCTTGCTTTTGGAGGCAGGTCAGGTTTCTGCTGTGCATGTTGATAGGTCTGAAGCTCGTTTTCCTTGTCTGTGCTCCAGCCAGACCTTGTCACTCAAAGCCCTACGCACGCCGCAGACAGAGCATGGTCCCTAACCCCCCAGCAGCATTCTCTCTGCTCCTCCTGTCACTGCTGTTGCTTTGCTTGATGCCCAGACCATGCATTCTGCAAATGCTTCCAGGCTTACAGCCTTCAGTTTGTTCTCTCCTGAATTCTCCTCTGATTTGCAGCGTTGGAAGGCCAAAAACATCTCAACAGTCTTGCACAGGCTTCCCATGCCCACATCTGTCTGAAACATACAGGCCAGAGCTTGCTGTCTCTGTGTCCCAGACGTTGGGAGCTCACATACAATGTGCTGAGTCCTGCACCTGGGGCACAGCAACCCCATGGACACCTCCAGGCTTAGGGAAGAGTGGCTGGAAGGCTGCCCAGCAAGGGCAGGGGATGCTGATCATGAGCCAGTGCATGCCAGGGTGACCAAGAAGGCCACCAACATCCTGGCCTGGATCAGCAATAGTGTGGCCAGCAGGACCAGGACAGGGATTGTCCCCCTGGGCTCAGTACTGGTGAGGCCATACCTTGAGTGTGGACACAGGAGCTAAGCAGACAGGGGAGGGAGTGGAAGATCTCCCTGTGAGGCCAGGCTGAGGGAGCTGGGGCAGGGAGCTTGGAGCAGAGGAGCCTGAGGGCTGCCCCATTCCTGTTAGAATCATAGAATCATAGATTCCTGTTAGACTCATAGAGCCTGAACCTTGAACTCCTGGGCTGGGGTTGGTTTTGCAGAGGAGTTTAGCTCTTGTTATTCCCTCTGCTGCTTTCTTTGGCGTGGGAAGGGAGAGACCCTTTGCCTTTGGGAGTTCTGTTTGTTGTTAGCTTATTCCAGCCAGCCTTTCTCTGCCTGGGCACTCTCTGATGATGAAACTGAGCATACAAGTATCAAAGCAGGCACATTTCTGGGGTGAGGAAGTGGTCAGTTTGTAATGGATTTTAGTAGATAAAGAGGTATTATTCATCATCAGATAGCAACAAGTTGGACTTAATCTTTTAGGTCTCTTCCAACAGAAAGAATTCTCTGTTTGGAATGGGCTGCCCAGGGAGGTGCTGGAGTCCCCATCTCTGGAGGTGTTGAAGCCAAGCCTGGCTGGGGCACTTAGTGCCATGGTCTGGTTGATTGGCCAGGGCTAGGTTGGGCTGGCTGAGCTTGGAGGTCTCTTCCAACCTGCTTGATTCTGTGATTCTATGAACTGTCCTAAAGCAGGCACTAGTGACCAGGTGCTGTTTAATATTTGAGGAGAAATTTGGCACCCAGGATCCCTGTAGTGAGAAGTTAGTGACCTGCAAAACCTGACTGCTGTGCCTGAAGCTGTCCTTGGAGAAGTGAGAGAACGAGAAGCAGGCAGCCAGAGAGCCACAGCCAGGGCACAAAGGGCAGGCAGCTTCAAACCCGATGTCGGGAGGAATAAAGCAAGGAAAACAATGTCAGGACAGAAAAGAGTTCCTAGAAAGGCCCAGAGAGAAAGCCCAGCCTGGCAGTAAAAGTGTTACTGCTGGAGTTGAGCTGTCTGCAAGAAGCACTTCACACCTTCAGGAGGCGCAGGCGGTGTGAAATGTAATGTGTTGTGTCACCATTTCTCACCCCTTGGGCAGCCTGCTGGGGAAACTGCATCGTTTGCAACCCAAGGTTTAATTACTGAAGTGAAAACATCACCTAAAGAGACACTGACTTCATTTATCCCCCCCTAATCAAAAATGGACAGGTTGGGGAGCAGGCAGGAAAGCACAAGTCTGCTCTGGCTGGGAAAGTCCCCATTTGGAGTTCCTCCACAGCATGGATTCTGGAAGGTGAGGCTGTTCTCCAGTCTCTCAAGACACAAGCCCAGCTCTTCAAGTCTCCTGCTTTGCAACCACAGTGGAACTTCTGTACACCTGCTTCCTGCTTGCTGGGGAAAAGAAAGAATGTGATTCTACTACCAACTGGGGTTTGGTGGCTGAAAAGAAGCCATGAACAACTCTGCACACTTTCAGGGGCTGCCTTGCCTAGCTGCTGAGCACTCAGCTCTTGCAGTTGTGCTTTTGGTGCTCTGCATTTAAAAAGCCAAACCAAAAGCCCCAAATGAAAATACAAAATCAGCTCAAGTGTTTGTACTCTAAACAGACACTAAGAGCTTTGCCAGCCAGCAGAGCATCTCAGGGGTGCTGGAGCCTGATGTGATTGGATTTTCCTCAACTGGCAGTCAAGTTAAAGGCTTTCTGGCCTCTGAAAGAGAGACTCAGGCAGTTGTTTGGCAAGCTCATTAGAGCAGACAGCCACAAAGGACTGGTTCCCAGCGACATTCAAATTGCTTCTCTGGTACAGTATGGAGAAAGCTATTAACCTCAGGAGCTTCTTTCTACTGCTGGCCTCAGCCTGGCCATGACCTCTGCAAATGATCAGTTCTAATTGTCTTTCCAAAAGAGGTTTTGACATCTGAACCCCTTCATTGCCTGAACTTCTCTCTTCTTTATCTCGCAGCTGCTAAGATCAACCCGAGTGATCTCTGGAAAGTGCAGCTCAGATGAAAGAGCTCCTGAGAGCACCATCCAGCCCCTGCCTTTGGTCAAGGATTACAGGACAGCAGGTACAGTGACAAAGCTGTCCCTCAGGCGGCTTTCAAGACACCTTTAGAAAGCCAGAAGCCCCAGGTGATGGCTTACAACAATCCATGCTTCAGGTCAGGAGAGGGAAGGGTGGGCAAGAAACAGATTATATCACAACCCGTGCCGATAACCAAGCAAGAAGTTCTGTGCCCAAGCAGAGGTTTATCTTATCTGGAGGTAACAAAGAGTAGATAAGCACAAAGCAGTGAAGCTCTGCTCCCACTTGTGCCTCTGGGAGGTCTGCGTTTTGCATTTGTCCTTTGGTTTTTAATGTGTTCAGCTTACAGACAGAAAAAAACATTCCTATCTTCCCTGCCCCAAATCGTGCCTTCTGGCAGCAAACCAGCGCTGGCATGGCAGAGCTGGCACCTCTCCACTGTACTGAAAGGAGCCCCCTGCCTGCTGCTGAGCAATCGCTCCTGGCCCGGCACAAGCTGTCACTGCCAGGCACTTCTAAGCGGCACAGTTAAAAGACAATGGCTAAAATCAAAGGGCAGATGTTTGCAGCTGGGGAAGCACTGGCTGCCAGGTTCATTGCACAGCCAGCAGAAAGCGACGGCTGAGCAGCGAGAGCAGTGCCAGGCTGGGGGCTGGCACAGCTACCTTGGAAGAGTGGGGAGGGTGCAGCAGCAGTGGTGGCTGAGCAGTGAGAGAGCAGTGCCAGGCTGGGGGCTGGCACAGCTACCTTGGAAGAGTGGGGAGGGTGCAGCAGCAGTGGTGGCTGAGCAGTGAGAGAGCAGTGCCAGGCTGGGGGCTGGCACAGCTACCTTGGAAGAGTGGGGAGGGTGCAGCAGCAGTGGTGGCTGAGCAGTGAGAGAGCAGTGCCAGGCTGGGGGCTGGCACAGCTACCTTGGAAGAGTGGGGAGGGTGCAGCAGCAGTGGTGGCTGAGCAGACAGACAGTGGTGCTATGAAGGTCACTTCGTTTCAGTAAAGGTGACCTGGTAAAATGTAGCACAAGGGATGCAGGTTCTCTGGTCCTGCTCTGGCACAAAGGCTGGACACAAAGATCTCCAGAGGTCCCTTCCAACCCCTAACTCCTTGTGATCTTTAATAAGAGAGATATAGGATCACAGTGGGACACCACTTGTCACCAATCTCCACCTGGACATTGAGCTGATGACCACTGCCCTCTGGATCTGACCACTCAACCAATTCCTCATCCTCTGAACAGGCCACTATGTAGAAGCCTGGGTATAGAAACTGCCCACTTGAGTGCCACTTGAGTGGGCAGTTCCAACACTGTTCACTGCCAGGACATGGGATATGGACATGACCACAAGAAAATGCCATGCTAACAGAGGAACCAGGCAGCTGGTGATGCCCACAGCAGAACTACTGGTGCCCAGCTGCTGTTTCCAGCCTGTTAAATGGAAAGGAATTCTGGACAGGCTCCCACAGAATGTTAGAGGTTGGAAGGGACCTCCAGAGATCATTGAGTCCAAAGCTCTGGCCAAAAGCAGTCCAAACAAGCCTCTACCACACCTGCTGGCCTTGCCCCCAGCCTTAAACTCCCTTTGGTTTGGTATCTTTTGCCTTGCCAAATTATCCAGTGCATTATACATGCTCTCTGCTTGAACAAGTCAGAGCTTGTCCTCTCGTTCCTGGCTGGCTGGTGGAGAAAGCACAGAGCAGGTGCTGAAGGAGAGAGTGATTGGCACTGGAATGGGCTGCCCAGGGAGGTGGTGGAGTCGCTGTGCCTGGAGGTGTTGAAGCCAAGCCTGGCTGAGGCACTTAGTGCCATGGTCTGGTTGATTGGGCAAGGCTGGGTGCTAGGTTGGGCTGGGTGAGCTTGGAGCTCTCTTCCCACCTGGTTGGTTCAATAACTCTCTGTTTCTGTGAGCTGCCCTGAAGCAGGCACTAGTGAGCAGGTGCTGGTTTGAGGAGAAATCTGGCATCCAGCATTCCTGTAGTGAGAGGTAAAGTTACTGACCTGCAAGACCTCACTGTTCTATGATCCTGTGAGATGACAGAGGTCAGTGAAAAGCCTGCAGACTCCCAGGCAGGCCAATTCAAAGGGCACATTTATTGCCCTGCCTTGACTAATGACAGAGGAAATCACTTCCCCCTTGGGGTCCCTCCAGAGTAATTCGTCAGCTTCTCACTTTGCTAATGAGTTTATAGATATTACACGGAGCTAAGTCAGCCACAGACTCACTGCTCCTCTGGAGGATTACTCATGGGCTTTGAGATCAGCAACAGAAGCTTCTCACATGTATCACTAACTTCTCCTTCACTCATTAAGCAATTAACATCCGCCTAATCAGGCCCCAAACCGCGGTGGATTCAGAGCTAGTGCTGATCAGAGCAAACGAAGCCAAATCTCCTCAGGGGTGGCTTGCTGAAGGCATGTCTGCCTGCAGGCACTCCTCTGCACACCCCAGCTGCCATGAGGGCTCTCTTCCTAAGCCCATCTTACCTTTTAGTTAATAGCTGCTCAAGGGTATGAAAGGAAGGTTCTCAGCTGTGTGGTGGGAACAACAGAGGAAGGAGTTGGGAAGAGCCAGGTGACAGAATACCCTCACCAGCAAGCTGCTGGTTGAACTGCTTGCCCTCTATGTAGTGTGCCCCCTGAGTGTCTTCAGGGAAGTCTGAAGATACGAAGGCACACCCAGGTAAGAGCTTGCAGCAAGCAGCACAGGACAAAACCAAACCCAACCAAGCCTCTTCTGAGGCTTCTCTTTCTTCCCTAAGCACAGACAGTTCAATCTGGTAGAAGATAGGACTTGATAGTTGTGGATTGGATTCTGTGACTTTTAAAAGCAGCCTGAGCATTCTGTGCCTCAGCTTGCTGCATGCACACAGCACACAGCAGGCACTGCCACTGACGCTGCCCCAGCACACAGCTTGGCCCTGCTGAAGGCTCACAAAGCCACAACCCAACCCTGCAGCTCAGGCCACAGCACAACTTCCTAAGCACTGAAAATACAGATGCAGACTTTGTGTGACTTTTGTCTACCATGGGCTCAACTGACACAGGTCTGCATGTGGCTTTCCCTTCCACCTTGAAAACCACCAGCTAGGGTGAGCTGTACCAAGCCTAGACGCTAGGGAGGGGTCTGCAGGCTGACTGCTTTGCTTTGCACATGTTCCTCTTGCAAGGGGAACGGCATCATAGCACAGTCACCACATCATCACAACACAGCTACCTAGGAGACAGCCCTGTTCAGAGCTGCTGAGGCAGCCAGACACAAGTTTGGCAACTTAGCAAGCGTAAGACTTCCAGCATTACACACAACGAGTTCTGGGCAGAGTCTCTTCAGGACCTCCACCTCTCCCCTGCAGAGTTGGAGCTGAAACAAAGCAAGGACCCATGGGTCTCTTTACATCCACTTGATTAACTTGCTGCTAGCTCACCAAGACAAAGTGCAAGGTCCTGCACCTAGGTCAGGGCAGTCCTAGATATCAATACAGGCTGAGGGATCATGAAAGTGAGAGCAGCCCTGTGGAAAAGGCCAATGGCAGCCTGGGCTGCAGCCAAAGCAGTGTGGCCAGCAGATAGAGAGAGGGGATCATAGAATCATAGAATCAGTCAGGGTTGGAGGGGACCATAAGGATCATCTAGTTCCAACCCCCCTGCCATGGGCTCCTGCAGCCAGGGGCTGCCATGGGATCCTGCCCCTCTGCTCTGCTGAGACCTCACCTGCAGTACTGCATCCAGCTCTGCAGCCCTCAGCACAGGAAGGACATGGACCTGGTGGAGAGGATCCAGAGGAGGCCACGGAAATGATCAGGGGGTTGGAGCATCTCTGCTAGGAGGACAGGCTGAGGGAGCTGGGGGTGTGCAACCTGCAGAGGAGAAGGCTCCAGGCAGACCTAACAGCAGCCTGCCAGCACCTGAAGGGGCTGCAAGCAGGCTGCAGAGGGACTGTTTGCAAAGGCCTGCAGGGACAGGACTAGGGCAATGGTTTGGAATGAGAGCAGAGCAGATTGAGACTGGAGGTGAGGAACAAGTTGTGCAGCAGGAGGCTGCTGGAGCACTGCCACAGGCTGCCCAGGGAGGTGGTTGAAGCCTACTGCCTGGAGATATTGCAGGCGAGGCTGGAGCAGGCTGTGAGCAAGCTGCTGTAGTGGAGGATGTCCCTGCTGAGTGCAGGGGCTTGGACTGGAGGAGCTTTGGAACTTCCTTCCAACCCAACCCATTCTATGACTTGCTAAAAGCCCCCACCTTGATTAGGAAGCAAATAAGCCCAGAGATGATTAAGGTGGGCCACAAAACTCAGGCTGTTTTCCAGAGTCATAAAAGACAGACACAGACCTCAAACTGCCAGCAGCTCGAATGGGCTTTAATGGCTTTGCTTTTGAATGACAGGAAAAAACAACATTTTTCCCTTTGAAGATAACCATCAGCTCCAATTCCCACCCTAGCATTTCTGAAGCATCTTCAGATCTACAGCAGGATGTGTCTGTAATCTCAGCACCCATTTAGAGTCAGTCCCTCAGAGAGAAAACAAAAGCATTACCCCTCAAAGGTTTGCCCCAAGCCCCTTTTCTTTCTGGAACTGCAGTGCACCTGGCCTGAGTGTGAAGGCTACTCCCATGGCAGTCCAGCTCAGCAGGTGTTTTCAGCAGCCAGCTACTGTAAAAAGCATGAAGAATGATTTGTATGAACTGCTTTGCCCAGGGAAGGAGATGAACACTTTTGCCATCTTCTCTCTAGGCTGCTTTATAGATCCAGAGAGTCACAGAGAGGGTTGAGTTGGAAGGGGCCTTAATGATCCAAGTCTCATGGGTAGGAACAACTCACAGCATCATCCAAGCTGGCCTTGAACACCTCCAGGGAGGTTGTGGAGCACAGAATCACCCAATGTGATCTTTGATCTTTGATCACATTGGGTGATTCTGTGCTCCACAACCTCCCTGGGCAACCTGTGCCAGTGTCTCACCACCCTCAACCTGTGCCAGTGTCTCACCACCCTCACTGTAAAGATCTTCTTCCTAATCTCCAGTCTAAATCTGCCCTCCTGAAGCTTTGTTCCATTCCCTCTCATTCTATCATCACTTCCCAGCTTTCTTGTAGCCCCCTTCAGGTACTGAAAGGTCACCCCTCAGGCTCCTCTGCTCCAGGCTAAAGCTCCCCCAACTCTCTCAGCTTGTCCTCACAGGGAGACCTTCCACTGCCTTCAGCATCTTTGTGGCTCTGCACTGGGCTATCTCAGGCAGTTCCCTTCTTGAACTGAGTGGCCCAGAACTGGACACAATATTCCAGAGCATGGGCAAATTAAAGACTGTCCAGGGAGTACTAATTGTTTTACTGAGTTAAACCTACTTAAAGACCTTGAGTAATGCTGTCTCAGATGGTAGGATGTGAGACTAATAAGCAATGACTAAAGCAAATTCAGAGCAGGAGCTCAGAATTGACTATAATGGATAAAACACCAAATAACAGCAAATACTGGGACCTGGGGAGGAAGGAGATTTCTGTTTCTTTTTGTCAGGCTGCCAGCTCTCAGACAATTCAAAGGGAATGCTTTCTAGGAGTCTTCTGTTTCTTGCTAAGCCTCTTCTAAAGCTCAGCTACCAGCAAGGAGTTGGAAACATCCCTCTCTTGATTTGAAACCTGTCTCCATTTGGACTAAGGCTTTTTCCAGGTGGTCAGGGTCTGTTTCAAATCCTGCCTGGCTCAGGAGCAGTGTGGGCAGCAGGACAAGGGAGCTGCTTCTGCCCCTGTGCTCAGCACTGCTCAGGCCACCCCTTGAGTGCTGTGTCCAGTCCTGGGCTCCTCAATTCAAGAGAGATGTTGCAGTACTGGAAGGTGTCCACAGGAGGGCGCCAAAGCTGTGAGGGGCCTGGAGCAGAGCTCTGTGAGGAGAGGCTGAGGGAGCTGGGGGGGTGCAGCCTGCAGCAGAGGAGGCTCAGGGCAGAGCTCATTGCTGTCTGCAGCTGCCTGCAGGGAGGCTGTAGCCAGGTGGGGTTGGGCTCTGCTGCCAGGCAAGCAGGGACAGAAGAAGGGCACAGAGTCTGAAGTTGTGCCAGGGGAGGTCTAGGCTGGATGTTAGGAGGAAGTTGTTGTCAGAGAGAGTGATTGGCATTGGAATGGGCTGCCCAGGGAGGTGGTGGAGTCTCTGTGCCTGGAGGTGTTGAAGCCAAGCCTGGCTGGGGCACTTAGTGCCATAGTCTGGTTGCTTGGGCAGGACTGGGTGCTAGGTTGGGCTGGCTGAGCTTGGAGCTCTCTTCCCACCTGCTTGATTCTGTGATTGATTCTCTGATTCCTTTCCCCCTCTGGTGGAGCTCAGCAGCTCCTCCAAACTGCTGTTTTCCCACACACCAGCAATGCTTCCCAACACCACTGACTTAATTCCATCACTTCTGCCTCTCAGCTTGCACACTGTGGTTCAGGTTAATTTGCATAAAGCATTTCCATTTTCAGGACACATTTATAAAGTCATTTCCATAGCTGACAACTGCATTTCAGTGACAGATTCCTGCCATGGCTTCTGGTCTCCTGCTAATTGAGGTTAGAATAGGATTGCTGATGTAGAAACAATAATGATGCCTTGCAACTTGCTACCAAGCAGCTCTGGAAATGAAACAATCTCTTCATATCCTCTTCTTCAATGCCATTTTGAAGCCTCCTCAGTACCTCCATGAAATAACATCTTAACTGTCAGTGTGTTATGATGTCCTGGTAACAGTTTCAGTTGTTTTCCTGTTTGCTCTGCATGTAAACAATTTTATTAGATTCTAAGTTTGATCCTCCAGAGCTTCAGGAGGGAAAAAAAAGCTCTTAAAAGATTCAAGATGAACAGCTGGACTGTTTTCCAAGTCTTGGCTAGAGTTTGCTGCTGTCAAAGTCCACTTGGGATACTCCTGAGAACCAGATTTCTGCACTGCAGTTCACTAAGGAGCTCAGAGTTAAGCAGCAACAACTCACCTAATTAACCTCTTAGCAAACAGGTGGCAAAAGGGAAGGATAAATGGTGGGCACCTCTGTGCCCTCCTTCTGCACCTTCTACTTCACATGAAGTCTCCCCAGAGCAGGGCAGAGAGGCAGAATCCTCTCTCTCCATCTCTGTCCACACTGCTTTTGATGCAGCCCAGGATGCCATTGGTCTTCTGGGCTGCAAGCATTTGTTGTTGGCTCATCACCAGCTTCTCTCTTACAGAACCACAGAATGGTTTAGGTTGGAAGGGACCTCCAGGATCAGCCAGTTCCAACCATCTGCCATAGGCAGGGACACCTCCTAGTAGAACAGGTTGCTCAAGGCCTCATCCAACCTGGACTTGAACAGGTGATCAAAGATGGCATTGGGTGATTCTGTGCTCCACAACCTCCCTGGGCAACCTGTGCCACTCTCTCACCACCCTCACTGCAAAGAATCCTTTTCTAATATCCAATTTGAATCTCTCCTCTGCCAGTTCAAACCCATTCCTCCTCATCCTGGCATTACCAGACCTTGCCAATAGTCTCTCTCCAGCCCTTCTGTAGCCCCATTCAGATACTGGAAGGCCACTCCAAGGTCTCCTCTAAGCCTTCTCTCTCCAGGCTGCAGAGCCCCAACTCTCTCAGCCTGTCCTCAGAGCAGAGCTGCTGCAGCCCTCTGAGCATCTTGGTGGCCTCCTCTGGACTGGCTCCAACAGTTCCATGTCCTGCTTGTGTTGGGGGCTCCAGAACAACTTCTCTATTTTATATAACCTCTCTATTTTATGTAGCTTCTACTTTACACAGCTTCCAATACTTTAGCTACTCTAAGACAGCATCCAGGAATCTGGATTCACATCCAGAGTCCTGCCTTGTTGGCCAAGGAAGCAAGGATGATGCCTGAGCCATTTGTCTCGAGAAATGTGCTGTAGGGAAATCACATGAGCAGTTTGGGTTGGAAGGGACCTTCAGGATCATCTAGTTTCAACCCCTCTGCCCTGCTCTGCCTAGATGCAGGTTTGCAGAACAGCTGCTCCCTCAGTGAAGTCTCAGTTTTGATTGACTTCTCTGTTTTAACTGGTGAAAGCCTTCCCCCAGTCTGAAAGGTGAAAGTAAACACAACAACACATCATCAAATTACTGTTTAATTGCCTCCTGCAAAGCCCTGGAACTGTCTGCTCCATTCCTCCCACAGATTGGTTTAACCTGGAATGAGAAATGACTTTGACTTCCCCTTTTTATTTCAGCTATATTAGCCCTCCTCTTTAGGCATTAGAGTTATTAATGCTCGGCTTGCTGCGGCGGCTCTGAATTCTTATCACCCACTCAGCTGCTGTTATTACCCAGTCAAAGCTGACATCAGAAATGGGACCTTAATACCAGGGAAAGAAGTCCTGACTGGAATTATTCATGGATTACAGCATGCACTACTCAGAAAGCAAAGGATGGGCAGAGTTGGGGGTTTAATAAAGAGGTAGAGGCTGATCCAAAGTCAAGAGAAAAATTCCCTGTGACCTCAGCACAGTTTGACTCTAGTCCTGCGTCATGAAACTGAGGAGGGAGAGCAGCCAGCAGTTGTGTTCAGTGCCTTCCTTCTCTATTTGGAGGTGACTCAACAGAGCTGAAGAGAAATTCCTAAGAACAGAGCAGAGACTTCTGGGCGTGTTCCCTGCAGCATCCAAGAAGAGAAGCAGCAGCTCAGGCTACTAAGAAGTGACTTGTGGAAAGAAAGAGCAGAAGCAAGGTAATGATCACTATATGCTTATTATGCTATCCCTGAGCTAACAGAAAGCTCAACACTTCTCAAATGTATCTTAGAATTACAGAGTTATAGAATGGTTTGGTTTGGAAGTGACTCTCAAGATCATCTAGTTCCAGCCCCCCTGCCACAGGCGAGGACACCTCCTGCTAGCCCAGCTTGCTCGAGGCCCCAGCCAACACTGCCAGGCTTGCAGCCTCCACAGCTTCTCTGGGCAGCCTGCCCCAGTGCCTCACCACCCTCACAGGCAAGAACTGCTTCCTAATGTCTCATCTCACTCCAACTTCTTCCAGTTTGAAGCCATTAGGCCTTGTTCTCTCACTCCATGGATTTGTAAAAGCTTCCTCCACAGCTCTGCTGGACCCCTTCAGGTACTGGAAGGTTGCTCTAAGGTCTCCCTGGAGCCTTCTCTTCTCCAGGCTGAACAGCCCCAACTCTTTCAGCCTGTTCCCATAGGAGAGAGTCTCCAGCCCTTGGATCACCTTTGTAGAACTGCAACTTAAACACAGCAAACATTCAGGATAGTCTACCTCTATCCTCAGCCTGTGGCACAAGGCAGAAATCAGGCAACCTAGGAACCCAACATGGAGTGGGCTGGGGGTGTGCAGCCTGCAGAAGAGGAGGCTCAGGGCAGAGCTCATTGCTGTCTGCAGCTGCCTGCAGGGAGGCTGTAGCCAGGTGGGGTTGGGCTCTGCTGCCAGGCACCCAGCACCAGAACAAAGGGACACAGCCTCGAGCTGTGCCAGGGCAGGTCTAGTCTGGATGTTAGGAGGAAGTTGTTGTCAGAGAGAGTGATTGGCATTGGAATGGGCTGCCCAGGGAGGTGGTGGAGTTGCTGTGCCTGGAGGTGTTGAAGCCAAGCCTGGCTGGGGCACTCAGTGCCATGGTCTGGTTGGTTGGGCAGGGCTGGGTGCTAGGTTGGGCTGGATGAGCTGGGAGGTCTCTTCCAACCTGCCTGATTTCATGATTCTAACATTTCCACCAGGCACTTGCAGTGTATGAAAACCAAAGCAAAGCAAATCACAGATTCCACCTGACAAAAGCAGGTCTAAACCATGAGCTGTGCTGTTGGTGTCATTCCCACACTCTGCTGCAAGAAACTGCAGAGATTTCAGTGTGCTGTTATGAGCTGTACACAGACCCAGCCTGGCTCTTCAAACCACCCTGTGAGGAACTCAGGCTGGAAAGCAGGAAGAAGTTCACAGCAAGAGTGACTGGCATTGGAATGGGCTGCCCAGGGAGGTGTTAAAAGGAGGCTGGATGAGGCACTTGGTGCCATGAGTTAGTTAAATGGAAGAGTTAGGTGATAGGTTGGACTGGCTGATCCTGGGGCTCTTCTCCAGCATGGTGAACACTGTGAGTTGTGAACATCTGGCACTGAGCAGCTTCCAGGTGCCTCACTGGCATTTTGTGTTATGAAAAGTTGGAGGACAAAGGAAAATCTGAGCCCCTTAACAAGGAATGATGGCTACAGCCCTCCTGAGGAGGTGTCCTTTTTCACCTGGTCATGTATTCCTTGCAAAGTGGAAGCAGAGTGACAGGGGGCTGGGGAAGAAGGCTGACACAGGCTATGCAAATAGTGCCTAGAAAAGGCTTTTCATACAGCAATGCCTCCAAATGCAACCATTTCCCTGGGTAGCATATGAAGGCAAAGGGATAAATAAAGCTATATATAACCACGGGAAGCTCAGCACAGCTGTTCCTGAAAGACACCTTCCTGCTGCTTCCTGCAACCTCAGCTTTGCTCTTTGCTGACTTAGTTTCTGTGAGGGCTGTCACCCTGCCCTCTGCTGAGACCCCACCTGGAGTCCTGCATCCAGCTCTGGAGCCCCTGGGACAAGAGGCTGTGGAGATGCTGGAGAGTGTCCAGAGCAGGGCCAGGAGGATGCTGAGAGGCTGCAGCAGCTCTGCTGTGAGCACAGACTGAAAGAGTTGGGGCTGTGCAGGCTGGAGCAGAGGAGGCTCCCAGGTGACCTTCTTGTGGCCTGCCAGCATCTGAAGTGGGCTACAAAAAAGCTGGGGAGGGACTTTTGAGGCTGTGAGGGAGTGGCAGGAGTGGGGGGGATGGAGCAAAGCTGGAGGTGGGGAGAATCAGAGTGGAGGTGAGGAGGAAGTTGTTCAGTGTGAGGGTGGTGAGACCTTGGCATGGGTTGCCCAGGGAGGTGATTGAGACCCCATGGCAGGCAGCAATGAGCTCTGCCCTGAGCCTCCTCTGCTGCAGGCTGCACACCCCCAGCTCCCTCAGCCTCTCCTCACAGGGCTCTGCTCCAGGCCCCTCCCCAGCCTTGCTGCCCTGCTCCAAACACCTTCCAGCACCTCAACATCTCTCTGCGATGGAGGAGCCCAGAACTGGACACAGCACTCCAGGGGTGGCCTGAGCAGTGCTGAGCACAGGGGCAGAAGCAGCTCCCTTGTCCTGCTGCCCACACTGCTCCTGAGCCAGCCCAGGCTGCCATTGGCTCTGCTGCCCCCCTGGGCACTGCTGGCTCTGTTCAGCCGCCTGCCAGCCAGCACCCCCAGCTCCCTTTCCCTCCCTGGCAGGCCGCAGTGCGGGCAGCAGCACCGCGGGCGCCATGGCGCTGCGGCCGCGCAGGACTACAGCTCCCAGCGGCCCCCGCGGCTCCCAGGGTGCCGCGCGGCGCTGCCGTGGCGCTGCCCGGGCGCAGGGACCCGCGGCAGGGCCGCAGCTGGGCCGCGCCGGGGAACCCTTCCTCTCCTCCTCCTCCTCCTCCTCGTCCTGTGCCGGCGGCTCCGGGCGCGGCCATGAGGCGCGCAGGGCTGGGTAAGCGCGGCGGGTTTGGAGCGGGGCCCGCAGCTGCGCTGGGGGTGCCGAGGCTGCCGTCCGGCGGAAGGCCGTGCCGGTGCCGGTGCCGGAGAGTCAGACCGGGAGGGAGAGGGGCGGGAGGGCTGGCGGGAGGGCTGGGGCGGCCGCGCTGCGGTGTGGCCGTGCTGCGGTGTGGCCGCGCTGTGCCCGGGCCGCGGGAGCCGCTGCGGGCTGGCTGGGCAGGGCTGGGCCCCGCGGAGGGCCTCGGGGGTGCCGTCCCCGCCGCGGGGAGGCTGCGCTGGGGGGGGCAGGCTTGCCGCGGAGCTCCGAGGTTCTGGGGGCAGCCCTGTGCCGGTGCAGCTGCCTGCGGCTCCCCTGGATCCGCAGCGCGGCGCTGGGGCTTGCGGTCGGTGTGTTCGGCGGCTGCACGTAGCGATAGCCGGGCCCGTGTGTGCGTGGGCAGCTTTGGCACTCCTCATGGGCTCACAGGACTGCTTCTGTCGGAAGAGTCCTCCTGAGGCCACCCAGTGCGACCGTAGGCCTAACACCACCGTGGCCACTAAACCAAGTCCCCGAGTGCCACCTTCACAGGTGTTTTGAGCGCCCTCGGGGGCGGTGACTCCACCACCTCCCTGGGCAGCCTGTGCCAATCCCTGACCACTCCTGCACTGAAGGCTTTCTTCCTAATCTCCAACCGCAGCCTCCCCTCGCACAATTTCATATCATCATAGTATCATCAGGGTTGGAAGAGACCTCACAGATCATCTTTCAGGCCATTTCCTCTCGTTCTCTCTCTTGACAGCAGGGAGAAGCCTCCAGGCTGCTTTAAGGAAGCTGCAGAGAGCAGTGAGGTCTCCCCCCAGCCCCTCCGGGCTAAACAAGCCAAGTTCCCTCAGCTGCGCCTCCTAAGAGCTGTTCCCCAGGCCCCGCACCAGCTGTGCTGCCTTTCAGTCAAGTCCTTCCCAAGTTCTGAGCTGTTTTTTGTGTTAGTGCTTGTATGTGCTTTTCTGTTAGCTGTTTTGGGTTGAAAGAGCCTCAGCTGTTGCCAATTTATCACAAGTAGAGTCTGGAGCAGACACAGAGAACTCTGCAGAGCTCCTGGTGAGGGTTTGGAGGGGCTGGGGCCTCATTTTTCAACCAGCAGTCACTGGTGACTACAAAGAGACTTTGAACTGCTGTGTCATGTTCTAGAGTGACACAGGTGGCATGATGTCACTGCGAAGCTTAAGCAATGCTGGTGCCTCAGATGTTCCTGACTGAGCTCTTCCTAGAAAGTGAGCACTTGGGTGGTAATAAATGCCATGTGGCTGCAGCAGCTGTGCCTGGCAGAGCAGCCTGCGGTGGCCTCACCGCTCTGCACTTGGGTTGTGCAATAGTATTGCCACCAAGCCTTGGGTGCTCTTCTTGCTGCATCAAGAGAGGGGTTAGGATGTTTGTTATTTGGTAGTGCTTAGGTCATCAGTTTCAGAGGGACAGGGACCTGCTAGAGGAGGTCCAAGGGAGGGCTACGAGGATGAGCAGGGGACTGGAGCACTGCCTGGTGAGGAGAGGCTGAGGGCCCTGGGGCTGCTTAGTCTGAAGAGGAGAAGACTGAGAGGGGATTTAATCAATGTCTATAAATATCTGAGGGCTGGGGGTCAGGAGTGGGGGGACAGGCTCTGCTCACTGCTCCCTGGGATAGCACAAGGAGCAGTGGATGGAAGCTGCAGCACAGGAGGCTCCAGCTCAACACAAGGGGGAACTTCTTTCCTGTAAGGGTCCCAGAGCCCTGGCACAGGCTGCCCAGAGAGGTGGTGGAGTCTCCTTCTCTGGAGCCTTTCCAGGCCTGTCTGGATGTGTTCCTGTCTGCCCTGAGCTAGATTGTGTGGTCCTGCTCTGGCAGGGGGGTTGGACTGGATGATCTCTTTGGGTCTCTTCCAACCCCTGGCATCCTGTGATCAGTGTAGTGCTGAGATCTTCAGTCCTTTGTCAGACTAACAGTGTGCCCTTGGATATAGAGTTAGAGGGGTGAGACCATCCAGCTTGGTATGGTGACTGAAGTGCAGGGGTGGTTGGTTCTGGAAGGAGTGCAGAAGGAAGAGCAGCTCTGGCAAACAATGCCTTAAAGAACATCCTGAAGCAACTGCTGTATAAAAATGCCAGACTGCATGGGGGCTGGAAGGGACCCTTGAAGGCTGTTTGTGCAGCCCCCTGCAGGGAGCAGGGACTTCTCCAGCTAGATCAGGCTGCTCAGATGATCTTCTGGATCTTACTATGACTGTCAGCAGCTTTCCCAGCCTTTTCATCTGTCCAAAACTCCTTCCCATTTAGCAGGCTAGAAACAGCAGCTGGGCACCAGTAGATCTGCTGTGGGCACCACCAGCTGCCTGGTTCCTCTGTTAGCATGGCATTTTCTTGTGGTCATGTCCATATCCCATGTCCTGGCAGTGACCAGTGTTGGAACTGCCCACTCAAGTTTCTGTCCCTGCTGTAAGCAGTAGTACCCAGGCTTCTACATAGTGGCCTGTTCAGAGGATGAGGAACTGGTTGAGTGGTCAGATCCAGAGGGCAGTGGTCATCAGCTCAATGTCCAGGTGGAGACTGGTGACAAGTGGTGTGCCTCAGGGGTCTGTGCCAGCCATGTTTGGTATCTTTGTTATGTAGGCAGTGGGAGTGAGTGCACGTTCAGCAGGTTTGCAGCTGACACCGGGCTGAGTGCTGTGGTTGACACACCTGAGAGAGACAGGACAGACTTGAGAAGTGGGCCCATGTGGAGCTAATCAGGTTCAGCAAGGCAAACTGTGAGGTCCTGCACCTGGGTCAGGGCAATCATCGTTACCAGTCTGGGGGCTGAGGAGGTTGAGAGCAGCCATGCAGAGAAGGACTTGGATTGAAAAGCAGGACATGAGCCAGCAAAGTGCTCTCACTGCCCAGAACTAACCCTATCCTGGGCTGATCCCCAGCAGCGTGGGCAGCAGGTAGAGGAAGGGGATTCTGCCCCTCTGCTGCACTCTGCAGAGACTCCATCTGCAGTGCTGGGGCCAGCTCTGGAGGCCTTGGTGCAAGAAAGACATGGAGCTGTTAGAGTAGGTACAGGGGAGAGCACAAAGCGACATGAGGGCTGGAAGCCCACTGCTGGGAGGACAGGCTGAGAAAGTTTGGGCTGTGCAGATCTTTGATTTGAGGCCTAAGACTGATTGCTACATTGTCAGGACACAGCTTTAATTCTCTGTGCCCAGGCTACTGTCCAGCTGTTGTCTGTAGGACATCTGTATCAGAGGCTAGAGGAAGGGAGCGTGTGGAGCTGAGGAGTGCTCATTCCCTTCTGAGGCTGCATCACCTGAAAAGCGAAGGCAGGAGGGGCACTGGAGTGCACATGGTGACAGAAATGGCAGTGCTCTGCTCACACCTGGCTTCTCTGCTGAAGTGGGACCTGAGTCTGCTCTCTGCTTTGAATGTGAGTGTGTGTGATCACAGGTGGTTGTCTGTGTTCAGAGAGATCCCAACCATCCTATTTAGAGCTGGGTTTGCTCCTCTGTGTCTGTCATGGTCTCAGTGTTCCCCTCACCTCTCCATGTAACGCTGAGGTTGCTTTCCCTAGAATGAAGCAGAAAACATCTTGCTCTGTGGAGTTACATGCTGGTTTTATTGAGTTGCAGCCATTCCCCAGCTTTCCTTTGTGCTGCCACACTGAGAGGTGACATCAGAAGCAGCTCGGACAGCTCAGCTCGGCCCTCAGGGATCAGTGCTGGGCCCCATCCTCTTTAACATCTTCATAGATGACCTGGATGAGGGCATGGAGTCAGTCATCAGCAAGTGTGCAGATGACACTAAGATGGGGGCAGATGTGGCTGGGTTGGAGGGCAGAAGGGCTCTGCAGCAGGACCTTGACCACCTGGACAGATGGGCAGAGGCCAAGGGGATGGTATTCAATAGCTCCAAGTGCAGGGTGCTGCACTTTGGCCACAACAACCCCATGCAGAGATACAGGCTGGGGTCGGAGTGGCTGAGAGCAGCCAGACAGAGAGGGATCTGGGGGTGCTGATTGATACCCACCTGAACATGAGCCAGCAGTGTGCCCAGGTGGCCAAGAGAGCCAGTGGCATCCTGGCCTGTATCAGCAATGGTGTGGCCAGCAGGAGCAGGGAGGTCATTCTGCCCCTGTACTCTGCACTGGTTAGACCACACCTTGAGTACTGTGTTCAGTTCTGGGCCCCCCAGTTTAGGAGGGACACTGAGATGCTTGAGCGTGTCCAGAGAAGGGCGACGAGGCTGGGGAGAGGCCTTGAGCACAGCCCTACGAGGAGAGGCTTAGGGAGCTGGGATTGGTTAGCCTGGAGAAGAGAAGGCTCAGGGGAGACCTCATTGCTGTCTACAACTACCTGAGGGGTGGTTGTGGCCAGGAGGAGGTTGCTCTCTTCTCTCAGGTGGCCAGCACCAGAACAAGAGGACACAGCCTCAGGCTGTGCCAGGGGAGATTTAGGCTGGAGGTGAGGAGAAAGTTCTTCCCTGAGAGAGTCATTGGGCACTGGAATGGGCTGCCCGGGGAGGTGGTGGAGTCCCTGGAGCTGTTCAAGGCAAGGTTGGATGTGGCACTTGGTGCCATGGTCTGGCCTTGAGCTCTGTGGTAAAGGGTTGGACTTGATGATCTGTGAGGTCTCTTCCAACCCTGATGATACTGGGATACTGTGGTACTGTGATACTGTAACATGAGCTGCCTCTTCCTGTTGGCCAAGGGGGACGTCAAGAAGGTGCATTTTTAAGTGGCAAACATGCTTTTCCACACAGGAGGGGCACTTGCTGCCTGGTGTTTGCTGCCTAACTGCTGAGCCTTGCTTTTCTAGGTGATGGAGGCAACTATGGCTACAGCAACAGTGGCTACAGTGTGTATGAGGAAGAAAACGACAGGTTAACAGAGAGCCTGCGGACCAAAGTCAGTGCCATCAAATCAGTAAGTGTGGCTTCAGTGGCACTCTAAGTTACATGGACAGGGAAGAGGTAAACTTAAGTTTAAAACATAAACTGAACACAAGGAAGAACTGTCACAGGACCACAGAATGACAGGGGCTGGAAGGGACCTCGAAAGGTCATCATGTCCAGCCATGGTGCACGGTCAGTCCTTTGTGCAACTGGATCTGTCTTGAATTATGTTTTTTTAGCCAGAGATGTCAGCTTTGGTTAATCTGGAGCACAACTGTGGTGCTTTCACAGATTGCACTGGATTGGAAGGGACCCTCAAAGGTCATCTTGTCCAACCCACCTTGTGGCTTGCTATCCTCCAGAATCAGTGTGACAATTTGGGTGTTACCCACCCCTACTCCTATGAAATCGCCCAGACTAGACTCAGCAGGCTGGAAATGAAGGGGTGAAGCTCTCTACTCACAGCTTAGCACAATATACAAGCAGATATGTACAGTATCTGCAGCTCTGTACAGAAATAGACAAGTTAAAAAGCAATGCAGAAACACAACAGCCCTCCCAGAAGCCAGAGTCCTCAGGACAGGCAGGAGGAAAAGTAAAGGCACCCAGAGACCCACACCAGCTGTCTTATCTATGTTTATGTTCATACATCTCAGCAAGCCTGGGAGTGAAGTAGACATCAGCCTCTTCACAGCCTAGCATCTCATTCTTCTCACCAAGATATTCCAGCTAGCCTCAAACTAGCACAATGAGCTCCTGTCCCTGCAGGAGCTAGAAAGTAGAGGAGTTTAGGTCAGTAAACCAGCTGAGGAAGATGGAGCACTTGGGGTTGGTGCTATTGCAGGAGAGCTGGAGAGGGACTTTTTATCAGGGCCTGTGGTGATAGGACAAGGGGCAGTGGTTTGAAACTAGGGCAGAGTTTCACATCAGGAGGAAGCTCTTTACTAGGAAGGTGGTGAGGCACTGGAGGAGGTTGCCCAGAAAAGTTATGGAGGCCCCAAGCCTGTCAGTGTTCAAGGCCAGGCTGGATGGGGCCTTGAGCAAGTTGGGCTAGAAGGAGGTGTCCCTGACCATGGCAGGGTGTTGGAACTGGGTGATGTTTAAAGTCCCTTCCAACTCAAACCACTTTGTTCTTTGACAACAGCAGGTACTGTGGAAACCAGGTCAGGTATCTTAGATTGATTTCTCTACCTGTAATTGCCTACTAATATTTACTGCTTGTTTCCTTTGTTTCTAATAGCTTTCCATTGAAATTGGAACAGAAGTCAAAAACCAAAATAAAATGTTATCAGAAATGGTAAGTATTAGTCACTGGCTTAAGCATGGGGCAGGATAAGAAGTCAGTGATGTAAAGCTTTGGCATAAACATTTATGTTCACTTCCTGACACCTGATTGCTGCTCATAAAATTGGGACCAATTCAGCAGCAATGTTTCTGGATTAAAAAAAGGAGAATCATAGGATGGTCTGGGTGGGAAGGGACCTCCAAAGCTCATCCACTCCAACCCCTGCACTCAGCAGGGACATCCTCCACTGCAGCAGCTTGCTCACAGCCTGCTCCAGCTTCACTTTCAGTATCTCCAGCCATGGGGCCTCAACCACCTCCCTGGGCAGCCTGTGGCAGTGCTCCAGCAGCCTCCTGCTGCACAACTTGTTCCTCACATCCAGTCTCAATCTGCTCTGCTCTCATTCCAAACCATTGCCCTGGTCCTGTCCCTGAAGGCCTTTGCAAACAGTCCCTCTGCAGCCTGCTTGGAGCCCTTTCAGGTCCTGGCAGGCTGCTGTTAGGTCTCCCTGGAGCCTTCTCTGCAGGCTGCACACCCCCAGCTCCCTCAGCCTGTCCTAGCAGAGCTGCTCCAACCCCATGATCATTTTTGTGGCCTCCTCTGGCCCTGCTCCATCAGGTCCATGTCCTTCCTGTGCTGAGGGCTGCAGAGCTGAATGCAGCTGTGAAGGTGCAGGACTTCCAAAGGCTTTAGACTTCAGACACAACAGTTTGGTAGTTCCACATTTAAGAATAGAAGGAGGAAGCAAAACCTTAGGAAGTCAGAAATGCCTTTTATTTTGTTTGGCTTGTTTTGGGGGCATGGGAAAAGATCTTTGTATACATTGGGGTGAAAGTTTGTCCTAGTTAATTTTCAGCACCTGCTTGTTGTTTTGCTTGCTTCCTTGCTTCTTATTTCATGTAGGAGAATGATTTTGAGTCCACGGGTGGACTTCTAGGTGCAACCATGAGCAGACTGAGAACACTCTCCAGAGGAAGCCAGACAAAGCTGCTGTGCTACATGATGCTCTTCTCATTCTTTGTCTTCTTTGTCATATACTGGATTATTAAACTGAGGTGATGCAAGGTACCGATGGTTCGATGAAGGCATTGACCAAAAGGAGCTAAACCACAGGAGAACTGTTGCAGGTTGCATTAATGCAATGGTTTAGAGAATTTTCTTAATGGATCAGAGGGTTTTTTTTCCACCAGTCCCTGTTTTGGGGGGAGAATTGTTTGTAAATCTGCAGGAAGTGTTCCTGGCATCAATTCTTTTTTTCTCTCTTTAAAGGGAAATTGATTTTATAAACACAGGCAGCAGCAGCAATTATTTGAAGGAATTGCAGATTTACAAAGCTTTCCTCTTGAATACTGCTTCCCATTCTGGGCCATGCTCTAAATTAGAGCTCCAGATGCAGGCATAAGGTAAATTGCAGGCTGTAGAAGCACAAAGAGTATTTGGATCTCTCTAAATTGGGTTTTCTCTGGATGTTTAAAAGGCTGGCCTGAAGCTAACAAAGAGTGGTACCCCAGGAGGCTAACAAAGAGTGGTACCCCAGGAAGTTATTTTTGTGGCCAGTTCTGTTAGTGTATGGGTTTAAGAGGCTTAACCTCTGTTCTGGGGAGAAGTTAAAACTGGACTCTGATTCATTTAAATGTGCTAAGTCATCTTCACACATTGGCTCTTTTAATCAAATCATACAATCATAGAATGATTTTGTTTGGAAGGGACCTTCAAGATCATCTTGTTCCAACCCTCCTGCCATAAGCAGGGTCACCTCCTACCAGCCCAGCTTGCTCCAGGCCCCAGCCAATCTAGCCTTGAACACTGCCAGGCTTGGAGCCTCCACAGCTGCTCTGGGCAGCCTGTTCCAGTGCCTTAGCACCCTCATGGGGCAGAATTGCTTCCTCATGGGGCAGAATTGCTTCCTCATGGGGCAGAATTGCTTCCTCATGGGGCAGAATTGCTTCCTCATGGCTAATCTCAGCCTGGCTTCATTCAGTTTGAAGCCGTTCTCCCTTGGCCTGTCACTGCATGCCTTTGTCCAGCTCTCCTGGAGGGCCCTCTTCAAATCCTAGAAGGCTGCTTGCAGGTCTCCATGCACCCTTCACTTCTCCAGGCTGAAGAGGCCAACTCTCAGCCTGCATGGCCACAGTGCAAACATTTGCTTTATAGTTAAAGTCTCTGAAATGATTCCATTGAATCACCAGAACTCTTCCCATTCCTGTGCTTACTCTTCAGTCTGTGATCCTAAATCTGCACTGCCTGGAGCCTGAGATCTGAGGTAAGGGAGTTGGATTTTTCATACTGAAGTAGAAGCTGCTGCACCCTTGGGAGGTGCTGTCACGTTAAAGTGTTCTCACTTTTGAAGTCAGCTTTGGCTCACCAGTTTCTAACAGTTGAAGCTCTTCCACTGTGCAGTTTAACATGCAGGACCTAACCTTTCCTAGCTAGTGAAACTGTCTCTGCAGGGTTTGAAAGCCTTCTCTAGCAATACTGTACAAGATGTTGCCATTAATAACTGATGCTAACTGACAAATAAACTGTCCTGTAGCGTTGCAGCTGCTGGTGGTCATGGATGTTCTTTGCTCCTGCAGAAGACCAGCACAGCTGTTGGAAATGGTGCTGCATTTCAGGGGCCATGCTTGGAATTGCTTCCTAATGCCTAACTTCAGCTTCTTCCAGTCTGAAGCCATCACCCAGTGTTGCTCCATGCTGCTGGCAGAAGCCCTTCTACAGCTCTTCTGGAGGGTCCCCTCCAATACTGGAAAGCTGCCAGGTGGTGTCCCTGGAGCCTTCTCTTCTCCAGGGTGAGCAGCACCAACTGGCACAGAATCACAGTGGTGGAGGTTGGAAGAGACCTCCAGAGATCATCCAGTCCAGCTGCTCTACCAGAGCAGGCCACACAGGAACACATCCAGGTAGGTGGGTTTTGAACAGCCCCAGAGAAGGAGACTCCACAACCTCTCTGGGCAGCCTGCTCCAGGGCTCTGGTGCTCTCACAGTGACGGGTTTCATTTTCCTTTGTTCCTGTTGCCCCTTGTCCTGTCATTGGCCATCTCTGAGCAGAGCCTGGCTCTGTCCTGCACATCTTTATCAGCAGGACTGAGGGCAGCCCTCAGGCTCCTCTGCTCCAAGCTCAAGAGCCCCAGGTCCTTCAGCCTGTCCTCACAGGGAGATGTTCCACTCCCTCTCCTTCTATATAGCAGAGGTGCTCCAGCCCTTGGATCATCTTGGCCTCCTCTGTACCTGCTCTAACAGCTCCATGCCCTTCTGGTGTTGGGAGCACCAGACCTGGATGCAGGACTCCAGGTAAGGTCTCACAGGAATAGATGAGATGAAGAGAATCACTTCCCTCCCACTGCTGGCCAGGGTTGTGTGGTGAGCAGTAGTAAGCTCTGTTGGTGCCACAGGCTGCCCAGGGAGGTGGTTGAGGCTCTATGGCTGGAGATACTGAAGGTGAGGCTGGAGCAGGCTGTGAGCAAGCTGCTGTAGTGGAGGATGTCCCTGCTGAGTGCAGGGGTTGCAGTGGATGAGCTTTGGAGGCCCCTTCCAACCCAGACCATTCTGTGATGCTGTAAGTTGGTTCAGAATGGGTACAGTGCCTGTGCAAGGTAGAACTGCCTTGAGAGCATCTCAGTCAGGCAAAGGGCAGCTGCTGAGGATAATTCTAAGGCTGCAGTTCATTTGGCTGGTGATTTTTGGGCAGAGAAGTGTTAAGTCTGACAGGACTCAAAATGGACAGCAAGATCAGAGGAGGCTGTGGTGGGAGTTTTAAGTGGCTGCAGCAGGGAACTCCTAGCAGCAGTAACTGCAGTTGCAGTTGCCAGCAGCTACACCAGAGCAGCGCAGTTAGGCCTGTTCCTGCTTTGCAGCTCCTCTGGCCATCACTTTTCCACACTACTTTTATTGTGCATGTCTCTGATGCAGATCACTTAACAGGTGAAAGGCAAATGGCTCTCCAACTGCTAACCTTGCAGTGGAGAGTGCTTGGGCACTGCTCCAGCTCCACTTCAGTGACAAGAATTCCACTGATGCTGTTGGTTTTTAGCTCTCCAGGCTTGAAGAGACGGTTCAGGAAGAGTTTAAATAATTACACACAACTTCCATGCTGTTTCCTATTCCTCTTTAATAATTACACACAGCACATGGTAAGGTGCTACAGAAGTTCAGCCTCCAAGAGCTTCTTAAACTGGTGCTTACAGAGTCCTACCACCAAAATTCACCCCCACTCCCACCACCGAACATCCACAGCTGTAGTGCAGCTCCATGTGGACTTGGCAAAGATGCCAGAGCTGATCTTAATGATTCCTGGCAAGAAGTGAAAGATGGAAGAGTGATTTTGCTCTGAATTGCAAAACCCTTCCCCAGGAGCTGAATACAGCAGGGAATACTTTGTGCCTTAATTGCTGATCTTGAAAGCAGAGCTCCATTGAAGAGGGATGAAGCTACCACTGCAGCATCCACAGCCAAGTTCTGGTTGAAGGACAGGTCAGATGCTCCAGAATGTAGACCTGCCTTGATTTTCTTGTAGCTCTACCCTCATGTTTTTTTCCTGGGTGCTTGGTTGGGCTCATTGGACTTTCCAAAGCAGTAACTGCTGAAAAATGGGACAGAGAAAAACCCCAGAACCTTGCAGGAGGCCAGGAGTGTTCAGACTGCTGCCTGTCACTGTGGAGAAGACACAGAGTGGTTATGGTTTTGATAGCAAAAATGGTGTCACCCTTGAAAAGAGGTAGTGGCTCTTACCTTGCCTGTGCAGCTCAGCCATGCTCTTGCTTCATCCCTGAGGCAGAGTGGAGAAGCATCACTTGCTGGGCAGCATGCCCATGTATTTGCAGATGATGGACAGCATGACTTCATCTGCACCACCTCCTATTGACAGCAGTCTCACATCTCTGTAGAAGTCAGAGTTAAACATGGGCTGGATCATTAGGGACATCCTCCACCAGAGCAGCTTGCTCAGAGCCCTCTTCAGCCTCACCTTCAGTATTTCCAGGGATGTGGCCTCAACCACCTCCCTGGGCAACCTGTGGCAGTGTTCAGTAACCTCCTGGTGCACACTTTGCTCTTCACATCCAATCTCAATCTGCTCCGAGGCTGCCCAGAGTAACTGGAGGCTATGTAGAATCAAGCAGGGTGGAAGAGACCCAGCCCTGGCCAATCAACCAGAGCCTGGCACTAAGTGCCCCAGCCAGGCTTGGCTTCAACACCTCCAGCCACGGCCACTCCACCACCTCCCTGGGCAGCCCATTCCAATGCCAATCACTCTCTCTGACAACAACTTCCTCCTAACATCCAGCCTAGATCTGCCCTGGCACAGCTTGAGGCTGTGTCCCCTTCTTCTGTTGCTGCTTGCCTGGCAGCAGAGCCCAACCCCAGCTGGCTACAGCCCCTACAACATCTGTGGAGACGTTCCAGGCCAGGCTGGATGAGGGCCTTGAGCAAGCTGGGCTGGTGGGAGGTGTCCCTGTCCATGGCAGAGGGGTTTGAACTGGGTGAGCTTTAAGTTCCCAACCCAAACCATTGCAGGATTCTAATAAACGATTTCAGCTGAAGCACACAAAGAGTAATTCAGGAGGAGATGCAGGACTTAGGCTGAAACCAATCCACTTAAAGCCATCCTTACCTGCAGACATTTACAACTCATGAAGCCTGCAGAGCTGCTATAAAGTCACTACAAAAAGTTTCCCTCCCTCTCCCAGCCTTGTGGATTTGTTCAGTAATTGATTTTTTCCTAAGCTGTGTTGTCTCTGAGGCAATTCAGACAGGGGAGAGAAAAAACAAACACACACATCTCAGCTCTGGCTCTCTCCTGCAGAATCCTGCTAGGGTAAAGCCTGGCAAGTCCACTCTGGCTGCTTTTTAGATTGGCTTGGGGTTTTCATTAAACTCTGAGATCAGGTTCAAAACTTCTTCCAACTTTTTTCCCTTCTTGGAATCCCTGCCACTGAAAATGAGATTTTTATGTACAGAAAACCAGCCCACTACTGGCACCTGCTTTGTAGTATGTTTGAGCTGCAAGGGAGCTTCAGGATTGTCCAGTTCCACCCCGCTGCCATGGGCAGGGACAGCTCCTCCCAGCCCAGCTTGCTCAAGGCCCCATCCAGCCTGCCTTTGAACAGTGCCAGCCTTGGAGCCTCTGCAGCTTCTGTGAGCAACCTGTTCCCCCTTTGGGGAACAAGCTAAAGCTGAGGTTCATTGGTTTGGAAGAAAGCTTCTGCCTTGGTTCAGTTCTCATCTTGTAATCAAGACTGAGCACACAAAGACCAAAAAGGAAGCTGCCCACTGAAGCTGAGGCAGCAGTGCCCAGGTGGGCAGCAGAGCCAATGGCATCCTGGGCTGGCTCAGGAGCAGTGTGGGCAGCAGGACAAGGGAGGTTCTTCTGCCCCTGTGCTCAGCACTGCTCAGGCCACACCTTGAGTGCTGTGTCCAGTTCTGGGCTCCTCCATTGCAGAGAGCTGTTGAGGTGCTGGAAGGTGTTTGGAGAAGGGCAGCAAGGCTGGGGAGGGGCCTGGAGCACAGCCCTGTGAGGAGAGGCTGAGGGAGCTGGGGGGGTGCAGCCTGCAGCAGAGGAGGCTCAGGGCAGACCTCGTTGCTGTCTGTAGCTCCCTTAAGGGAGGCTGTAGCCAGGTGGGGTTGGGCTCTGCTGCCAGGCACCAAGCAACAGAAGGAGGGGACACAGCCTCAGGCTGTGCCAGGGCAGGTCTAGGCTAGATGTTGGGAGGAAGTTCTTCACCTGCTGGTAGCCTCCTCCTCCTCCTCTCTTTCTTGTGCTGTTGGCTGGCAGGTACCAGAGGGCCAGCAAGGCAAATGTTGCTGTCACCTGCCTTTGAGGCTAACCTGTGTGTAGCTCAGGCCCCACAGCAGGCATGCAAAGCCAGGCTGTGCCAAGGGAGCACTCAGCCTGTGCCCTGACACCTGCATGTGCCCCACAGGCCGCAGGACTGCGGTGTCCTTGTGCCCACGAGGTGCAGCAGTGCCAGCAGCATTCCTCACACCCTTATCTCTTAGCAGGATATTTCAGAGGCCAGCTTCAGCAGAGCCCCCTCCTGTGCCCTGCACTGGCTGCTTACCTGTAAAGCCTGCTCACCAGCACCTCGCTGGTGAAGCCCATCCCTCCCCAGAACTGCAGGCAGCTGTCGGCCACCTCCCGCGCCAGGCGGCCTGCCTTCAGCTTAGCCATGGAGGCAAATTTGGTCACATCGTTGCCTTCCAGGTAGAGATCTGTGAAGGGAAAGACATCAACAAGCAGAGTGATCCACACAGAGTCACTGACCACAGCCTGCCTCGCTGCCAGCCATCTCCTCCTGTTCTTCTAGCCTGACTGAGGTCTTTGCATCAGCTTTTGGCCCAATCCTCATCTTTATTGGTGATCTGGACAAGGGGATCAGGTCTTCCCTTCAGCAGGTCTGCAGATGACACCCAATTAGGTGGGAGTGTTGATCTGCTGCAGGGTAGGAAGGCTCTGCAGAGGAACCTGGACAGACTGGATCAGTGGGCTGAGGCCAGCAGCATGAGATTCAACAAGGCCAAGCACCAGGTTCTGAACCTGGCTCAGAACCACCTCCTGAAGGCTCCAGGCTTGGGGCAGAGTGGCTGGAAACTCCCAGCAGAGAAAGACCTGAGGAGGATGATTGACAGCTGGCTCAGGATGGGCCAAGATGTGCCCAGGTAGCCAAGGCCAACAGCATCCTGGTCAGGATCAGGTATGGTGTGGCCAGCAGGACCAGGGAGGTGATTTTGCCCCTGGACTTGGCACTGGTGAGACCACACCTTGACTGCTGAGTTCAGTTTTGGGCCTCTTAATACAAGCAGCACACCAAGGGGCTGAAGCAGGTCCAGAGAAGAGCAAGCTGAGGAAAGGTCTGGAGAACAGGGCTGGGGAGGAGCAGCTGAGGGAGCTGGGGGGGTTTAGCCTGGAGAAAAGAAGGCTGAGGGGAAACCTTCTGGCTCTCTGCAACTGCCTGAAAGAAGGTTGCAGCCAGATGGGGTTGGTCTCTTTGCTTCACTATCAAGTAATAGGACCAGAAGAAGTGGCCTCAGGTTGCACCAGGGGAGGTTTAGGTTGGAGATGAGGACAGATTACTGCAAGAGTGTCCAGGTGCTGGAACAGGCTGCCCAAGGAGGTGGTGGAGTGGCTGTGGCTGGAGGTGTTTAAGGCCAGGCTGGATGAGGCACTGGGTGCCATGGGCAGTTAATCAGAAGGTGATAAGCTGGGCTCAGTCTTGGCGGTCTTTTCCACCCTGGCCCGGGCGGCGGTGGGCACTCACCGGTGGCGCGGTAGAGCAGCGAGCGCAGCAGCTCCAGCTCCGTGGCCAGCTCGGCCAGGCGGAAGTGCAGGGCCTGGTTGTGCAGCAGGGGCCTGCCGAACGCTTGCCGCTGCCCTGTGTACGCCTTCGTCTCCTCCACCACCTTCTCCAGGGCGGGCAGCACTGCAGGACGCAAAGCACAGGAGACATCCTTATGGTTTCAGCTGCTCTGTCAACCCCCTCCTGGCTGAAAGACTCGCTCGGGATTTTCCACCCGGTGCAAACGGCATCGCCTCCCTTTGAACTGCATCCCCTGGGCTGCATCCCTGCCCTGCGCACTGCATCCCAGCGACCGCCCCCTGCCTGCCAGGCTCCTCCAGCAGCACCGCCTGCATGTGCTGCGCCCTCACATCCCATAACCTGGGCACCTTTTCCCCACTCATAGAATGGGTTAGGTTGGAAGGGACCTCAAAGCTCAGCCAGTTCCAACCCCTCTACCTCAGGCAGGGACACCTCCCACTAGAACAGGTTGCTCATGGACTCATCCAGCCTGGCCTTGAACACCTCCAGGGAGGTGGTGGAGCACAGAATCACCCAATGCGATCTTTGATCACACTGGGTGATTCTGTGCTCCACCACCTCCCTGGAGGTGCTCAGTACCAGGTCGGATGAGGCCTTGAGCAACCTGGTTGTGGCTGCCCTTCCCCTGGAGGTGTTCACAAGGCCAGGCTAGACAGAACCTTGAGCAAGCCGGGCTGGTGGGAGGTGTCCCTGCTCATCACAGGGAGGTTGGAGCTGGATGATCGTTAAGGTCCCTCCCCACCCAAACCATTCTATGGATCCATGACTCATCAAGCTGGATGGGGCTTTGAGCAACCTGGTCTGATGAAAGATGTCTCTGCCCATGGCAAAGGGCTTGGACATGATCTTCAAAGGTCCCTTCCAACCCAAACCAACTTTTGATGCTATGACCAAAGCTCTTTAGAGCTGTGAGCTTAACTTTGACATGGCAAAGCTCAGCTGGGCAGCAGACAGCACCAAAACACAGCCCACTGTAAAGACCACAACTACCACCAGCCTGGCACAGCAGCACCCAACCCCCTGCCAGCCACACAAGCACAGAGTCATAGCAGTGTGAAAAGTGAAACTCACTTTCTCCTGATCCCTCTGCCCTGTCTGTTGGTTTCCTCTTTTTCCATACCCTGTTCTCCACATCCTCAGACAAGCCTGGCCCCATGGGCTTCGACTGGCAGCACAGGCAGGAGAGGTCACCCCGGGGCAGCCTGAGGCACACGTGGTCAGCCACACGGCTGAGGGCTGGGAAAAGCACTTGGAGCTGCCAGAAGCAGAACAATCTTCTCATCCCTCCCCATCCAGTGTTTCTGCCCACTGCAAGCACTCTGCCTGCCTGCGTCTCCCCTCGAAACCCAAGGCAGTTAATGTGTGTTCCTGCGGCTGTGCTCTGAGCCTGCAGGGAGCTGCAGGCTGAGCTCCAAGCTGAGCAGCCTGGCTATGGACCTGACCTGCTGCTCACGGGGGCCGTGCCCCAGCGCTGCTCACGCAGCTGAGCCGAGGCAAGCACTGTCCTGCTGCCTCGCACACAGGAACTCCCTTTTGTGCCTCCAAGTGAAGAAATCAGTAACCCCTCCTGCTTATTTCCTGCCACAGCAACCTCCTTCTGCCATCAGGTCCACCGAGGGACAGCGTTCACCCAGTGTCACAACTCAAGATACGTGGCAGCCCTGCTGCTCTCTTGGTGTGAAGCAAGCAGCAGCAGGGTGGCTTTCACCACAGCCTTTGCTGCTGTGGCTCTCAGAAGGGCAGACATGGGAGCAGATGTTGCAATTCCAGGAAAGCAGTTTGCCATTTATAGTCTCGATTTGTTTGACTGGAAATCCAAAAGGAAAAAGGAGAGATCCAAACAAACAAGGTGAAGAAGGAAGGGAACTCCCCAACACCTTCTGAAATCTGGCCACAGATCACAGGCTTGCAGGATGTCAGGGGTTGGAAGGGACCCAAAGAGATCATCCAGTCCAACCCCCCTGCCAGAGCAGGAGCAGACAACCTAGCTCAGGGCACACAGGAACACATCCAGACAGGCCTGGAAAGGCTCCAGAGAAGGAGACTCCACAGCCCCTCTGGGCAGCCTGTGCCAGGGCTCTGGGACCCTTCCAGGAAAGAAGGGACACTGTGCTGCAGGAGCCAGTTCCATCTCCCCTGGTAAGCCCCAAGGCTCTTCCTCCCTGGTGGCCATGCCTGGCCATGGTCAGGGAGCAAAGATGCCCTTCCCAGACAGCTCAGCTAGGGTGAGAGTTTTCCTGCTCCTTCTGTGTTGTGCTGGGCAAAAAGAGAATTGAAACCTGGTGCCCTGCTTCCTGGTGGGACATGGTGTCTGCTGGGCAGTTGTGCAAGGCTGGGCAGCACCGAGCTGCCCGTGGTCTTCACCGGAGTGACCTCACCTGCCAGGCTTTGGCTCTCCATGCTGTCAGTGGGTGTCACTTGTCCGGGGCATGACTAAGGCAGCAGACTGCTCTGCTGCGCCAGGAGCTGCCCTGGCACCCCGAGGGATGCTGCTCTGCTGCCCCGAGGAATGCTGCCCTGCTGCCCCAGGGGATGCTGCCCTGGCACCCCGAGGGATGCTGTCCTGCTGCCCCAGGGGATGCTGCCCTGCCTCCCGGGGGATTCTCCTTGTTTCGTTTGACTTCAGGCTTGAAACTGAGCACAAAACCGCACAATGCATGTCCTGACTGGCTGTGTGCAGCAGGATTAAAGCAGCACCAGCAGCAGGACCACATCTCCTCCTTGCCTGAGCCTGCAGTGGCATCGCTTGCGAGTTTAACCTCCTCCTCTCTGGGAGCTGTGGGAGTAGTTTCAGCATTTCACTCGGCCCGAAGCTGCTGAACTCTGATCTATTTGTCCTGAGCTCAGCCCACAACAGGGGGGGATTTTTCACTTGGGCACTGAATCAGAAGTTCACTTCTCAGCGTTGCCAGCTCCCCAGCCACACAGAGTAACCAACAGACCTGCTATGCACAGCAGCTCCACCCTGAGATTTAGGGGCTCAGTCCTCTCGTAGTGAGCCACATTATACTGAAGCAGCAAACACCTGAGGGCCTGGGGGAAGGTTGGGAGGCTGAAAATCATAGAATCAGACAGGGTTGGGAGGGACCACAAGGATCAGCCAGTTCCAACCCCCCCTGCCATGGGCAGGGACACCCTACCCTAGAGCAGGCTGCCCACAGCCTCAGCCAGCCTGGCCTTAAACACCAGACTTGGATCTGGTTATTACTTGGAACCACAGAACAGTGAGTTGGAAGGGAATTTCAAAGGTCACTCAGTCCAACCCCCTCACAGTGAGCAGGGACATCTTGGAACACCCAGACTCCACCCGGCCCAAAACACGTGGCTCTGAGTCCAGCCTGAGTTCAGGCTAACAGCATCACTTCAGGGAAGGGAATCTGCTGCCGCACCACTCATGTCCAAAATGCCCAGAAGCAAAACAGATCCACCAAGCTCTTACATCCTGTAGGAGCCACTTTGCCACGCAGCCACTGAGTTCATTTTCTCCGCTCCAGGATAAGCATCACAGCTCACTGTGCTACAGGGAGAGTCACCAGCCCCTATCTGACAGCCTCTGGACTGTATCTCTAGCAGACACAAGATGATGTCATTTGTTCTTAGCAGCAGCAGAGCAACAAGAGTCATAGAATGGTTTAGGTTGGAAGGGACCTCAAGGATCAGCCTCTGCCTTAGGCAGGGACACCTCCCACTAGAACAGGTCGCTCAAGGACTCAGCCAAGCTGGCCTTGAACACTTCCAGGGAGATTGTGGAGCACAGAATCACCCAATGTGATCAAAGATTCTGTGCTCCACAACCTCCCTGGGCAACCTGTGCCAGTGTCTCACCACCCTCACTGCAAACAACTTCTTCCTAACATCCAGTTTCAATCTCCCCTCTGCCAGTTCAAACCCATTCCTCCTCACCCTCTCATTACCAGACCTTGTCAATAGTCCCTCCCCAGCCTTCCTATAGCCCCCTTCAGATACTGGAAGGCCACTCCAAGGTCTCCTCAAAGCCTTCTCTTCTGCATGCTGCAGAGCCCCAACTTTCTCAGCCTGTCCTCAGAGCAGAGCTGCTGCAGCCCTCTGAGCATCTTCATGGCCCTCTGGACTCACTCCAACAAGGCAAAGCAGCCTCTGAGATGCCTCATGCAGTATTTTCTGCTCCTGCTGTTCCTACACCAAGCTCATCTGCACCCAGGCTAGGACAGATTTCAGCAGCAGATCCTAAGGGATCACTGCAATCTGCAGCCAAGTGCTGTCAGACATGAGAGGTGTGACCCCTGTGTCCCTGTCTGGCCCCAGAAGCACAAACGATGACTTACCAGAGGCTACTCCCCACAGTCTCTCCTCTTGGAACTGCAGCATCTGGTAGGTGAAGCCCTCCCCCTCCTCACCGATGAGGTTTTTGCTGGGCACTCTGACATCTTCGAAAAAGATCTGAGCTGTGTCTGACGACCTCATGCCCAGCTTGTCTATCTTCTTAGCCACGTGAACCCCTGGGGAAACAAAACCCAGGGAACATTGGAAACGGCACCAAAACCCAGGCATGCAGCAGCAGCAGAGTGCTGTAATCAAGCCAGGGCTGCAGGCGAGCTGCTGCAGCCCTCTGGGCATCCTCCCGGCCCTGCTCTGGACACTCTCCAGCATCTCCACAGCCCTCTTGTCCCAGGGGCTCCAGAGCTGGATGCAGTACTCCAGGTGGGGTCTCAGCAGAGCAGAGGGGGAGAATCCCCTCCCTGGCCCTGCTGGCCACACTTCTGCTGCTGCAGCCCAGGCTCTGCTTGGCTCTCTGGGCTGCAAGTGCACACTGCTGGCTCATGTGGAGCTTCTCCTCCAGCAGCATCCCCAAGTCCCTCTCCTCAGGGCTGCTCTCCAGCCACTCACTGCCCAGCCTGGATTTGTTCTTGGCATTGCCTCGACCCAGTTGCAGGACCTTGCACTTGGTCTTGTTGAACCTCCTGAGCTTGGCTTGTGCCCACCTCTGCAGCCTGCCCAGGTCCCTCTGGATGGATCCTGCCCTCCAGCCTGGCTGCTGCACCACACAGCTTGGTGTGGGCAGCAAACTTTATGAGGCTGCACTCAGTGCCTCTGTCCATGGCAGCCACAAAGATGTTGAACAAGACTGGTGCCAGAACTGATCCCTGAGGGACTCTGGGATGCTGGAATTTAAAACTCAGAATTAATCTGCAGTACAATGGCTCACAAGCCATTTTGGAGACATTTTTCCCACCTTATTTAACTGCCAAACCAGAAGCTGCAACTGTAACAGCTTCCCTTTTCATTATATCCCCAAAGAGTAGCACCTGGTTCCTGTAGCAGCAATACTCTGCCTCAAGCATGCCTCCCTGGTTGCCTTGGCCCAATCAATCCAGCCTGGCCAGGTCCCCCTGCAGAGGTGTGGATCTGGATGATCTTTAAGGTCCCTTCCAACCTACAGCATCCTGTGCCTCTCTGAATGCCACAGGAGAACAGAAGCAGGGACGTTTTTATGAGGCCTGCAAATTTTGTTTCTAGGAAGACTTCTCCATTTCTGCATAGACTCACAGAGCCAAGCAGGCTGGCAGAGAGCTCCAAGCTCAGCCAGCCCAACCTAGCACCCAGCCCTGCCCAACCAACCAGACCATGGTACTAAGTGCCCCAGCCAGGCTTGGCTTCAACACCTCCAGGCACAGCCACTCCACCTCCCTGGGCAGCCCATTCCAATGCCAATCACTCTCTCTGACAACAAGTTCCTCCTAACATCCAGCCTAGACCTGCCCTGGCACAGCTTGAGACTGTCCCCTTGTTCTGTTCCTGGGTGCCTGGCAGCAGAGCCCAACCTCACCTGGCTACAGCCTCCCTGCAGGCAGCTGCAGACAGCAATGAGCTCTGCCCTGAGCCTCCTCTGCTGCAGGCTGCACCCCCCCAGCTCCCTCAGCCTCTCCTCACAGGGCTGTGCTCCAGGCCCCTCCCCAGCCTTGCTGCCCTGCTCTGGACACCTTCCAGCACCTCAACATCTCTCTGCAATGGAGGAGCCCAGAACTGGACGCAGCACTCAAGGTGTGGCCTGAGCAGTGCTGAGCACAGGGGCAGAAGCAGCTCCCTTGTCCTCCTGCCCACACTGCTCCTGAGCCACGCCAGATCTGCTTCAAGTGGTTCTGGCAACTTTTCAACCAAAATCTACTTATCACAGGCAAGGAAGGCTTGAGAGGGTCCTGAGCAACCTGAGCTATTGATGCCCCTGCTCACTGCAGGGGGGTTGGGCAAGGTGACCTTGGAGAGTCCCTTCTTTTCTGTGATGAGGAAGGTCTGTGTCGAGGCTGTGACCTGACAAGACCCCCTCTAAAGCTACAATGCTTCACCTGAGCAGCTCAGCTTCATGCTCAGTGAGTTCCCATTCAAAGCCTGTCCTACATGAGCAAAGGTTGTAGAAACTCAGCTTGCTCAGAACTCTCTCAGTTCCCAAGGCAGCTCACCTGCTTGAGTTACTCCAGACTGAAATTCACTTACCAGGCTCTCACAGAATGGTTTGGGTCAGAAGGGACCTTTAAGGTCATCTAGCCCAATGGCCCTGAAGTGAGCAGGGACATCTTCAACTAGATCAGGTTGCTCAGACCCCACAGAACCTGACCTGGATGTTTCCAGGGATGTGGCATCTATGCCCTGCCTAAGCAACCTGTTCCAGCATCTCACCTCCTTCACTGTGAGAACTTTCTTCCCTGTCCTCAGTGTAAATCTCCCTCTCTTTTAGTTCAAGCCCATAACCTTTTGTCCTACCACCCAGGTCCTTCTAAAACATTCCATTTCCTCCTGAACCCTCCTGTTTTGTGGGAGTGTGCAAACCCATTCCAGAGCCAGCCTGCCAAGGCTGTGAGGCACCCTGCTTAGAGGAGCACTTAGAGGCACAGTCCAAAGCACAGCTCCAGGCTGGGTGGGGAATGGCTGAGAGCAGCCCTGAGGAACAGGACCTGGGGGTCTGGGGTGAGGAAAAGCTCAACAGGAGCCTGCAGTGTGAGTGCAGCCCAGACACAACCCTGTGCTGGGCTGCAGCAAGAGCAGTGTGGGCAGCAGGGCAAGGGAGGGGACTCTGCCCCTTGGCTCTGCTCTCCTCAGACCCCACCTGCAGTCCTGGGGGCAGTTCTGCAGCCCCCAGCACAAGCAGGACATGGAAGTGTTGGAGCCAGTGCAGAGGAGGCCACCAAGATGCTGAGAGGGCTGCAGCAGCTCTGCTGTGAGGACAGGCTGAGAGAGTTGGGGCTCTGCAGCCTGGAGAGGAGAAGGCTTGGAGGAGACCTTGGAGTGGCCTTGCAGTATTTAGAGGAGGCTCCAGGAGGGCTGGGGAGAGACTATGGACAAGTTCTTGTAATGCCAGGACAAGGGGTAAAGGGTTTAAACTGGCAGAGGAGAGATTCAAACTGGATGTTAGGGAAGGGTTCTTTGCAGGGAGGGTGGTGAGACACTGGCACAGGCTGCCCAGGGAGGCTGTGGTGCACAGAATCACCCAATGTGATCTTTGATCACATTGGGTGATTCTGTGCTCCACAACCTCCCTAGAGGTGTTCAAGGCCAGGTTGGATGAGTCCTTGAGCGACCTGTTCTAGTGGGAGGCAGCAGGGGGTTGGCACTGGCTGAGCTTTGAGCTCCCTTCCAACCTAACCCGCTCTGTGATTCTGGGCACAGCTCTGCCAAGCAGCTCTCCTTGTGCCTGCCCCACATCACCCTGGCAGTGCCAGCAGCTGTGTGTTACCAGGCAGGTCCATGGGCAGGCAGATGAGGGACTTGTTGCGGTGAGGGGGCCCTGGGCTGGTGTTTGCCAGCAGGCACATCCAGTCTGCCTGGCAGCCGGAGGTGATCCACATCTTGCCGCCGTTGATGATGTATTCGTCGCCTTCTCTCACTGCTGTTGTCTTGATGCCTGTTGGAAGCCAGAGGAAACCAAGGGTTACTCTTGGGAAGGAGGCAGCAGCTGGTTCCTCTAGGGATGTCAGAGTCAGTCCCTTGTGCTCAGGACAAGTGATCACAGAATGGGCTTGGAAGGCACCTCCAGAGATGATTGAGCGCAGCTGAGATTTAGTGCTTGAGAGGGCACAGCCAAGGGCTGAGGGAACTTGGGGCTCTGTAGCCTGGAGAAGGGAAGGCTGAGGGCAGATCATATCAATTCCTAGCAAGGGTGGGTGTCAGGAGGATGGAACTAGGCTTTGGTCAGTGATGCCCAGTGACAGGACAAGAGATAATGGGCACAGACCTAACAAGTTGCATCTAAACATGAGGAGGAACTTTCACTTTGAGGGTGGTAGAGTGCTGGACCAGGCTGCCCAGAGAGGTGCTGGAGGCTCCATCTCTGAAGCCCACCTGGCTGCCATCCTGTGAAACTTGCCCTGGGTGAACCTGCTTTGCAGGGGGCTTGGACTAGATGATCTTCAGAGGTCACTTCCAAGCCCTACCATTCCATGGTTCTGAGACTCAGTAGCCCCCAGGCCCTCTGATCCCACCAGGCTGCACAAAGCAGACCCATTTGGACAACTCTTGGAGGACACAGAGTGGCAGAATCACTGAGGCTGCAATGGACCTCTGAGATCAAGTCCAGCCTAACCCCACCACATGGACTGGACCATGTCACTGAGTGCCAAGTGAGGCCAGGGAAACCAAACCACTTCTCTCATCCTAGGTTATAGACTCAGAATCATTTTGGTTGGCAAAGACCATGAAGATCATGGAGCCCCAGGATGATCTGAGTCTCCCAAGGCTGCTGCTGCAGCTTAGGTGAAGTCTTCATCCCACTGGGAGCAACCAGAGAACTTTCCCTACATAAATGTGGTCGTTAAAGACTCAGGCCTGGAACATTTCAGTCTTTGGTGGTCTGTTAGGCTCTTCTGTTCCTGTCAACATGAGTCACCAAGCAGCCTATTGACTTCAGAATCCTGACTGTAAACCACCATCAGCCTCCCTGTCTGTGTTTGCATCCAGATAACTGCGCTTCCTGCGTGCTCCTGCTCAGAGCAGCCTGCTGAACCCACAGCACTTGCCAAAGGCAAAGAGTGTCTGGGCATGAAGGAGCTCTAAACACACTCCCTGGCAACAACAAGTCTTATTTTAACCTCTGAGTGCTCACACCAGGCTGCAAGCAGCCCCAGCTGCAACAGCCAGCCCCAGGAAATCACAGAATCGACTCTCAGCATCATTAGGGTTGGAGAGGACCTCTCAGACTGAGCCCAACTGTCGATCCAACACCACAGTGCCCATTAAAAACATGTCCCCAAGTGCTGTGTCTACACCTCCTGGGATGCTGACTCCACCTGGGTAAGCCATGGCAATGCTTCACCACTCTGTCAGAAAAGGCATTTTCCTTAATCCAAACCTAAAGCTCCAATTTTTCCTATTCTGGTGCAACCTCTTGTCACAGAACCACAGCAACATTCCGGTTGGAAAAGCCCCTCAGGATCCACCAAGATGCTGAGAGGGCTGCAGCAGCTCTGCCATGAGGACAGGCTGAGAGAGCTGGGGCTCTGATGCCTGGAGAAGGCTTGGAGGAGACCTTGGAGTGGCCTTCCAGGATCTGAAGGGGATCCAGAAGGGTTGGCGAGGGACTGTGATCTTGTGAGCCTATTGCCAAGGTCTGGTAATGGCAGGAGGAGGAGGAATGGGTTTGAACTGGCAGAGGGGAGATTGAAACTGGGTGTTAGGAAGAAGTTCTTTGCAGTGAGGGTGGTGAGACACTGGCACAGGTTGCCCAGGGAGGTTGTGGAGCACAGAATCACCCAATGAGATCTTGGACTGAGGGAGAGACTGGAGAGAGACTGAGGGAGTTTGGGCTGTACAGTCTGGAGAGGAGAAGGCTCCCAGGTGACCTTCTTGTGGCCTCACAGTTCTCTTTCTGTTCTGCTCCTGAGGCTGTAGTGAGCCTGATGTAGTGTGAGGTGTCCCTGAGCATGGCAGGGGGTTGGAACTGGCTGATCCTTGTGGTGCCTTCCAACCCTGTCTGGGTCTGTGATTCTGATTAGGACAGAAGTGGAAATGTGGGCGAGGAAGCTGGCAAAGGGGAAATTGCATCAGGGTGCATTCAAAGAGGAAGTGCTGATGTGGGTTTGAACTGGCAGAGGGGAGATTCAAACTGGATGTTAGGAAAGGGCTCTTTAGAGTGAGGCTGGTGAGACACTGGCACAGGTTGCACAGGGAGGTGGTGGAGCACAGAATGTGATCTTTGATCCCCTCAGATATCAGTACAACACTTGAGCAGGCCTCCTCTCAGCCTTCTCCAGACTAACCAGCCCCAGGTCTCTCAGCCTTTCCTCATCAGACAGATGTTCCAGTCCCTTTGGCATCTTCATAGCCCTCTGCTGGCCTCTCTCCAGCAGTTCCTTGTCCCTCTTGAACTGGGGAAGCCCAGAACTGGACACAATACTCCAGATGTGGTCTCACTAGGGCTGGGTAGAGGGCAGGAGAACCTCCCTTGCCCTGCTGGCCACACTCTTTCAAGGCACCCCAGGAGACCATTGGCCTTGTGTGGCAGGAGGACACATTGCTTCTGCTCCTTGGCTTTTCTTACCCACGCTGGGGGCAAAGGGGAGGGAGGGTCAGGGGAAGCAGCTTCTCTCTATGCTAACACCAGGCTGTGATTTGCTAGGGTTCACTCACTTGCAACATCTGACCCAGCTCCAGCCTCGCTGATTCCCAAGCAAGCCACAAAATCTCCAGCGATAGTTGGCACCAGGAACTCTTTTTTCAACTCATCAGAACCAAACCTGCAGCAAGATAACGAACAAGAGAGGGAGGTGAACTTTATTTGTGAGTTACTGGCAATTTTTGGTCCACTCACACAGTGATCATTTCTCCTGTGACCAGGTGAAGCCTGTCCCAGAGCCAGAAGGAAGAGCAGACAGCATCCAAAGGCACAATTCAGAGCCTTCAGCAGAAGGGCAGGCACAGTCACTTCAAATGAGGCTTTGACAAGCATCCAAGCACCTTACTTGCACAGAATCACGTGTGCTAGATGACCAAAAGCTGACCTTTATGACTCTGGTTTGCAGAGCTATCAAATCTGAACACACACACAGTCCCTGGGGCTCCCCCTCAGCCTGCAGTCAGCCACACCACAGGAGCTGCTTTCTGCCAGCTTCTGACTTCAGCATCGCCTCTTTGCCAAGGTGCAGTGGTGACTGAAAGGGGTTGACATGTGCTGCCCACCCCCCAGCTGCAAGTGTGCTTAAACTGTCACTGTTTCTGCATGATGAGCACAAGGCTGGAGCTGCTCTCTGGTGTGGAGAGACTGAGGCAGTTGGGGCAGTTCAGCCTGGAGAGGAGAAAGCTCCAAGGGGACCTTATTGTGGCCTTACAGTGTCTGAAGGGGTCTACAAGAAAGCTGGGGAGGGAGGGTTTAGGATGACAGGGAGGGATAGGATGGGGGAAATAGAACAAAGCTGGAAATGGGGAGATTCAGCCTGGATGTTAGGAAGAAGTTGTTCAGCATGAGGGTGGTGAGAGCCTGGAAGGGGTTGCCCAGGGAGGTGGTGGAAGCCTCATCCCTGGAGCTCACAGCATGTCAGGGGTTGGAAGGGACCCAAAGAGATCATCGAGTCCAACCCCTCTGCATAAGCAGGTCAGCTAGCTCAGGGCACACAGGAACACATCCAGACAGGCCTGGAAAGGCTCCAGAGAAGGAGACTCCACAGCCTCTCTGGGCAGCCTGTGCCAGTGCTCTGGGACCCTTACAGGAGAGAAGTTCCCCCTTGTGCTGAGCTGGAACCTCCTGTGCTGCAGCTTCCATCCATTGCTGCTTGTCCTATCCCAGGGAGCAGTGAGCAGAGCCTGTCCCCCCTCTCCTGACCCCCAGCCCTCAGATAGTTACATTTATTATTTCCCTTTTCAGTCTTCTCCTCTCCAGACTAAGCAGCCCCACGGCCCTCAGCCTCTCCTCAGCCTCTCCTCACCAGGCAGTGCTCCAGTCCCCTGCTCATCCTTGTAGCCCTCTGCTGGACCCTCTCCAGCAGATCCCTGTCCCTTTTAAACTGGGGAGCCCAAAACTGAACACAGTACTCAAGATGAAGTCTCAGCAGGGCAGAATGGAGGGGGAGGAGAACCTCCCTTGATCCGCTTGAGGTTTTTAAGGCCAGGCTGGATGAGGCTCTGGGCCAGTCTGCTCTAGTGTGATGTGTCCCTGCCCATGGCAGAGGAGTTGGAACTGAATTATCCTCGTGGTCCCTTCCAACCCTGACTGATGCTGTGATTTAAATCACATAGGGAAATCCATTACTGCTTCTTCCCAGCTCTTCTGTTAGTCCCCACAAAACCAAAAAGGGCAAAGAGCAAAGTGTTGACAGTGTCTGAACACCACAAATTCACTTGGCTCAGCTGAGCTCAGTTGAGCAGCACTTCTGTGGTGCCCCACCCCCCACATTCAGCAGCTTTCATCAACTCAAAACAGAGTCCTTCTCATTTCATGCTTGATTTTGTCCTAATTAACACTGGCTGCTTTGGGCTTGCAGTGTGAATGCTAAGCTCATGGTCCAGATCTTGAACCTCTCCTATGCTAGACTGAAAAAAGTCTCAGCTCTTGAGATGCTTCTTCTGGGAGCAGAAATCCACAAAAGCCAACTTTGAGCCTGTCCCTGCTGATAATCACAGCTCCTATCCCAAATAAACACAAGAAGTGAGCTTGAAGTGTTTGCTCCTCCCTCCAGCAAACTGGGACAAGGACCCCCACATCTGTTATGCCTTGTACTTGGCTTTTCTTCTCTTCCCTGGGCCAGCTGAAGGTTCATTACACCAAAACACCCAACCAAGAGCATGAAAAAGCAGATAATGAGAGGAGCCAGCAGGAATTTTTGGCACCACTTTCTGACACTCAGAAGCTTTGCCAGCCTTCAGTTATTACAACAGAGGATTTCCATGACAAGAGCTTTCCTCAGAATAACATTTTTGGCTTGATAGCTTTGTTTGTTTGGTTGAAGTCCCAGAAAACAGCTTAGCTCTTCCCAAAAGTCAGGCTGCAGAAGAAGTTATTTTGCAGTTAAAAGCTAGATCAAGCCTGGCAGCGTTTTCTCTTCAGCAGACCCTGGGTCTCCATGCCTTGCAGCAAGGCTCTGCAGCTCAGCAAGCAGCTGCCTGCTGTGTTAGAAAGACACAGACAGACAATTCTGCCCATCCTTAAACCCTTCAGGTTTGCATCCCTGCACTATCCACTCATTTCCAATCCAACAGCTCCAGAAGCGGGAAGCTGGCAGCAATGAGATCCTGCTGTGGCTCAAGGCAGGCCAGACCATGCCTGCTTCCTGGGCTGGGGCCATACCAGAGCCTTGTTTCCCATGGCATTAACTCTGCAGCTCTCAGATGTGCCTCCACGCAGGTCTGTGTGTTCTGCAGTCAGCTGGAACTCCTTGCTGAGGCAGAAGTGCCCAGTCTGACATTCTGCACGTGAAGAGATGCACCACAGTGGTCTGTGCTCTCTTGCTCCACACTTCAGCACCTCTGGTGGAAGGTCATCAACACAAACACAGAAAGAATAGTGGCAGGAGCTAGCCAGAAGTCCCCAAGAGTGGGATTCTGACACAGGAAGAGGTGGAGAATGGAACACTGTGCCCACCTATGTGGCCCCTGAGACAGGAAGGACATGGACCTGCTGCAGTGGGTCCAAGAGGAGGCTACAAGGATGCTCAGAGGACAGGAGCAGCTCTGCTATGAGGACAGGCTGAGAGAGCTGGGGGTGTGCAGCCTGGAGAAGAGAAGGCTGTGGGGACACCACATGTCAATATCTGAAGGGGACCAACAGGAAGGTTGGAGAGGGACTGCTTAGAAGAGCCTGCAGTGACAGGACAAGGGCAGTGGTTTGAAACTGGAGCAGGGCAGAGTTAGGTTGGACACCAGGAGGAAGTTCTGCAGAGTGAGGGTGATGAAACACTGAAACAGATTGCCCAGAGAGGTGGTTGAGGCTTCATCCCTCCAGACACTCAAGGTCAGACTTGATGAGGCTCTGAGCCCTAGTTGGAGATCATAGAATCATAGAATCATAGAATCAACCAGGTTGGAAGAGACCTCCAAGATCATCGAGTCCAACCTATCACCCAGCCCTAGCCAATCAACTAGACCATGGCACTGAGTGCCTCATCCAGTCTTTTCTTGAAGACCCCCAGGGACAGTGCCTCCACCACCTCCCTGGGCAGCCCATTCCAATGCCAATCACTCTCTCTGTGAAGAACTTCTTCCTAACATCCAGCCTATACCTACCCTGGCACAACTTGAGACTGTGTCCCCTTGTTCTATTGCTGGTTACCTGGGAGAAGAGGCCAACCCCCACCTGGCTACAATGTCCCTTCAGGTAGTTGTAGACAGTAATAAGATCACCCCTGAGCCTCCTCTTCTCCAGGCTAAACAGGCCCAGCTCCCTCAACCTCTCCTCATAGGATTTGTGTTCCAGGCCCCTCACCAGCTTCGTTGCCCTTCTCTGGACATGTTCCAGTACCTCAACATCTTTCTTGAATTGAGGGGCCCAGAACTGGACACAGTACTCAAGGTGTGGCCTGACCAGTGCTGAGTACAGGGGAAGAATAACCTCCCTTGTCCTACTGGCCACACTGTTCCTGATGCAGAATCACAGAACCAGTCAGGGTTGGAAGGGACCACAAGGCTCATCTAATTCCAACCCCAGAGCCAGATGTCCCTGATTGCTGCAGAGGGGGTTGGACAAGATGACCTTTGAGGGTCCCTTCCAACCTGACACATTCTGTGATCCTTTCTTGCTCCACACCTTGTAAGTAGCTGTGCTGGACTGTCATGAATACCCAAAAACGACAGCAGCAAAATCCAGCTGTGGGACTGCTTCCTTCACCCAGAGAGTTCTGTGATGTGCCCTGCCAATCAGCAGCTTGAAGTGAGCCTAATTCATCTCAGATACATCTAAAACTCTGCTTTCTGCCAAGTGAGATTGCTACATTGAATGAAAACATGCCTAGAGCACATCACTCTTCTGCCTTCATGGGGCTGATAATCACCTGGGTAGAACTGCAGAGCTTATTCAGTTTTGTTTCTTCTAGGTTAAAAAAAAAGGGAAACAAAAGCTGAGCTGAAGTGAATTAATTAACTTAATGAGGCAAGTTCTAAGTGCCAGTGTGACACAGTGCCAGTGTGAGTTGAAACTGGGACTACAAATGGCAGCTCTGACACAGCTCTCAGCATCTGATCAGCTCACAGAATGGTCTGGGTTGGAATGGACCTCCAAAGCTCATCCAGTCCAACCCTCTCTGCAATCAGCAGGGACATCCTCCACTAGGATCAGGCTGGCCAGAGCCTCAGATTGAGTATCTCCAGGGATGGGACCCAACCATCTCCCCACACAACTTGCTGCAGTGTTCCAGCACTCACGGTGCAGAGCCTGCTCCTCACAGCCAAGCTGCATCTCCTCTTCTCTAGTTTGAAGCCATTGCCCTCTTCCTGCCACTGCAGTCATTTGCAAACAGCCTCTTTGCAGCCTTCTCATAGCCCCCTCAGCGACTGGAAGGCAACTTCCAGGTACCCCCCACCGAGCCTTCTCTTTCCTAGGCTGCACCCCCCCAGCTCCCTCAGCCTGTCCTTGCAGCAGAGGTGCTTCAACCCCATGATCATTTCTGTGGCACTCCTCTGGACCTGCTCCATCAACTCAAGCTTTCTTGCACTGGGACTCACTTGTCTGACCACTGTTCACCAGCAAAGCAACAATGAAGCCAAAAGAAATAAGCAAGAGAAGCTTTCAGGCTCTTTCCTCGTTACTCTTCTGTTGCTGTTCCATTCTATCTCTTACCTCTTACCCTTGTCCTGCTGGGCACACTTTTCTCAAGGCACCCCAGAATACTGCTGGCCTCCTTGGCCACAAGGGCACAGTGCTGGCTAACAGTGACCTTGGTTTCCAGCAGCAGCTCCAAGGTTGAGTGTTTGCAAACACATCACCTACTGCTCCACAAGGCCCAGGTTTTACTGCAGACTGTTCTAACACTCAATTACATGCTCTTTTCCCTCCTCTAGAAGAAACAAAGAGAGGTGGAGAGCAGATTCCTTGCCCAGGTGCTGCTGGAGAGCCATCAGACCCTAACCCTTCCCAGCGATGCTTTACTCCTGCCCTTGGGTTTCAGACCTTCACACACAATCGTTTGTGTTTAGGGTGAGCCAAACCTTTCTGGAAGCTACCTGGTGAGAGCAGGAGTGGCCATGCTCATCTGCACCCCAACAGCCATAGGAATAGCTCCACAGTGGACGTTTCCCAGCTCTTCTGCCACGGCCATCGTGTAGGAGAAGTCCAAGCCCATGCCGCCGTACTCTGAGGGGAAGAGCAAACCTGTGAGACTCCTGCTCGGGAGCAACAAGAGGATGAAATCAAAGCTTGCTGCTGTAAGCACTTGCAAACTGCCATTCCACTGCTGCCTTTTAAGTGTGCCACAGTTCTCAACCTGCCCTGCAGCACAGGGACAGACTGTAGAAACATTCAGGTGGGAAAAGCCCTCCAAGGCCGAGTCTGGACAGCAGCGCGGCAGCGGCATGGGCACCCAGGCACGTCTCTGTGCGGGCTTCAGAGCACCTCCACGCATGGGAGCTCCAAAGCTCACCCACTCCAACCCCTGCACTCAGCAGGGACATCCTCCACTGCAGCAGCTTGCTCACAGCCTGCTCCAGCCTCACTTCCAGTAGCTCCAGCCATGGGGCCTCAACCACCTCCCTGGGCAGCCTGTGGCAGTGTTCCAGCAGCCTCCTGCTGCACAACTTGTTCCTCACCTCCAGTCTCAATCTGCTCTGCTCTCATTCTAAACCACTGCCCTGGTCCTGTCCCTGCAGGCCTTTGCAAACAGTCCCTCTGCAGCCTGCTTGCAGCACCTGCAGGTCCTGGCAGGCTGCTGTTAGGTCTGCCTGGAGCCTTCTCCTCTGCAGGCTGCACACCCCCAGCTCCCTCAGGCTGTCCTCCTAGCAGAGCTGCTCCAGCCCCAGGATCATTTCCGTGGCCTCCTCTGGATCCTCTCCATCAGCTCCACGTCCTTCCTGTGCGGAGGGCTGCAGCGCTGCCTGCTCAGCCTGTGCTGGCAGCAGAGCCATGCAGTGTCAGCTCAGAACACACTTGTCCTGCCCTCCTTTCAGATCAGGCACGAAGCAGTGCGTTTCAAGAAGAAAACCTTTCCAAAGGCCCTCTCCAAGTGAAGAAGTTTCCTGCCAGAGGGAGGGGATGAAGCTGCAGGAGCCGAGAAGGTGGAGGAGGAAGCCCTGCCAGGCAAAGGGGTGATTTATCCTCCAAGATTTTATAATCTGGGGATGGATTATGCAAGAGACAACCACAGAGGCAGGGAGGGCAGAAGCAAATGGTAAAAGCATTAATCAGACACCACCTAAAGTTTCATCTGTTCTGTTCCAGAAGCCAAGGAGAAAAAGTTTCATGGAGGGGGCCTGGAGCATCTCTCTGGTGAGGAGAGTTGAGAGCCCTGGAGCTGTTTAGCCTGGGGAAGAGCAGCCTGAGAGGGGTTCTCATCAGTGCTGATCCATACCTAAAGGGCTGGGAAACTCCCAGTGGCGCCCAGTGACAGGACAAGGGACATCAGGCACAAACTGGCACACAGGAGGTTTCACTTCAACATAAGGAGAAATTTCTTTGCTGTGAGGGTGCTGGAGCCCTGGAGCAGGCTACTCAGAGAGGCTGTGGAGTCTCCTTCTCTGGAGAATCTCAACATCCAGCTGGACCTTGTGAGCCTGACAAGCTGCTCTGGGTGACGCTGCTCTAGCAGGAGGGTTGGACTGGATGATCTGTGGAGGTCCCTCCAAACTCCACCACTCTGTGATCCTGTGAGACATGGGAGTGGTTTGACAGGTGACTATAGGGAACCTCTCTTTTGAACCCAAAGCACCTGACCAAGACAGAGATCCTCCAGACAGTGGAGAGTGTGCAGCAGAATCCCAATAGCTTTGGTATCTTCTGCCACAGCTAAGGACATTGAGTCCAAGCAGCACCCAGCGTAGTCCACAGAGGAACACATCCAGGTGGGTTTGGAAAGTCTGCAGAGGAGACTCCACAGCCTCTCTGGGCAGCCTGCTCCAGGGCTCTGTCACCCTCACCGTGAAGAAGCTTCTCATGCTGAGGTGAAACCTCCTCTGTCCCAATTTGTATCCATTGCTGCTTGGCTTATTGCTGTGCACCACAGAAAAGAGCTTGGCCCCAGCCACTTGACACCCACCCATCAGATATTGATAGACACTGATCAGATCTCCTCTCAGCCTTCTCTTCTCCAGATGAAACATCCCCAGGGCTCTCAGTCTCTCTTCCCAGGGGAGATGCTCAAGTCCCCCAGTCACCCTTGTGGCTCTCCGCTGGACTCTCTCCAGCAGGAGAGAGTGGGGAGCCCAAAACCAGGCAGAGAAATGTGGTTATGCAGTGTCACCGAGTGCCATCTGAGCCAGCAATCACCTCTGCATCAATCTTCAACCTTGGAGAGACATCAAAAAACCTCTTTAACCCCCCCCCCATAAATAAATGACACAACTCCCCCCAGCCTCACACAAACAATGCTCCGGGGAATGGAAAGCTAAGCTGAGGAATGCACTAGAAGACAATGCTCATATGGCAACAAAAGAAACATACACACTGCAAAAAGATGCAGCAGCCAAAAAACAACCACCCCACAAGGCAAGGGAAAGAGAAAAGAAAGCCCAAGATGTGCACAGAGCTCTTGCGTCAGCTCCAGCTCAGAGCTCGACCTGACTCAATCACTGCTCACAGCTCCCTCAGTCACCTTCTGCCTGCTTCCAAATTGAGATTGTGCTCCCTTCCCCTCAGCTCTGACCCTACATCAGTTCCACCCAAGCCTACTTTAATCATCTTACCTTCCCCCCACCCCTCCCCTCTCTAAGGTTAAAAAGCAGAGATCTGAGTTCTTGCACCTTTGCAAATGTCGGGTGAAGTAAATGCCACAGCACGAAGGAAACAACACAAAGCCTCACCTCCCCACCTGCAAAACTGCAGACTACATCTCCTGATCTCCAGCAGCAAAGCCACGCTGCTTCTTGAGGGGGGTTTGCTTTGGGCCAGCTCAGCTACCACCCACAGCCTTCAACATCAGCAACCTCTGCAGCCCCCTCCCTGCTGCAGGGCACTCAGGCAGCAGCAGCTGCCAGCCTCCTCCCACACGCTGAACAGAGCCATCTCTACAACCTGTGGCACCTTAGCCTGCTTTCAGCTTTGCCTTTGGATGCTCTGCTTTATCCAGCAGGGAATGCTGTGTCTCTCCAGCATGGAGGCTGCCACCTTGCTGAGAAACAGACCAACAATATCCTTCCTCATGAGATGTGCCCTCTGCAGTCACAGAACGATAGAATGGGTTAGGCTGGAAGGGAACTCAAAGCTCAGCCAGTTCCAACCCCCTGCCATAGGCAGGGACACCTCCCACTAGAACAGGTTGCTCAAGGCCTCATCCAACCTGGTGCTGAACACCTCCAGGGAGGTTGTGGAGCACAGAAGCACCCAATGTGATCTTTGATCACATTGGGTGCTTCTGTGCTCCACAACCTCCCTGGGCAACCTGTGCCAGTGTCTCACCACCCTCACTCTAAAGAACCCTTTCCTAACATCTATCCAGGCTCATTCTGAGTTTCTCCAGAGATAGAAAGTCCTACCAACACCACTGTGAGAAGCCCTCAGAGGCACTGAAATCTGCCTTTAGACCCTTTTTTTGGCTGGAAAAGACCTTAAAGATCACTAAGGCAAACCACTCTCTAACTCTACCAAGGCTGAGGACAAACCACAGCTCCCAGCACCAGATCTCTGCCTCTTGGAAACACCTTCAGGGGTGAGGATTCAGCCACCTCCCTGGGCAGCCTGTGCCTAAGAACCCCTTCAATGAAGAAGTTTCTTCTAATAACCAACCCAAACCTCCCTTGGGGCAACTTGAGACCATTTCCTCTTGTCCTATCACATATTAGTAGGGAGACCAACCCTGACCTCCACACAACCTCCTTTCAGCAAGTTGCAGAGACCAAAATAAAGTCTACCCCCAGCTGCTCCTCCCCAGCCCTGCTCTCCAGACCCTTCCCCAGCTTCCCTGCCTTTCAATGTCTTTCTTGAAGTGAAGGCCCCAAAGCTAAACCCAGCACTCAAAGTGTGCCTGACCAGTGCCCAGTCCAGGAGGACAATCCCTTCTCTGGTCTTGCTGGATGCACAGCTCCTGATGCAGACCAGGATGCTGGTGGCCTTCTTGACCACCTGAAGACTGCTCAGCAGATGTCTGGCCCTGGCACAGCCCTGGCTTAAAGGTTATTTTCCAGTACAAACCCTGTGTTTCACACCCATGGGAAAGCGTGGCAGGCTCAGCATCCCTGTACAGCCACAGTCTGGTGGAGACACCAATCCCACCCCAGCTCCAAACCATCCCCAGGAGGTGCCCAAGGGGCAGACAGAACCAGATTCACTTCAGTTGGAAAAGGCCTTTAGGATCAGTTGTTCCAAGGCTGTGAAGCAGCTTTTTCAGCATGATCAAAGCCCAGAGCTGGATGCAAAAGCAGCAGAGTGATCTATAAGCAGTCAGAGATTTTAATCAGAGTCATTACAAAGCTTGTGCCATTTCCCACACAAAACCATGATCAATAACCCATCAGCCTCTCCATGGTGAGTGTGCTGCAAATCCTTTCAGTGCTGCATTAGCATCATGTTTTCTCTGCTCCTCTTTAGGGCTGCAGCTATTCTCTAGCTCATTATGCTTAATGAAAATCCAGTTTATAGCCTCTCTCAGCACCAGCTAGCCCCAAACTGAGCAGCTCTAGCAACTGTACATCAGCAGCCAGCACAGCAGCAATGACTGTGCCTCCTCTCTCCCAGCTACATCATTATAGTACATCATGAAGAGTGAGAAAGTCCACACTGTAGCCAGCAGTCTATGCTCTCTCCTCAACTCCACGTTTAAAATAGTTGAAGGAGGAACAAAAATGTTCTCTGTTTAACAGTGAAGGGTCTCAACATTAGCAGCAAGGTTTAAGATGATGCTGTGCTTTAAAAGGAAGGGGCAGCAAGGCACTGAACCCAGGGTACTGCTCCACAAGCTTTCAAGATGCCTCACTACTTAGTAACAACGACCAAACCCAATCCTTGCCCTTAATGATGACAGCAGGATGCACAAATCCTGTCAAAAGCATGGAAGAGGATGGTATGGGAAGCCCTTGAGGGAGAGCACTGCCTGCAGTTTAATAGTTTGCCATTTGTGGTCTCTGTGGCAGAGCAGATGGCAGCTACCAAAGGTGTAATGATGAGCAAGTTCCCCTGGCACACAACTGATGGGATTCTGGCAGAAGCTTTGGGGAGCCAGTGGCAAAGAAAATGCCTGAAGCTGGGGAGTGTAGTTAATTCAGGAGTGACTGGAGCCAAGTGCATGGGGACACAAGGCAGACAGGTCGGGAGAGTGATGCTCTCCACTAGGCAGAGTGATGGTGAAGGAGGTTTAAAAAGGAAAGCATTTTGATTTCAAACTTAATTCAATGAAGCATGAGGTGGAAGGAAGCAGGAACCCTCACAACTGACTTGCTATGATGCTCTTGGCCAATGGGAAGAGAAGGATGCTGGAGAGGCAAGTGGGGACCATAGAGAAACACAAGTGAGCTTTGCTGCGTGGAGGAATTCCAATGTCCAATCTAACCCTCCCCAACCTCAGCTTGAGGCCATTCCCCCTTGTTCAGTCTCCAACTACCTGTGAGCAGAGCCCAGCAGCAGCCTCTCCACAATGTCCCTTCAGGTAGCTATGACAGCAATGAGGTCTGCCCTCAGCCCCCTGTTTCACACTACCCATCCCCAGCTCCCTCAGTCACTCCTGATAGGATTTATTCTCTAGCCCCTAGAGAACAGTGCCTAGAAGACACAGCTCCCTTAAAGCACACACAGGCACATGCAGCATCTCTGCTGCCTTCCCTTGCTTTGCCCTTCAGCAACACACTTTCACCACAGCAAACATCTGAGCCTCCTGATGAGCAGTTTGCTCCCTCAGCATCCTGCGCTGGAACAATCCACAGTGCTCCACAGCCTGAAGCCTTCTCTAATTTATCCACCACTGCTGGATTTGACCACTTGATTGCTGCATGCAACTTAATGGCCCAAAGTAAGCCTGCAGTCAGGTGACATGCTCAAGCAACCCCTGGCTGGCCATTAAATCTGAATTAAAGGCTTGAAGAAGCTAAAGGACCCCTGGGCCCAGAGAGGCTACAGGACCCTGGGGCCCAGAGAGGCCAAAGACTTCCCTGGGTTCCAGAAGAGTGAGTCCCAGCTGCCTGCCTCCTTCTGCCCATTCAACAGAGCTGGTGTCTGCAGCAGCAAGGTTGCAGCTTTTAGCTGCAAGTGATCATTTCACCCTCTTATCTTGCAGCCCTTTTCCAGGGAAGTGGAAGAAGAGGAGAAACCCCTCAAGACCTCCTTCCCCTGTTTAAGCCTGGCACATACACGGTGACCCTTGGATCACACTCAACTCACTGAGCTCTTTAATAGCTCCTACAAATCAATCCTTTGAGCTTTTCTTTGTTTCTCCCCTGAACTCAGTAGCCTGCCAAAAACTTTCAGGCCAAGGCATGCCCAGCTAAGAGCTCCCACTCCAAATCCATCTCAGCGTTGGTAAAATACACAGTTAAACTTGGGGTTGGGCAAAGAGCTGTAGAGGAAAACCCCCTGAAGCACAGGAAAGGCTGAGGTCCTCTGTTTGAGCTTTCACTGGTGGTTAAGCTGTGTCCTCCTCCTGCTGGGGCCAGCAGTACTGGAGGCAGGATTGGAGGCAAGGTCTCAGCGGAGCAGAGCAAAAGGGCAGACCCTCCTCTCTGGCCCTGCTGCCCACACTCCTCTGGCTGCAGAAGGAGACTCAGGTGCATGTTCTTCATGACAGTTTGGGATTGCTTAAGGAATGCAGGAGTGCTGAAGCATGAGCAAGCTTCCTCATCTGAGCCAGCCTGGCAGTCTTGCTTTCAGTCTGACCCATTTACTGCAGGCTCAGAGCAATGCCCATGCGCCCGGAGGCACAGCCTGCAGTGCTCCCCTGCAGGTGCACTCCAGCTAGCAGGACGTCTGCTGCTCAAAGGAAAAAGGAGCCTGCCTCTCCAAAACACAAGGCTCCTCCACACATCACCCACGAAGCCACCTAGGTGAGGTTTGACAAGGCCAACTGCTGGGCCCTGCACTTGGCTCAGGACAGCCCCACACAACACTACAGGCTTGAGGCAGACCGGCTGGAAGGCGTCTGGCAGGAGAGGACTCCACCACTGCCCAAGGCGAGCTGGCCCAAAGCCTGGCAGCCCTGCAAGTGAAGAAATCCTTCCTAATATCCAACCTAAACTCCCCTTGGTGCAACTTGAGGCCATTTCCTCTTATCTGACCACTTGTTACTTGGTTGAACAGACCAACTCCCTCCAAGCTCCTTTCAGGCAGCTGTAGAGAGCGATGAGCTCTGCCCTCAGCCTCCTTTTCTCCAGCCTAACCACCCCCAGCTCCCTCAGCTGCTCCTCCCCAGCCCTGTTCTCCAGACCCTTCCCCAGCTTTGTTGCCCTTCTCTAGACCTGCTCCAGCCCCTCAATGTCTATGTGGAATGAGGAACCCAAAACTGAACCCAGCATTCAAGGTATGGCTTCAGCCAGTGCTGAGTCCAAGGGGACAGTCGCTCCCCTGGCTCTGCTGGTCCTGATCCAGGCCAGGGCACAGCTGGGCACATGCTTGCCCATCTTCAGCCAGCTGCAGAACAATGCACCAAAGTCCCTCTTTGCTGAGCAGCTTTCCAGTCACAATGCTTCAAGCCTGCAGCACTGATGGAGGTTGCTGAAGCCAAAAAGTCTTCACATGGACCCATCTCCTGCCATTCCTACACCTGCTGGCCTGAAGAATTAACAGTCACTGCATTAGTCCAGTTAGTTCCAAATCAAATCTATTTAAAACTCACTGAGAATTACAGCAGCTAAGCCAAGCTAATTAAATATTGAAGTAACAACTGGCAATAAGCATCAGGAGAGGGCTCTGTGTGCCCTGCTCCCAGTGCACAGAGCATTTAAGGGCATGTGGTGGAACTCACTGATTACACAGAGCCACGCAGAAGGCCTTGGGTTGGAAGGGACCCTCAGAGCTCATCTTGTCTAAAGCCCTGCAGTGAGCAGAGCCACTCTCAAGCAGATAAGGTTGCTTAGGGCCCCATCAGTTTTGACCTTGAATGTCTCCAGGGATCTGTGAGCTTTCCTTTACCCCTATTTTTTCCTGAACATATCAGGGCTGTGTAAAATATGTACAAGTGCATGAATATGGGAAGCAGAGATACTGAAAATGGCTTCACAAACATACCCTTAAAAGAAAAGCAAATAAGCAAGCAAACAAACCCCCCCTACCCCCACCACAAAAACAAAGAAACTGTGACAGCTTAACCAAAATAGCAAAAAAAAAGAGCTTAATTGCTGTGCAAATGATGTAGAGAGGAAAATAATGACAGTAGCTTCTGACAGCAATATGGGCACAGCAGCATGTGCAAGCAATCACAGCTCGGGCTGGGTTGGAAGGGAGCTCCAGAGCTCATCCAGTCCAACCCCCTGCACTCAGCAGGGACATCCTCCACTACAGCAGCTTGCTCACAGCCTGCTCCAGCCTCACTTTCAATAGCTCCAGCCATGGGGCCTCAACCACCTCCCTGGGCAGCCTGTGGCAGCATCCTCCTGCTGCACAACTTGTTCCTCACCTCCAGTCTCAATCTGCTCTGCTCTCATTCCAAACCATTGCCCTGGTCCTGTCCCTGCAGGCCTTTGCAAACAGTCCCTCTGCAGCCTGCTTGCAGCCCCTTCAGGTCCTGGCAGGCTGCTGTTAGGTCTGCCTGGAGCCTTCTCCTCTGCAGGCTGCACACCCCCAGCTCCCTCAGCCTGTCCTCCTGGCAGAGCTGCTCCAGACCCATGATCATTTCTGTGGCCTCCTCTGGATCCTCTCCATCAGGTCCATGTCCTTCCTGTGTGCTGTGCTCCAGAGCTGGATGCAGCTCTGCAGCAGAGAGGAGAAAAGTCTCTTTCTCTGGAGCCTTCCAAGGCCTGTCTGGATATGTTCCTCTGGGATCTGTGTTAGATAGTATGGCCCTGTTCTGGCAGGGGGGTTGGACTCCATGATCTCCTTGGGTCCCTTCCAAGCCCTAACATCCTGTGAGCCTGTGTGCAAAGAAATTCCTCTAAAAATAGCCCAAACAATTCTCCTCTCAATAACCTGACTCTCTGCAATAATACCACAGGAGCCCACAAGCATGGTGAGGAGTAAATGTGCTGAAAAACGATTTGATAATAAGCAGTGACACAGCAAAGATTAAAAGCCCTCAGCAAAAGGGAAAGCTGGGATGGCAATCCTCTTTTTTCCCATCAATATTTACCCCATCAGTGCTGATCAGTACTCTGCCTAGCAACCCAGCAAAGGGAAGAACACTTTGGTTGTGCTGTCTTTTGTCATCATGGGCAGGGAAATTCTGGCCCAAAAGAATTGCTGTTCTGACTCTGTTCCCACCAGCCTGTGCTCCTCAGGGTTCTACACAGTCAGGCATCCACTCCAGACCCCTCTCAGGCAGTGCCTGGGCAAGCAGCAGTGTGTGGGGTAAGCAGCTTACAGCATGGAGGGAGCTGGGAGGGACCTCTGGGGATGATCCAGTCCAACCTCCCGGCTAGAGCAGGGTCACCTTGAGCAGGGTCTAGAGGAACATGTCCAGTGTGTGGGGTAAGCACCTTACAGCATGGGGGGAGCTGGGAGGGACCTCTGGGGATGATCTACATCAACCTCCCTGCTAGAGCAGGGTCACCTTGAGCAGGGTCTAGAGGAACACGTCCAGGAGAGTTCTGAAAGTCTCCAGAGGAGGAGACTCCACAACCTCTCTGGGCAGCCTGCTCCAGGGCTCCTTCTGTTCAAGTGAAACTTGCATTGCCCAGTGTGTGCCTGCTGCCCCTTGTGCCCTCCCTGGGCACCCCTGAGAAAATCCCAACCCCATCCTCTTGACTTCCACTCTCAGATATGGATCAGATCCCCTCTCAGTCCATGCAAGGGTGCCCAAGTCAATGCCAGACAGGTATGAGGCCAACAGAGCAGAGAACTTCAGCTCAGCCCACCCTGTTTGTCTGCATTCCTTCCTGTCTTGCTCTTCTCATCCATGAAAGGCTTCCTCAGCTATGCAGGAATCAGTAGTTTGGGTGGGGCTGGGAGAAAGCTGCAGCAGTTAAACATCTGGGGCAGAATGAGTGGTCTGAGGCAGCTTGAAGGCTTTGTTAGACAGCAAGCAGAAAAGATGTGCTCAGGAAGTAAACCAAGAGGAAATATCTTGACCACATCACTTCCTTTTCCTCATCCCAGCCCCACTGACAGAACAGCAAAGCTGCCAAGCTGTGTGCAGCTGCCACTGATGCTCAGCAGGAAAAAAGACAATGACCTGACTCAGACCCGGCTTTAGCTTGCCCAGAGGGTACTTAAAGGTGATGGTTGTCACCAAGCAGATGAAGCAGCCCAGGGAAGCAGCAAGGATGCCACACTCCATTAGCTGAGTCTCAGCCAGCAGCCTGAGAGGCTGAAGCACTGATGCAAGGGTGGCAGGAGGGCTTCAGAGGGTAGTACTGCAAAGCCTGACTGCAGAATGGTAGAGCCCTTTTGGTTGGAAAGGACCTCCAAGGTCACAAGTCTAAGCTAGCCTCAGCATGGCCATCAAACCATGTCCCCTAGTGCCATGCCCACAGCTTTTTGAAGCACCCCCAGGGATGGTGACTCCACCACCCCCTGGGCAACCTGTGCCTGAGCACTCTCACAGCAAAGACTTCTTTCCAGAACCCTAAACCTCCCCTGGTGCAACTTGAGGCCCTTTCCTCTTGTCCTGTCACTTGCTAACAGGGAGGACAGACCAACCCCCACCTCACCACAACCTCCCCTCAGCGAGCTGTAGAGAGCAAGGAGGTCTCCCCTCAGCAAAGCAGGGCAGACTCCTCTCCTGCCCTCTGCCCACACTCCTCTGGCTGCAGCCCAGCACTTGGCTGCCTGCTGGGCTGCAAGAGGCACTGCTGGCTCCTGGGGAGCTGCTCAGCACCCAACAGCCCCAAGGCTCTTTCTTCATAATCACAAAATGGTTTGAGTTGGAAGGGAGCTTAAAGATCATCCAGTTGCAGCCCCCTGCCACAGGCAGGGATACCTCCTTCCACACCAGCTTGCTCAAGCTCCCAAAAGCATCCACCTGCCTTTCAACAGGCTTGGAGCCTCCACACTTCTCTGAGCTACCTGTTCAGTGCTTCATCCCTTCCACACTCATCACAGCTCCCCAGCCTCCTAAACCCAGGGTTCCCATTTCTGGCTCTGCCCCAGACTGCCTTTGACACCTCTACATTTCACCTCCTAGCTGTGAAGCTTCCTCCTAGCTCAGACAACTTCCAGGTGGGCATCTACCAATGACCCAACATCAGGAGCCCTTCAAGCACACAAAAACCAGTGATGACCATGTGAGATTTTTCATCCCCATTTCACAACCCTGCAAGTAGAGATTGTAGTGGTTCATTTTTGGTGGGGCTTTTTTTTTTGCCTCTTAAAAATCAGCAAGCAGGATCCCTCTGGAATAAAGACTGACCCAAAGGAACCCAGTCAGGGCTTGTGCAGCTCCATGGCCAGGGGTAATTGCACACCACCAGCCTTGCCTCACCACCATCTGCTTTACTGTGCATTTTGCAACTGTGACCACAGACAAATTGCTGCCTGCTGTCTGCAGCAAGCTTTGATTTAGCTTTGTGTTTGCTGCATTAATTTTCTCCTCTCTTTTCAAACAATAAATCAGCTTGATGCCAAACACACACTGCCCCTCTTCTCCTGCTTGTAAACTCCACATCTGCACTAAGGGCAAGGAAGCTGCTGAAGAGGCTCTTGAGGAGCAGCTGAGGCAACTGGGGTGACTTAGTGTGGAGAAAGGGCAACAAAGCTGGTGAAAGGCCTGGAACACAAACCCTGTGAGGAGAGACTGAGGGAGCTAGGGTGGTTTAGCCTGGAGAAGAGGAGCCTCAGGGCAGACCTCATTGCTGTCTACAGCTACCTGAAGGGACATTGTAGCCAGGTAGGGGGTGGCCTCTTCTCCCAGGCAACCAGCAACAGAACAAGAGAACACAGTCTCAAGTTGTGCTGGAGGAAGTATAGGCTGGATGTTAGGAGGAAGTTGTTGGCAGAGAGAGTGATTGGCATTGGAATGGGCTGCCCAGGGAGGTGGTGGAGGCACCATCCCTGCAGGTGTTCGAGAAAAGCCTGGCTGGGGCACTTAGTGCCATGGTCTGGTTGACTGGCTAGGGCTGGGGGACAGGTTGGACTGGATGAGCTTGGAGCTCTCTTCCAACCTGGTTGATTCTATGAAAAGGAGGCTGAGGGGAGACCTTCTGTCTCTCTACCACCCTCTGAAAGGAGACTGTGGTGAGGTGGAGGGTGGTCTCTTCTCCCTGGTAACAAGCGATAGAAGGGGAAATGACCTCAAGTTGCACCAGGGGAGGTTTAGGTTGGAGATCAGGAAGAATTTCTTTGCTGCCAGAGTGGTCAGAGATTGGCACAGGCTGCCCAGGGAGGTGGTAGAGTCACCACCCCTGGGGGTGTTCAAAACATCTGCAGCGGCACTCTGGGACAGGGTTTAGTGGCCATGGTGGGTTTAGGTCAACAGCTGCATTCCATGATCTTGGAAGCCTCTTCCAACCCAACAGTGATGTGCACACCCAGGAGAGGTTAACCACCTCACAGCTTGCAGACATTTGAGACCCTGAGAAGATCTGGGGCATTATCCCCTTTCACCTCTTCTCCCCAAGCTATGTTCTGACTAAAACTGAGTGAGTTCAATTAATTCTTCTTCATTGTTATTCAGCAGAACTCTAACTTCAATTCCTTTGCCCCCTCCCCCAACACTATTAATGTGCTTCAATAACTAACTTTAGGGTATGCCCTTAACCAGAAATCAAACTGCAGAGCTTCTGAGTGTTGTTAGATTAAGCTTAATAAGAAAGAGCTGTTTCAGAGTGTCAGAAGGAATGTGCTGTACAATAATCTGCCCTCTGATGGCAATTCTCTATAATTAATGCCACCTTCCTCTGCAATCTTTTGTGGTGTTAAGCTTATTCTCCACTCCCACGTGGAAAATGAGATCATTCAGCATGTGGAGGCATTTACAGAACACAGCTCACTACTCCCATTCAATCAATAAAATACTCCAAGGGAAAATCATTTAACCATGCCAATTAATCTTTTTTTCTCTCCCCCCCCTCCTGTGAAGCACTACTACCACTTTCATTCAACAGGCAGCAAAGGGGATGATGGCAGCTGGGTGTTAGAGACCAGCACCCTTCACATGTGCTGCTCCATCTCCACCTCAGGCCATGGTTAGGAGCTGCTGGAGGTTTCCCCCAGCTGTCACTGCAGGCAAGCTTGTCACTGCTCTTGGGGAGAGGCAAGGGGCAATGTTCACACCCTAAACGTGCCAGCCATGCCACCATACCCACTCTCCAGCCAGGTTTCCTCCAGCTTTCACTTGGGGAGAGGCAAGGGGCAATGTTCACACCCTAAACGTGCCAGCCACACCACCATGCCCACTCTCCAGCCAGTTTCTCCTCACTAAATCCACCAGTGGAAGACAATCCACACCAAGGGCCAAGCACACATCTATGCAAATCCAGCAAAGACACTGAGCATGAGCCCCAGGCAGCTCAGAAGCAGGACAGAACATCTGATATGGCAACTTGGTGGCCAGCAGGGAGAAGAGACTGGCCCTGTCCTGGCTCTGACCTCCTTTCAGGTTGTTGCAGGGAGCCAGCAGGTCTCCCTCAGCCTCCTTTTCTCCAGGCTGAAGAACCCCAGCTGCCCTCAGCTGCTCCTGCCAGGACACATGGAGCAGTTTGACAAGAGGCACAAAGCAGCTTCAGGCACAGGAACTGCACATTTCCTGTGGAGGTGACTCCTGCCTCAGGAATTCTCCTCCTGTATTCTCCTCTTCCCATATCCTCTTCTGGGGCTACAGGACTTGATGACACCCAGTTGTGACCTGGGCAGAGACAGAGGATGGGCTTCCCAATGCTGTGTTTGGAAAGAGATAAGGGGAAAGCAGAGGAAACTGCTTTTGCTCTGGAGAGGATCTGATTTGCCTGACTGCATCATTAATGTGATGAGCCTAGGAGAGACCTGTCCAAAGGCAGCAAATCCCCACCACTTTTGTTCCACAGGGCCAGCAGACCCCAGGTTCATAGAATGACAGAACTTTAGAGGTTGGAAAAGGCCTCCAGATGTCATCCAGTCCAACTCCCCTGTCAAAGCAGCATCCCCTAGGGGAGTTCACACAGGAATGCACCCAGGTGGCTTTGCAAAGCCTCCCGAGGAGACTGCACAACCTCTCTGGGCAGCCTGCTCCAGGGCTCTGCCACCTTCACTGTAAAGAAGTTTCTCCTCGTGTAGAGGTGAAACCTTCTGTGTTCCAGTCTGTAGCTGTTGCTCCTTGGCTTATCACTGCTGACCAGAGAAAAGAGCTTTGCCCAGGCACTTGACCCCCACCCCTCAGATGCTTAGACACATTGATCAGATCCCTCAGCCTTCTCCAGACCAAACAGCCCCAGGGCTCCCAGTCCCTCCGCAGAGGAAATGCTCAAGTCCCTCAGTCATCCTTGCAGCTCTCTACTGGACTCTCCCCAGCAGGTCCCTGTCTCTCCTGAACTGGGGAGCCCAAAACCAGACACAGGATTGCAGGTGTGGTCTCACTAGGGCAGAGCAGAGGGGGAGAAGAACCTCCCTAGTCCTGCTGGCCACACTCTTCTTGAGGCACCTCAGGATGCCATTGGCTCTCTTGGCCACAAGGGCATAATTGCTGGCCCAGGCAGAACCTGCTGTCCACAAAGCCTTACCACATAACCCAGGATCGAGGCTTCCCACAGCTTTTCCCAGGCAGAGGCACCCACAGAGAACAATACACCCCACAAAGGGCTCAGAGGATGCATCCTGCTCAGCTCAGATGCACTGCAGTGTGCCAAGATGCCAACGTTTTCTCCTCCCCCTCTCAAAGGCAGCACTGCTGCTGCATCTCTTGTGCCAAGATGCCAACATTTTCTGCTCCCTCTCAAATGCAGCACTGCTGCTACCTGCATCCCCTGTGCCAAGATGCCAACGTTTTCTGCTCCCTCTCTCAAATGCAGCACTGCTGCTACCTGCATCCCCTGTGCCAAGATGCCAACGTTTTCTGCTCCCTCTCTCAAATGCAGCACTGCTGCTGCCTGCATCTCTTGTGCCAAGATGCCAACGTTTTCTGCTCCCTCTCTCAAATGCAGCACTGCTGCTACCTGCATCCCCTGTGCCAAGATGCCAACGTTTTCTGCTCCCTCTCTCAAATGCAGCACTGCTGCTACCTGCATCCCCTGTGCCAAGATGCCAATGCTTTCTGCTTCCCCTCTCAAAGGCAGCACTGCTGCCACCACTGCTCTGTTAGCAATGCCAAGCAGGAGTCAGCTGTTGGCTCAAGGAGGGCAGCATCCAAGTGGCACGGAGAAAAAAAGGGAGGCTTTCAACAGCTAAAGAAAAGCATTGAAATGATTCCATTTCACACAGCTGCTTTGTGTTCTTCCAAACAACTCCAAGCACAGCAGGGCTGCTCTGCTCCACTGCTCCCACGGTGCCAAAGGAGCTGGCTCAATGCAAAATAAAAAGCAGCTGGAGTGTGATCAGTTTATTTGGCCACCACTTGCCAAGCCTGACACCAGCCCTGTGCACAGGAAGCATCTGGACACAGCAGAAAGAATTTCCTGACTCTCAGAGCCATAAGCTCAGCTAAGAGCTTCTTTCCAGCAGCTACACAGAGCAAAGGGCTCCTGTGCTGCTTCCCCGAGAGGAAAAAGGGGAAAACAAACCCTCAGTGTCCTGTCTAAAACAAACAAGCAAGCCCCAGGAGCAAGGGGAATGCATTCAGAGGTTTTCTTTATGGTTGGGTTTGTAAATGTGGACTGGAAGGTACCAGGCTTTAGCCTCAACTGCTCAGCTCTGGGAAGAGAGACTTGGAAAGCAAATCCTCCTCAGAATGCTGAAGGAGCAAGAGATTCCACTCACCTTCCAAACCAAACTCCTGCAGAGGTTACTGAGGGAGAACAAGCAAAAGGCCAGGCAGAGGAAAGCCAGCATGTTATGAGCTCCAGGGGCAAAAAACATGCAGTGGAAGCTTTACTGAGCTTCCCCCACAGAGCAAAGGGCTGCTGTCTGCTTTTCTCTTCAGTGGCACTGCCTTGGGAGAACAAATCCACAGCAAGCAGGGAAGGAGAAGCCTCCATTCTCTCACCCTTCAGGATCTGCTGAGCAGCCTCTGTCTGTGCCCTCACCCCTGGCATTGATGGAGATGCTGAACAGCACCGGACCCAGCACTGCTCCCTGGGCCAGCCACATCCACACGTTTCTGAACACCCCCAGGGGTGGTGCCTCCACCACGTCCCTGGGCAGCCTGCTCCAACGCCTGGCTCCATGGCTGTCAGGTGGTTTAATTACTTGAGCTTTTCAAGCCTGGCAAAAGCGAGCTTGGAGCAAGTCTCTCCCTGCCAGCAGTGTCCCAGGGGATGAGGAGCCTTGGCTCTGCCAAGCTCCACCTGAACCCCTAGCAGCTCTGCAACAGCTGGCTGCAGCCTGGTGTCACCTTCCCTATGGTGTTGCCAGTGTGTGGGGAGAGCTTTGGCAGGAGTCTCTGTGGCAGGAGGCTCCTGACACAGCTCTGAGGTGGGTAAGAGCACTCGAGCACAGCCCTGCTGCTGCACAGCTCCCCATGGCTCTGCAGGCAGGGGAAATGCTTCTTCCAGAGCTCTTCAGGGCCATGTGCCACCCTCCCCACTCACACACTGGTGCCCACACTGAAGCACCAGGGCTGCACCCTGCATCTCAGTGGAGCATGAAGCTCCATCCAGAGGAGAACAAACAACTAAGTGCCCCAGCCAGGCTTGGCTTCAACACCTCCAGCCACAGCCACTCCACCACCTCCCTGAGCAGCCCATTCCAATGCCAATCACTCTCTCTGACAACAACTTCCTCCTCACACCCAGCCTGAACCTGCCCTGGCACAGCTTGAGGCTGTGTCCCCTTCTTCTGGTGCTGCTTGCCTGGCAGCAGAGCCCAACCCCACCTGGCTACAGCCTCCCTGCAGGCAGCTGCAGACAGCAATGAGCTCTGCCCTGAGCCTCCTCTGCTGCAGGCTGCACACCCCCAGCTCCCTCAGCCTCTCCTCACAGGGCTGTGCTCCAGGCCCCTCCTCAGCCTTGCTGCTCTTTCTCTGGACACCTCCCAGCACCTCAACATCTCTCTGGAATGGAGGAGCCCAGAACTGGACACAGCACTCCAGGGCTGGCCTGAGCAGTGCTGAGCACAGGGGCAGAAGCTGTGAGCTGGTGCATCCACCAGCTGAGTGAGGGTGAGAAGCACAATTATTCTCCCTGAAGTAATTGTGGATGGTTCCAGCATCTACAGAAGAATGCAACAGCCTCCTATTAAACTTTGCTCCCTGTGATTTCTGCAGGATGGGTTTCAGAGGTTGTACATAATGAAAGAAGGAAAAAGGAAGAAAAAATTCCTTCCAGCAGGCTTATTACCTACTTATCTCCCACTCTGCCAGGAGACCTCATTTCTTCAGTAACAAAGTCAGGGTGAGCAAAGCAGCCTCATTCATTTCCTCTGCTGTAGAGGATAGGAAGCAGAAGAAATGCTGACTAAAGTCACCTTCAGAGAAGCTTCAGACACCTCAAACAGCTGCCCCTAAGACAGGCATTCCAGGAAACTGGACATTAATTCCACCCTTTGTTTCCACATTCAGCTGGGCATGTGAAGCCAGATTGTAAACGCTTGAGAGTGAAGCCACATCCTGGGGGCTGGGTTCAGTTTTGGGGCCCTCAGCCCAAGAAAGATGTTGAGGCAGGGCAGTGAAACTGGTGAAGGGGCTGGTGAGGAGCAGCTGAGGGAAGTGGGGTTGTTTGGCCTGCAGAAAAGGAGGCTGAGGGCAGTCTGTGTGAAGCCCACGGCGTGCAGAAGCAAACGTGGCAGAGCAGACAGGCCAGGAGAGAAGCGAGCACCGAGGGCTCAAGTGCACGCAGGCAGCTGAGCATCTGTTCCTACTCACACCTATGACTTCTTCCAGCAAAGAGGCATTTTCACCTTCTCTCAGCACTCTTTTGACACAACCTGCAACCAACAGGAACTGCCAATCTGCCCCTAAGGTAGCGATTGGTAGCCACATACCTGAAGTGGAGCAGTTACTGCTGTGTCCTGCATTACAAGCCACAAGTGCGAGGATTAATCTTATCTCAAGCATGAAAGCAGAACCCCAGGGACAAATCCAATCCCTCTATCAACACCACGTTTAACAGAGGATTATCTCTCCCACAAAGACTTGCTGTCCTTCAGTAAGTCTGTTCTCTGCTGGCTGTTCCCTCACAACTGCTGCTGAGGGCTGAAGAAGCTATTCCCAGTGCTGCTGCTGCACTTGCTAACCAGCCATGGAGAACGAAGCACTCCTGGTTCCAGCAGCTCAATTATGGACTCAGATGCTCATGTCCTTGCCTGATCAGAAATACCTGCTGATCCCTGAAATGCAGCAAACAACCTACCTATCTCCCCTTACCACTTTCAATTGCATTTCATCTTTGCATGTGCAAGACTACGACAGACAGGACTCCAACTGCCAGCGTTTCACAAGCACAGAGAGTTTAAGAAGCCTCACCCACGCAGAACTTGCAGTCACACACCCAAAAACCTCTCTTCCTGACATTTCCACCCAGTCCACCAAATTAAGGTCAAATAAGCAGCTGGAATTTCTCTGCCTTGCCTGCTGGTGGTCTCCAAACGGCTGCTGCCCATCACCATCTCTGCCGTCAATGCGATTCAAACAAAGCAAGACTCACTCTGGTCTCTGACTTTCTAAAGGTGACTGCACAGCTCTCTGAGCTGGTCAGCATTGCAGAGGGCAGATTTATGGGCTCACTGGTACCTGCAAATGTGGCTCAGCAGCTTCTCTCTCAAACTCCTACAGCACAGCTACTCACGAATTACTGCTGCACTGTGTGAGAAAGAGATGAAGCCATCAGCCCAGCACTTAAATCCACCAAACCAGGCACAAGCACTGCAGCTGCTCCACTCCTGCCAGACACAGCTGCCTTGGGACACATCACTCTCTTCTGCCAAATACAAGGGTGTGAAGGGTTAACTGACCCTGCCCCCAGGTGTAGTGGTTAGCCCACTCCTGCTTCCTGTCTAGAATTCCCAGACTGTCTGTTTCTCTCTTTTTGCCCTCCCTGCCTCATGGCACCACCTTGGCTCCTGATGCTCCTCTTTTGCCACGTGGCCACTCCACCACATGTGGGACAACCCCTCCTGAATCCACCTCCACCCATTGCCATCAACCTGCCTGGATAGATATTTTTCTATCTTGTTTCCCTTCCCTATACCTCTTTGTAACTCCCCTACCTTAAATACCTTTTATTTGTTGTTAAAGCTTTTAACTTCCAAATAGAAGCAAGGCTCTTCCTTGGGTGTTTCACCCCTTTTTCCTCTCTACATCTAACTCCTTTCTTTCCAAAGTGGGGAGAGGGGAAGGCATCCTATCATTGCATTGTTCTGTTAGCTAGTTTGAGTCTCTGGGAAGTTTAAACTAGAACCAATACAAAAGGGATTTGGACAGGTTGGATCAACAGACCAAGGTCAGTGGTGTGAGGTTTAACAAAGCCAAGTGCTGAGTCCTACACTTGGGTCACAATAATCTCATGCAGTGTTCCAGACCTGGGGCAGAGTGGTTGGAAACTGCCCAGCAGAAAAAGAGCTGTGGGTGGTGGCTGACAGCTGAGTGAAGGTGAACCAGGGTGTGCCCAGGTGCCCAAGAAGGGCACCAGCAGCCTGGCCTGAATCAGCAACAGTGTGGCCAGCAGGAGCAGGGCAGTGATCACTCAGCACTGGTGATGCCACACCTCAAGTACTGTGCCCAGGTTTGGGGCCCTCACTACAGACACTGGAGTGTGCCCAGAGCAGGGCAACAAAGCTGGTGAAGGGTCTGCAGAACAGGGCTGGGGAGGAGCAGCTGAGGCACCTTGGGGCGTTCAGCCTGGAGAAGAGGACACTGAGGGGAGAACCTTCCTGAAAGGAGGCTGCAGTGAGGTGGGGGTTGGGCTCTTCTCCCTAGTACTGGGTGATAGAACCGAGAGGAAATGGCCTCCAATTGTGCCAGGGAGGGTTGGGGAATTTCTTTGCTGCCAGAGTGGTCAGGCATTGGCACAGGCTGCCCAGGGAGGTGGCAGTCTCCATCCCTGGAGGTGTTCACGGGAGGTGTGGCCATGGCACTCTGGGGCACCGTCTGATGTCCCTGGTGGTGCTGGGTTGCTGGTTGGACTGGATGATCCTCCAGGTCTTTTCCAACCACTACAATGCTCTGATCCCTTTTAGCTTCCATCCAGAGATACACCTGAAGAAGTTTGTCTCAGTTACTCCCTCCAAGGGGCCATAAAACCCTGTTTCACCTTCACTACGAATTGCCTGCTCCTCCCAGGTCCTTCTGTTGCTCATCCCACGCAGTAAGGCTTAGCATCACACGAAGGAAAAACAGGAAAGAGCAGGAGCCTCACACACTCCTTCCAAGGGATTCCACTACCAAAGGCCTCATCTGGCTTGTGAAGAAAACAAACTCAACCTCAGAGGACAGCCCAGATCCATATTCCCACAAGCAGCAGCCAGACACTGGCAATAAAGAGGGATCCTCAGGGATGCTCTTGCATCACCTCCCTACTGCAGTGCAATCAATCACCTGAAACATTCATTTTGCTTCATCAGATGCTTCTCTGTCTCCAGTGACAAACACACACTGCTCATCGCTTACTCCACTCCCACCTCCAGCACCTAGCCCAGCAGCCTGTAAAACCAGACTCTGCCAGCCAGCCACAAGCCTCACCACAAGGGCTCCTGATCTGCCTGCTGCAGTTAGCAACAGCTTTCTCCGAGTGCACTGACAACTGCTGGACACGCAGGCTGCGGCGTGGACACAGCTGTCATCATTCTCCCACACTGACACACTCTGCTCGATTCCTCCTGCAGGACTGCCAGTGGTAGCACAAGGGAAATGCCCAGAGTGGGCACTGTGATCACTCACTTCTCACAGTGCTGCTGCGTGCAGATGGAGGGCAGCAGACACTGCCCTCCTAAAAGCTTTTTGGTTGGACTCAACAATCTTAGAGCTCTTTTCCGAGGTCCTGCATCTGGGTCAGGCTAACCCCAGGCACAAATCCAGGCTGGCTGCAGAATGGGTTGACAGTAGCCCTGAACAAAGAGCCTTGGGGGTGTTCATAGAATCAGTCAGGGTTGGAAAGGACCACAAGGATCAGCCAGATCCAACCCCACTGCCATGCCCAGGGACACCCTACCCTAGAGCAGGCTGCCCACAGCCTCAGCCAGCCTGGCCTGAAACACCTCCAGGAACAGGGCCTCAACCACCTCCCTGGTGTTGGGTGCTGAGCGGCTCCCCAGGAGCCAGCAGTGCCCTCAGGCAGCCCAGAAGGCAGCCATGTGCTGGGCTACAGCCAGAGCAGTGTGGGCAGCAGGGCAGGAGAGGGAACTGTGCTCCTTGGCTCTGCTCAGACCTCACCTCCAATCCTGCCTCCAGTGCTGCTGTTCCCAGCAGAAGGAGGACACAGAGCTGATGGAGTGAGTCTAGAGGAGGTCACAAAGGTGATCCAAGGCTGGAGCAGCTGTGCTGTGAGCTGAGGGAGCTGGGGGTGTGCAGCCTGCAGAGGAGAAGGCTCCAAAGGAACTCAGAGCTGCCTTCCAATACCTGAAGGGATCCTACAGGAAGGCTGCAGAGGGACTTCTGCTGAGGGTGTCTGGAGACAGGACAAGGGGGAATGGTTTGGAGCTGAGGCAGAGTAGGTTTAGGCTGTATCTCAGGAAAAAGTTCTTCAGTGAGAGGGTGGTGAGAGTCTGGCACAGGCTGCCCAGAGAGGCTGTGGCTGCCTCCTGCCTAGGGGTGTTCAAGGCCAGGCTCGATGAGGCCTCGAGCAGCTGAGTCTAGTTGAGAGGTGCCCCTGCCCAAGAAGTAGATGATGTCTGAAGTCCCTTCTAAGCCAAGCCAAGCCATTCTAGGAGTCCAACTGAAACACCTCCATGAGTGCCTCTTGCGCCCTGCTCTCTCTGCTCTCCTTGAGCCGTTGCAGGAGGCTTTCTGTGCTTTTGCACAAGCAGATACAAACAATTTTCACTGCTGGCACACACAGAGCATCTTCAGCCTCTGCCTTTGGCAACACAGCCTGGAATTTTGCAACAGCCAAGGCTGGGATTTAGAAACCAGAAGGTCACACAGATCTTCTGCAGCTTGTCCCCCCCACCTAATCTAATCTGCACACAGAACATCTCACCCAGCTCTCGTAGTAACAAACACTGTGCCAACTACCAACACTCTTTCAAGTGTGGTTTGCTGCCTACTCCTGATATTTTCTGCCCTACATTTTGGAACTAGCAATACCTCAGCAGCCCAGAAAGTTGACAATTTCCTCCTTAAATTAGAACCTAAATGACTTACAGTAAACACAAATGAAGAAGAATCATAGAATCAGTCAGGGCTGAAAGGGACCACAAGGAGCAGCCACTTCCAACCCCCCTGCCATGCCCAGGGACACCCTACCCTAGAGCAGGCTGCACACAGCCTCAGCCAGCCTGGCCTCAAACACCTCCAGCCATGGGGCCTCAACCACCTCCCTGGGCAACCCCTGCCAGCCTCTCACCACTCTCATGATCAACAGCTTCCTCCTCACCTCCACTCTGACTCTCCCCACCTCCAGCTTTGCTCCATTCCCCCCAGTCCTGGCACTCCCTGATAGCCTAAGTCCCTCCCCAGCTTTTTTGTAGCCCCTTTCAGATCCTGGAAGGCCACAAGAAGGTCACCTGGGAGCCTCCTCTGCTCCAGCCTGCACAGCCCCAACTCTTTCAGGCTGTGCTCACAGCAGAGCTGCTGCAGACTCTGAGCATCCTCCTGGCCCTGCTCTGGACACTCTCCAGCATCTCCACATCCCACTTGTCACAGGGGCTCCAGAAGTAGTATATGAAGATAAGAAGTAGTATATGGAGATGCTGGGGGTGGTTTTAAGCCTCAAAATGAATCCTTGAGGCTCAGCAGAGTGATTCTGTAAAACACATTTTGCACAGAGCATATTTTTTCCATGGAAAATGTTTCCATGTTCATTTTTTTCAACACTTGTCTCACTGGCAGGAAGAGTTTCCTAACAGGGAGAAGTGTTTGGTGTCCTGTGGCAAGGAAAAGCAGCAGATGCACCACTTCTGTGGTGTGAGAAGCATCAGGGAGGAAAAGACTGTTCCAAGAGGGGAATCTTTGTCTGGCAGAAGACTGATCAGACAGTGCAGAACTTAAATTCACTGATCCCCTTAAGGATTCTGGCTGGGCTTTGCCCACAGTGATCACCACTTAGTGATCTTTTGCAGCTCTTCTCCCACCTTAACGGTTCTTTTGCCTGAACCAGAGTTGTTTAAAGCACTCCCAGTCCAAAACTCTGAGTCCTGCAAGGCAATCAGGGTAATAAGAAATCAAAATAATCTGAAAGCAGAGCTCAGTGCTCCCATGGAGGTGAAAGTCACACAGAAACAGGGAGAAAACCTCTTCAGTGTGCGAGTGCCAGGGCACTGGAGCAGCCTGCACAGAGGTTGTGGAGTCTCCTTCCCTGGAGACTTTCAAAACCTACCTGGACATCTTTCCCTGTAGCCTGCTCTAGCAGAGGTGTTGGGGTAGACAGAAGGCTGAGAGGGGATCTGATCAGTGCCTATCTGAGGGCTGAGGGTCAGGAAGGAAGGGACAGGCTCTGCTCACTTGTGCCCTGGGATAGGACAAGGAGCAATGGATGCAAACTGCAGCACAAGAAGCTGCACCTCAGCATGAGGAAGAACTTCTTTACTGGCACAGGCTGCCCAGAGAGGTTGTGGAGTCTCCTTCTCTGGAGCCTTCCCAGCCCTGTCTGGATGTGCTCCTGTACAACCTGTCCTAGATTGCCTGGTCCTGCTCTGGCAGGGGGGCTGGACTGGAAGATCTCTGGAAGTCCCTTCCAACCCCTATCATCCTGTGACCATCTCCAGAGATCCCTTCCAACTGCTCCCATTCCCTGATTCTCTATCCAGCATCCTGAACTCCTGTTCACTGCAGTCATCAACAACTGCCACACAAACAGCACAGAGAAAACAAAACCACTGACAGATTTACAACCCACACGGTGGGGATGGAGAGAACCTGTGCAGCACAAACAGTGCTCCAGGTCAGTTTTCCACACGGAGGAAGCCTCCACTGCCAAGGGGCACACGGAGGGCAGGTTCATTTCAGAGCCTGCTCCCATTAAGCAGCTCATTGTTCACAGAGGGAATGGCATTTACACAGGAAAAAGTCCAGTTGCAACAAATCTCACTTCCAACAGATGTTTCCTTCTATCTAAGCAAAACAAGTTTGTGACTTGCTCTGCCCAATCAGAAAGCTTCAACACTCATTTTAGAGGGGGAAAAAAAAGGCACTCAGCAGAATGACCTTGGAAAAGAAATGCAGAAAAGCTTAACACTTCCAAACTGCAGCTGCTGCTGAAGTGAACTCACCTGGAACACTCAGATGGATGCTCTGTGGCCAGGGAGGCTTGGACTGGATGATCCTTGCAGGTGCCTTCCAGCCCCTAACATTCTGGGATCCTTGGAGGTGCCTTCCAGCCCCTAACATTCTGGGATCCTTGGAAGTGCCTTCCAGCCCCTAACATTCTGGGATCCTTGGAAGTGCCTTCCAGCCCCTAACATTCTGGGATCCTTGGAAGTGCCTTCCAGCCCCTAACATTCTGGGATCCTTGGAAGTGCCTTCCAGCCCCTAACATTCTGGGATCCTTGGAAGTGCCTTCCAGCCCCTAACATTCTGGGATCCTTGGAAGTGCCTTCCAGCCCCTAACATTCTGGGATCCTTGGAGGTGCCTTCCAGCCCTAACATTCTGGGATCCTTGGAGGTGCCTTCCAGCCCTAACATTGTGTGATCCTTGGAGGTGCCTTCCAGCCCTAACATTCTGGGATCCTTGGAGGTGCCTTCCAGCCCCTAACATTCTGGGATCCTTGCAGGTGCCTCCCAGCCCTAACATTCTGGGATCCTTGGAGGTGCCTTCCAGCCCCTAACACTGTGATTGTGTGGCTTGAAGGGATATGAGATGGTGCCTGTGGTCTGTGCTGGGAAGAGAACGCAGGGCAGGTTGTTACTCACGTGGCTCTGTCACAACTGCTCTCCTCAAATCACTTTAACCTTCCTTCTCCAGTTCTCCCCCAGCATGCCTCCAAAATTCCAGGCTGCTCCTGGTATCCTTGAGCCTCAGCAGTGGCTGAGCAGAGTGTAAAGGTCTCTTCATTCTGTCTGGAATTAGCACCAGCAGCCCACACTGACCATACCCTGAGCATAAGCACTTTGCAGAACCACAGAATGGTTTGGGTTGGAAGGGAGCTCCAAAGCTCATCCAGTCCAATCCCTGTGCGCTCAGCAGGGACATCCTCCACTAGAGCAGCTTGCTCACAAGCCTTGTCCAACCTGACCTTGGGTATCTCCAGGGATGTGGCCTCAACCACCTCCCTGGGCAACCTGTGGCTGCATTCCAGCAGCCTCCTGCCGCAGAGCTTGTACCTCACATTCAAGCTCAATCTGCTCTGCCCTTAAACTGTTGCCCCTTCTCCTATCACTACAGGCCTTTGTCAACAGAGATGAAGAACCTGAGGCTTTAGCAAAGTCCTGCTGTTGAAACTGTGCTGTTACACACCTGATTGCTTCACTTCACCATTATGAAAGAGTTCCAGCACTGCCAGTAGGTACCTGATGGGCTTACAGTGCTACAGAGCAAAGCTGGGTCACAGCACAGCAGGGGTTGGAAGGGACCTCTGGAGATCACCGACTCCAACCCCCTGGCCAAAGCAGGTTCACCTAGAGCAGGCTGCAATCACCTAGGGCAGGCCACACAGGAAGGCATCCAAGAGGGTTCTGAAGGTCCCTAGAGCAAAGGAGACTCCACAACACTCCTGTAATCTTCTGGTGCACCACTGAATGCTGCACAGGCAGCACTCTGCTGGCAGCTGCTGCACATCCTGAACCAAACCCTGCCTTGCTGCACAAGATGAACTGAGAGCTCTGCCTGGGGTTTACAGCTTGTAGAAAATGCAGAGCTTGGGCTCTTGGGCAGGAGGTCAACAGCTACATACAAGTGGCAAAGGCAAAGCTGCAGTAGCCTTACTCATGAGTATGCCAAGGGTGGTCGTGCATGCAGCCTCCTGTGCCCATCCTGGCCTCTGCAAGAGGTTATTTTGGAGTCTTGTGCCAAGGGAAGCAGTGGGTTCCCCTGCACTGGGCAGTTTTCAGGTGCATGCAGCCTCCTGTGCCCATCCTGGTCCCTGCAAGAGGTTATTTTGCAGTCTTCTGCCAAGGGAAGCAGTGGGTTCCCCTGCACTGGGCAGTTTTCAGGTGCATGCAGCCTCCTGTGCCCATCCTGGTCCCTGCAAGAGGTTATTTTGGAGTCTTCTGCCAAGGGAAGCAGTGGGTTCCCCTGCACTGGGCAGTTTTCAGACTCAGCTTGAGAGGGTGTTGAGCCAGCTCATTTTAACTACACTATTACCTAGACACTCTGGACCAGATGATCCCTGGGGTCCCTCCCAACCTGCCCTTCTGTGATCCTCCACTGGTTATGCCATGTCTCAGTTACTTAGAGGGCATGATCCAAAGTCCCCTCCTCCTGAACTTCCTGAGCCCAGCTGAGGCCTCTGCATGTCCTAAAATGAGTCCAAGAAGAGAGGGGCTGTCATCTGGCAGCAGTGCAACACAGCATTACTACAACCAACATCCCCACCGGCAGCACGAAGGAGACCCTGCTGAGCCACCTTTCCAAACTGCCAGCAAACAAGAAGAGCAGAAGGTTTTCCCCTCCCCTCCTAATCCTGTTTGTCCTTTCAATCGAGTTTAAGCATAATCTCAGACTGTCAGCATGTTTGTAAAGAAATATCAGCTCAGATCTAATTGGATTTGCCAGGCAATTGCAACTAAATGGTTCTGCAAGCTCCAGCAGCTGAATAGCTAGAGGGGGAAAAAAGAAAACCTCCCCATGCTGGAATGGGTAAGGATATGAAAGTTCATCGTGAGAGGGGAAAAAATTCCTCTGGAATGGTAAAAAGACAAGAATGTGTTCCACAGTGCACAACTTGTCCCTGAGCAGCACAACGATGTGGTGTGGTGCAGCTGAGGCTGCAGGAGCTGCTCCACGCACACAACCCAGCCCCACCGTGGCCATCAAACTGTGTCCCCTAGGGCCACCTTTCACAGCTCTTTGAACACCTCCAGGGATGGGGACTCCACCAACCCGGGCAGCCTGTGCCAGTGCCTGACCACTCTTGCAGCAAAGAAACTCTTCCCAGTCTCCAACCACTGGCACAGTTTCAGGCCATTTGCTCCCATTCTACCACCTGACACCAGGGAGCAGAGCCCAACCCCCACCTCACCCCAATGGCTTTGCAGACAGCAGTTAGGTCTCCTCTCTGTCTCCTTTTCTCCACACTAACCACCCCCAGCTGCTCCTCACCAGAGCTGTTCTCACAGGATCACAGGCTCACAGGATGTTAGGGGTCGGAAGGGACCCAAGGAGATCACCGAGTCCACCCCCCTGCCAGAGCAGGACAATCCTATCCAACACAGAGGAACACATCCAGACAGGCCTGGAAAGGCTCCAGAGAAGGAGACTCCACAACCTCTCTGGGGAGCCTGTGCCAGGGCTCTGGGACCCTTACAGGAAAGAAGTTCCCCCTTGTGTTGAGCTGGAACCTCCTGTGCTGCAGCTTCCATCTATTGTTCCTTGTGCTATCCCAGGGAGCAGTTAGCAGAGCCTGTCCCCCCTCTTCTCACTTGAATCATGCAGGTTGGAAGAGAGCTCCAAGCTCAGCCAGCCCAACCTAGCACCCAGCCCTGCCCAACCAACCAGACCATGGCACTAAGTGCCCCAGCCAGGCTTGGCTGCAACACCTCCAGCCACAGCCACTCCACCACCTCCCTGGGCAGCCCATTCCAATGCCAATCACTCTCTCTGCCAGGAACTTCCTCCTCACATCCAGCCTAGACCTGCCCTGGCACAGCTTGAGGCTGTGTCCCCTTGTTCTGTTGCTGGGTGCCTGGCAGCAGAGCCCAACTTCACCTGGCTACAGCCTCTCTTCAGGGAGCTGCAGACAGCAATGAGCTCTGCCCTGAGCCTCCTCTTCTGCAGGCTAAACCCCAGACCCTTCCCCAGCTTTGTTTCAGGCACACATGAACCATGCTCTGCCCTTGCAGTGTGCATCATCAGCTCCACATTCTGCACATGCTGAATGTCTTCAAAGTGTGGTTTCTTTCATGGAGATTGAACTGTTCCCTACCTGTCTGGATCCAGAAATAAAAAGTCAAGGTGACAATGGATCATTTCACCAACTTCAAAACAACACTGACCCAGGTTTTTAACACTCACGTTTAGGAGACCAACCACTTGAGCACTCAGCAACGTTGCTTTCTGTACTTCATGGATTCATGGAATGGTTTGGCTTGGAAGGGACCTTCAAGACCATCCATTTCCAAGTCCTCTGCCATGGGCAGGGACACCTCTCCCCAGCCCAGCTTGCTCAAGGCTGGTTGCACAGCTGTAACCAGCACATCTGTGGCTGAGGCATGCAAACACCCTCTGCACTGGATTCCAAACCAGAATTTAGACTGAAGCAGAAGCATTCTGAGATAATGTCACAGGTTCATCTCCATCAGCACTCAGGAATTAGGCACTCTCCTACCTTTTGGCTTATCCACACCAAGGAATCCAGCTTGACCCAGGGTTTTAAATACTTTGTGAGCTGGGAACTGTCCTTCCTCTTCCCACTTGTCCACGAAGGGATTAATCTCCTTGTCAATGATCTATGGTTGAAAAATACAAGTTGAGAAGCTCTTGATACAGACATTCCTGCAGAAACACCTTTGCCTAAAAACTTCCAACTTAAAAAGAACAGCAAAAAGCCAAACCCAGCTCCAAATGCAGAGGGGAACATTTTGAGAGCACATCCACGTTCACACTTCCTGCTGGGTGTGCTTATTCTCCATCCCCCCCACGACTACTACAACAGATGTAAAGAGGCAAATATAAATCACTCTTGCAGCAATTACAGCCCTGCAATAGGAAGTCATTAGGGCTGCTCTAAGTCCCTCCAAGACCTATCTAAGTGGTAGTTCCCCCTCATGGCTGTTACCTCTCCGGGTGCAGCTTCTAGAAGGGGCCAGGAAGGCAGTCCTGGATGGTTCTCAGAGGGACCCTGCCAAAGCAAGCTGATGAGCTGTTCACAATGACCACAGACAGCAGGACAGGCGAGGAGGAGAGACCTCATTTCCCCTGCCTTTGCCTGAAACACTCTGGAGGCTGCCAGTGCTCTTCAGGGCTCTTGTGTCCAGTCTGCATTTAGGCTTCCTCAGGACCTGACAGAGCAAGTACTGGAAACACAAAAAGCCTTCTTCCAGCCTCACAGCATGGCCAACTCTAGCCCCACACTTCCTACAGTCACTCTCTAAGTCACCCTTGCTCTGCCCTTGCTCTCTTTATGCTGCTATCACAGAACCATAGAATTGTTTCAGTTGGAAAAGCTCCCTGAGGTCATCCAGTCCAACCTACACCACCCAACAAAGCACCATGGCCACGCTTTCCTTGAGCGCTTCCAGGGATGGGGACTCCACCACCTCCCTGGGCAGCCTGTTCCTGTGCCTGACCTTTCCTTCCAGGTGCTGGGAGCATAACATCTGGCCTACAGCCACTAAATGAGCAGCAGTTTCAGCTTTCAGAGCACAAGGGTTGGACATCTCACCCCACAAAGCCCCAGATTTCCATCTGGGCCATGGGAAGGCAGATGGCCTCTAAAGCTGGCAGTAACCCCTGAGCAGAGCTGGCTCTGTGTCAAACAGCCCCACACAGCAAGGTGCACCAGATGCTTGAGCTTCTGCCACCTCCTCACACACTCACAGAATGGGTTGAGCTAGAAGGGACCTTAAAATCATCTTGTTCCAAGCCTCCTACCAAGGGCAGAGACACCTTCCACTACACCAGGCTGCTCCAGAGCCTGGCCAACCTGGCACGATGTAGATGTGGTTTCAGTACCTCCCAAAAGGAGCCAGTCTAGTGCCAGCCTCTGCCTTCATCCACAGTGCAAACCAGGAGCTGGCAGAGGCTGCTTCTGCAGTGGCACCAATGGAACCATGCACCTGGGTCAACAGGCACGAGGGGGACCAAACTCACCCACTCCTCAAACCAAGCCTCCCCAAAACCAAGCCTCAACTCCCCACCCAAAGGCAATGTCTTCAGTCTGTGACCACAGTTTCACTGCCATCCTGTCTCATGCAAACAGTTCATTATTTTCAGAACTCAACTCCTCTCCCTCTGCCCTCCACACTAAACAAACAAGTCCTGGGGTGTTATTTCTTGAGCTGGAAATAGACTCCTCTCCCTCCCAAGCTGCTGTGCTCATGAGACCCTGCAGAGCCTTCTCCTGAACTCTATCTATTTACTGCACATTGCTTGGAGAGTTCCAGCCCATACATGGCTGGTTTGCTGCTTCCCAGCCAGCCACAGAAACGAGGCTACTGCACTGCTGCTAGCACAACAATCACTCCTGCACTCCTAGCACCAGTCTGAGCAATGGGCATGCACAATGTGCAACTCCTGCAGGCCACAGCTGGGCACTGTGCCCAGTTCAAGGGGGGAAGGGAACTGCCAGAGAGAATCCAGAGGAGGCGGTGAAGATGCTGAAGGAACTGGAGCATCTCTGGGAGGAGGAAAGGCTGAGAGCCCTGGGGCTGGGGAGCCTGCAGAAGAGCAGCCTGAGGGAATCACAGAACCAAGCAGGTTGGAAGAGAGCTCCAAGCTCAGCCAGCCCAGCCTAGCACCCAGCCCTAAACAATCAACCAGACCATGGCACTAAGTGCCCCAGCCAGGCTTGGCTTCAACACCTCCAGGCACAGAGACTCCACCACCTCCCTGGGCAGCCCATTCCAATGCCAATCACTCTCTCTGACAACAACTTCCTCCTAACATCCAGCCTAGATCTGCCCTGGCACAACTTGAGGCTGTGTCCCCTTGTTCTGTTGCTGGCTGCCTGGCAGCAGAGCCCAACCCCACCTGGCTACAGCCTCCCTTCAGGCAGCTGCAGACAGCAATGAGCTCTGCCCTGAGCCTCCTCTGCTGCAGGCTGCACACCCCCAGCTCCCTCAGCCTCTCCTCACAGGGCTGTGCTCCAGGCCCCTCCCCAGCCTTGCTGCCCTTCCCTGGACACCTTCCAGCACCTCAACAGCTCTCCAGAACTGGACACAGCACTCAAGGTGTGTGCTGAGCAGTGCTAGGCACATCTGATCTAAGCAATACACAGAGATATCTAAAGGGTAGAGGCCGAGAGGATGAGACTGGGTTCATTTCAGGACAAGACACAAGAGGAACAAACTTGGGCACAGGAGGTTTCACTTAAACATAAGGAGACAATTCTTTGCTGCAAGGATGACAGCCCTGGACCAGGCTGCCCAGGGAGGCTGTGGAGTCCCCTTCTCTGAAGACCTTCAAAACCCACCTAGACACACCACTAGAACCAGGGTTGGAAGGGACCACAAGGATCATCTAGTTCCTGTCCATGGGCAGGGACACTTCACACCAGATCAGGCTGGCCACAGCCTCGTCCAGCCTGGCCTTAAACACCTCCAGGAATGAGGCTTCCACCACCTCCCTGGGCAACCCCTTGTCACAGATTATAGAATCACAGAATGGTTTAGGTTGGAAGGGAGCTCAAGGATCAGCCAGTTCCAACCCCCTGCCATAGGCAGGGACACCTCCCACTAGAACAGATTGCTCAAGGCCTCATCCAACCTGGTGCTGAACACCTCCAGGGAGGTTGTGGAGCACAGAAGCACCCAATGTGATCTTCTCCACAACCTCCCTGGGCAACCTGTGCCAGTGTCTCACCACCCTCACTGCAAAGAACTTCCTAACATTCATTTTCAATCTCCTCTCTGCCAGTTCAAACCCATTCCCCCTTGTCCTCTCATTCCCAGACCTTGTCAATAGTCCCTCCCCAGCCCTCCTCTAGCCCCCTTCAGATACTGCAAGGCCACTCCAAGGTCTCCTCCAAGCCTTCTCCTCTCCAGGCTGCAGAGCCCAAACTCTGTCAGCCTGCCCCCAGAGCAGAGCTGCTGCAGCCCTCTGAGCATCTTGGTGGCCTCCTCCAGACTGGCTCCAACACTTCCATGTCCTGCTTGTGCTGGGGGCTCCAGAACTGCACCCAGGACTGCAGGTGGGGTCTGAGGAGAGCAGAGCCAAGGGGCAGAGTCCCCTCCCTTGCCCTGTGCCCACACTGCTCTTGCTGCAGCCAGCACAGGGTTGTGTCTGGGCTGCACTCACACTGCAGGCTCCTGTTGAGCTTTTCCTCACCCCAGACCCCCAGGTCCTGTTCCTCAGGGCTGCTCTGAGCCATTCCCCACCCAGCCTGGAGTTGTGCTTGGGATTGCACCCACCCAGGTGCAGGACTTTACACTTGGCCTTGTTTCACCCTAGTTTACAACAGAGCACTGAGCAGGCACTTGGTGAGTACCCTGTAACTGTGTCTGCTCTGTTCCTTTGGCAGCAACTGGACAAGCTTCTGTTTCAACCACCATTTCTCTCCTCTCTCACTGCAGCAGTTCCTCACACCCTCCCTAACGCACAAAGCTGATGACTGGGTCTGAAATTTCAGTTCTGCAAATCTCTTGGTCCCATAGATCTGGTTACAGGCTTAACTCCAGGAAACAAAGCAACAGCAAGAACTAAACCCTGAACCAAGCACAAAGTGTTTGCCCACAAGTCCAGCAGGGAGTGCAGGAGCATGCACTGACCCTCTGCCCTGCTGGCACACCTGGGAACCTCACCGCTGTAGCAGAGGTCACACAGCACCACACTAAGCAAGCAAAAGGTCCAGCCCAGGCCCTGAGAGTTGAGCCCAGCTTAACCTTTTCCTGAGCAACGAGATGCTGGAAGAGCAGCCCTAGCTGGGAAGGGACCCACATGACCCCAGCCAACCTCTCCTCTCTCCCATGTTCCTCCCAGGATGGCTGCAGAGGCAAACCCCTCCTGTCTAGACCTGAGCAGCCTGGCAGCCGCTGCACACCCCCAGTAACAACCCCTATCCAAGTGTCAGGAAGGGAAGGTCCCCAGATTGCTTCCCACTCGACTCCAGGAATTGCAGCTACTCCACTGCAACCTCTTCTCCAGCAGAAGAGGACAGGAACAGGTTTCCAAAGCCTCCCAAGCAGAGGCAGCTCCTTGGAACACCTCCTTCCCCCCTGGCTGCTCTCTGTTGGCAGTTTCTACTGCACCTTCCCTTCTGCCACACCACAACAGGCAAAACAGTGAAGTTCTCAACAAGATGGGGTTTAAGACATGTGGGGTCCTGTGTTCTTAAGCATGTATGTTGATGTGGGAGAGAAAAACCAGCTTGTTTCACCTCCAGCCTGCTGTTCAGACTCACACCCACAAATGCTGCTCCTGAGAAGTGGGATTCTTTGCACTGGGTCACAGCAGCCACACCAGGCACCCTGTGAACCTGCTGGAGAACCAGGGAGTCTCTTCAGCTGGAAAAGACCAACCAGAACACTGAGCCCAACCATTCTCTAACTGTGCCAAGCCTGGGGCTAAGCCATGGCCCTCAGGACCACAGCTCTGCCTCTTGGAAACACCTCCAGGCATGAGGATTCAATCACCTCCTTGGGCAAACTATTCCAGGGCTTGCCCATGCTTTCAGTGAAGAAGTTCCTCCTAATACCCAACCTAAACCTCCCCTGCTGCAACTCGAGGCCATTTCCTCTTGTCCTACCACCATCACCCACCCTGTCACAACCTCCTTTCAGCAGCAGCCCCCAGAACACTCCATCCCCCAACTTCCATCCCAACACCCACCTTTACACACCCCAATTACAACACATCTGCACACTCCTACATGTACTGTCCCAATCAAGTTGGCCTTCAACCGGAGGGCTCAGCCCAGGAGCAGAATGAGCACAGATCAACACTTGTGCAACTCAACAGGCAAACTCTTCTGGCCCAACAGAATCAGTACCTCACAGATTAAAGCAGCTGACCTCAGGGAAGCTCTGCTGGTTTGCAGTGCTGAATCCCCAGCTAAAGATCTGGGCTGGCATCTGAACCACAGGAAGCTTACAGAGGATTGCTCCAGCAAACAATCACAGAATGGTCTGGGTTGGAAGGGACCCCCAAAGGTCATCCAGTCCAACCCCCTCTGCAGCCAGCTGGGACATTTAGCTGCACATTTCCAAGCTAACACGACCTAAAAGGATTTCAGCAGAGCTGCAATTGCTGGAGAGCCATGGCAGAGCCCAGCCATCTGCTCAGCCCTAATGAAGACACAAGTGTAGCTGTCAGCAGTGCAGCACTCTACTGCCTGATTCAATCAGGTGTGACAATGATAAAGCAATTGCAAGATCCAAGCCCCAAAGCATCCCTGAGGCCCAGTTATCCTCCTACACTCCTGGAAAACTCTGAGCAAGATGCAGTGGGAATCTGCATTTGGACACACCTGCAATGCCAGCTACACACTACTCTGACAACAGTGCCAGCAACCAGGGGCATGAAGCCAACCAGGGAAGGTTCAACAAGTGCTGGCTCCTGCACTGGAGTCACAACAACCCATGCAATACCACAGGCTTGGGACACAGCAGCTGAAAAGCTGCCTGGCAGAAAAGGGCCTGGGGATGCTGGGTGACAGACATCTGAACATGTGCCAGCAGAGTGCCAAGAAGGCAACAGCAGCCTGGCCTGGATCAGCAACAGTGTGGCCAGCAGGAGCAGGGCAGGGATTGTGCCCCTTGAACTTGGCACTGGTGAGGACACACCTTGAAAGCTGGGCTCACTTTGGGCCCCTCAATGCAAGAGGGACATTAAGGTGCTGGAGCAGGTCCAGAGAAGGGCAGCAAAGCTGGGGAAGGGTCTAGAGAAGAGGGCTGGGGAGGAGCAGCTGAGGGAGCTGGGGGTGTTTAGCCTGGAGAAGAGGAGGCTGAGGCTGGAGCCAGGCGAGGGTTGGTCTCCTCTCCCTAGTAACAAGTGACAGGGCAAGAGGAAAATGGCCTCAAGTGCACCAGGGGAGGTTTAGGTTGGAGATTAGGAGCAAGTTCTTGACTGAAAGCTTGGTCAAACACGGAGCAGCTCATCCCTGGGAGCGCTCAAGAAACACGTGGACGTGGCCCCCTGCACATGGCTTCGTGTCCGCGGCGGACAACGGTTGCACTCCGTGACCTTGGAGGCCTTTTCCAGCCGAACCAGTTCTGTGATTCCAGAACAAGTGAGAGACTGGCTGTAAAGACTGCCCTTACTGCATCTCTGTGCCAGCTGCGACCCGCCGCCCACCGCCCACCACCGCTCCCGGGGCCCCGCTCCCACCGCCCGCCGCCGAGCACCGCTCCCGGGGCCCCGCTCCCACCGCCCGCTGCCGCTCCCGGCTCCCACCGCCCGCTGCCGGGCGCTGCCCCCGGCTCCCACCGCCCACCGCCGGGGCCCCGCTGTGATGGTCAGCAGAAAGCCTTTTCCCAGTCCAGCAAGCTCTGTGCTGAAACTCATTTTTTAGCCCCCTCCCCCGCTCCTAAACTGGTTTAAAAGCAGCTCTTGGTAGGGCAGTAGTGGCCGCACTGGATGATGCCTCTCATCACAGTGACAGCTCCCAGGTTCCTCTTCCAATAACAGCAGAATTCAGTTAGGAACATTTCCTTTCTGCTGCATCACCCCCAGAGCCCCCTGGCAGCAGTGAAGGCCATTGCTGTGCTCATCTGTACCAGCCAGAGAAGGACCCTCTCGAATTTCATAGGATCTTTCTGTCCAACACCAGAGCTGCTGCCAATACCCCAGGACCTGGGACTGTGTTTTGCTGCCCTTACAAAGGGCCTCAGTGGCAAATCTGTGAGCCTTAAGAACATCACATTTTAAACCTATCTACTCCCTCACTTCTACCCCAGGTGCCTGATAAACATGGGTTTACAATTCAGATGCAGATTGAGCTTCACCTGCCCACTTGGGTGAGAAACCTTTATTGCAGGTTGAGCTCTGCCCTTTCTCCCTCCCACTTCAGCCAGAAGCTTACTTTTCAAGTGATTTGTGTTACCACCAACCTACCACTTTGCTGCTCTGTAACTGGGCTTTATGCTTTGCTGCGGGGAGAAAACAAACCCAACTGCCCCCCTGCCCCATCCCCGAGGTGCTCAAGCGGATCAGGTACTTGGTGCCATGGTCTGGTTGGTCAGCTAGGCCTGGGTGCTAGGTTGGGCTGGATGAGCTTGGAGCTCTCTTCCAACCTGTCTGACTCTATGAAGTGGCAGTGGTGCTCGCCCTTCAGCATTATGCAGGTCAAGAATAGGCTGGTTTGTTTGGCAGGGCACTTACAGCAGGTCTAACAGAGAGCTAAGGGGAAGGGCAGTAGTGAATCCAGATCCTGCACATTCCAGCAGGAAGGGGAGGCTCACTCTTGTCAGAATGCATACAGCAACAAACAAACTCACACCATGGAAGGCAAGAGTGCCAGAGAAGGCAGTGCTGCCTTTAGGTGGAGTCTCACTGCCCCCTCCTAATCTTAGAGCTGTGGCATAGAGACACCAGACCAAGTCACCACCATAAAATGAAATCACGGAATGGTAGGAGTTGGAAGGGACCTCTGGAGATCATCCTCTGCCAAGGCAGCTTCACCTAGAGATGGTCACACAGGAACACATCCAGGTGCCTTTGGAATGACTCTAGAGATGGAAACTCCACAACCTCTCTGGGCAGCCTTAAAGAAGCTTCTCATGTTTAAATGGAACTCCTTGGCTTGCAGCTTGTGCCTGTTACCCCTTGTCCTGCCACTGGGCACCACGGAACAAAGCCTGGTCCCATTCTCCTGGCACACACCCTTTGAGTATTGATCAGCACTGATGAGATCCTCCTCAGTCTCATTTCTGTTACCTTCCATTCCAGCCCATCCTCTCAAATCTCCTTCCCAAAGTTGCTCAATCCTGGTGCCAGAGAAAAACCCAGAGAGCCTGTGTACATCCTGGCTGGATCTGCAGGCTGCCATGCACACACACATACACAGAGTAGCTTCAATCTTCTCTGTGAGCCAGCGTGCAGTGGGATTTCATTACAGCACAAGCTGCAGGAGCTCAGTGCACTGCAGGCATTATTCAACAAGCTAAGGCCAAGCCACATTTTCAATCTCCAAGAGGAAGGGTGGTGACCTATACCAAGTTGTAAAGGAAACCACTCACAGGGTTATTTCAATACCCTTGCTAAAAACAGCCCCCTGGAATTATAAGAGCCTCTTCCTCATCCTGCTCAGAACAATTGGTTACAGATCCCTCACCATACATTAATTTCATAACTATATATATATATAAAATTCATGGAGACCAAAAGAAAATGAATCACAGCTCTGGCTCATGGGATTGTTCACTGCTCTGATTTCTCTGGTGGAAACCATCTCCCAAATTCCACAACAAGGACTCCAAAACTGAACTCAAGCCATGGCCTGAGCAGTGCCAAGTGCAGTGGGGCAAGCCCCTCCCTGCCCAAGCCCTGCACTAAAGCCAGCAAAGCAGTGCACTGTGTTGGCTGCACTTCAACTGTGAACAAAAGAGTGAACAAAAACAAGCAGGGGGGGAGAAAAACTGTTTCTGTGTGTAAAAAGGACTGTGCCACACAACAAAGCAGCAAACACTGCAGCAGCACACGCTGCAAAGCTCATCTCCCCTCCCACCCTCTGCACCTGATCCCTCAGTAAGCAGAGATACCAACCAATGTGAGCCTTCACCTGACACCAACAAAGGCTTCCAAAGGCTTCCAGATACAAGTTACTGCTCTTATCCCCTGTTTCAGAGGGACACTGATTTTTCATTGCAGTTACAGGGAGCAGTGTGCCAAGCAACAAGCTCAGTGGGCAAATGACTCTGCAGACACCCAGAGTGAAGGCTCACTCCATGCAGGATCAGCACAAACCTGCATTAGCTACAATTAATCCAGGTAAGAGAAGAGGATTTGTTCCCAGCTTCCACTGATTCTCTCTCTGGCAGCTTATTTCTGCTTTGCAGAAGGTTCAGGAATTGAGACTAGTGGGACTGACTTCTTAGGAAGCAGACCACTTGTGCACCTCTTCTCCTTATGGCTCAGCTTGCCATGCCACAGCACAGAAGATGAACCCACAACTCTAAAGCTCAACCAAAAACACGTCTCAGCAACAGAAATCTTGACTCACTACAGGCCCTTTGGCATATCTTGGCCTAAGGTTGGAAGCATGAAAGTCAATCCAGAAAAAAAAACCAAGCCTGAAGTAAACATCCTATGGCTCAGAAGCAGCTTCACTCCCTTTTGCCCACAGTGAAAGCTGGAAAGGGCTACATTCAGCTGAGAGCACACACAAGAACCCTCCAGCAGCTTTAAAAGCACCTATCAAAGACCCAACGGCAAAGCTCTGGAGCCACCCGAGCTCGTTAGCACCAGGCAAGCCAGTGCTGGATTTAAAGAGCTCCAGCTAAGAGCTGTAAGCCTACCCACAGGAAAACGCAGAGCAAGTTCTTGCACTCCGTGACACCTACCTCCGAGCGCACCTCCTGCCTGCTCCTGCGCGGCTGCCGGCAGCAGGCTGGTTACTCCTGGGGTCGGTACTGAATGCCAGCACCTTCCCCGGCAGCTCTAAGTTTAAAGGCACACAGCAGGTCCCAATATGTTCCAAAGCAGCCAACTCCCTATGGCTGACAGGTGTGCTCAATTGGACTAACGGTCTGCAGGTGGGAACGATCAGTGTTCCCCAGCACCACCACCACCTGCAGACTGCCACCCAGCACTCCATTTTGGGGCTGCTTTACCCGGAGTGCCTCTTTTCCTCCTGATGTCTGACTTGGCTTGAGAGGAACCCTCCCAGTACTCCCCTTCTAGAAAGAACACAGGAACAGGACAGCCTCAGGAGAAGGGGGCACAGGCTCTGCTCACTGCTCTCTAGGATAGAGCAAGGAGCAATGGATGGAAGCTGCAGCACAGCAGGTTCCAGCTCAACACAAGGAGGTACTTCTTTCCTGTAAGGGTCCCAGAGCACTGGCACAGGCTGCCCAGAGAGGCTGTGGAGCCTTTCTGGAGCCTTTCCAGGCCTGTCTGGATGTGTTCCTGTGTGCCCTGAGCTAGGTTGTATGGTCCTGCTCTGGCAGGGGGGTTGGACTGGATGATCTCTTTGGGTCCCATCCAGCCCCTGACATGCTGTGAGCCTGTGCACAGCTGGGCTCTGCTCTGCATCCACAACCACACCTTGGCCTTGCATTTCAGCTCTGGGAAGGAGGACCTGGGAGTGCTGGTGGACAAAGAAAGTTCACCGTATGCCAGCCCTGTGCCCTCAGGGAGATGAAGGCCAATGGCATCCTGGGGTGCACTAAGAAGAGTGTTGCCAGCAGGCTAAGGAAAGCTCTCTTCCCCTTCTGCTCTGCCCTGCTGAGAGCACAGCTGGAGTACTGTGTCCAGCTCTGATTTCCCCAGATCAAGGACAGGGAACTACTGGAAAGAGTTCAGCACAGAGCCACTGAGATGACGAGGAACAGCTTAGGAGGGAAGGCAGAGCGATTTGGGGCTGTTGAGCCTGCAGGACGCTGAGGGGACTCACACTGGAGCTGATGAACAGCTACAAACAAGCGGCAGGAGAGTGGAGCCAGCGGCGTGCAGGGACAGGCCAAGGGGCAGCTCCACACCAGCTCACGTACGACCTACTCTAGCTGGTCCTGCTCTGGCAGGGGGCTTGCACTGGATGATCTCTGAGGTCACTTCCAGCCTAAACCATTCTGTGACCTCTGGAGGACACTCCCAGCCCCTGACACTCTGTCGTTCCGTGTGACTCCAACCTGTCCTAGTGGCGGTGTCCCTGCCTATGGCGAGTGCTGGGACCAGATGACCTCTGAGGTCCCTTCCAACCTGAACCGTTCTGCGACTCTAGGCCAATGAAACAACACTCTTCCCTTGGAGGGTGGCAGAGCCCTGAACTAAGCTGCCCAGAGGAGCTGTCGAGTCTCCGTCTCCGGGGCACCCACCGGGACGTGTCCCTGTGCGCCTTGCTGCGGGCAGCCCTGCTCTGGCAGGGGCTCGGACCCGCCGGCCCCAGAGGGCCCTTCCAAGCCCCGCCGCGGCGGGGTCTGTGCCTTGGCAGCAGCGGGAGCTCCCCGGGCAGCACGGGCACCGCTCGGGGTCGGCTGTGGCACAGGCTGGGAAGCGTTTAGCTCCTCCGCGTGTGCCACTAACGGGGCCAGACTTTGTTCCAACACACCCCGAGGCCCCCCGGGCGCCCCGCGGCGGGTTAGCGCCATCACCATCCTCTCCCTTCTCCCGGTACCTTCCTGAGGGCCGCCCGCAGCTCGCCGTGCTCCGGCGCCTCGCCGCCGTCCCGCCGCCCCGAGCCGAGGCCGCGCCGCGGGGCCGCGCCGCCGCCGAGCGCCCAGAGCCAGCGCAGGCAGCGCCTGCCGCCGCGCAGCGCCATGGCCTGTCCGCCTGGGCCCCGCCGCGGCCGGCGCCGAGCTTTAAGCGCCCGCTCACGGTCGCCCCGGGACGGCCCTCTACCGCCCCGTCCCGTCCCTCCTCCCGCTCCTCTGCTCTGCAGGAGGCCACGGCAGGCTCTGGGGTTACAGCTTTGCTCTAACGCCAAGGAACGGGTGGCGAAAGCGGGCGCCGGCGAGCGCAGGGAGCCGTCCCCTGCCGCGGCAGGGCGTGCGGGGCGAGGGGGCGAGCCGTGCCCGCCGCGGGGCGAGCCACGAGGGCCTGGGCTGCTTTCGGGCTGGTTCCTTTATTTCTGTGAGAATAAACCCAACAAGAAGAAGGGCAGAAATCCGCTCCCGTGGCCGGCGGCGGGGACGCGCTGGAGACTCCCTAAGGGCACAGGTGCCTGCCCCGGCGGCCGGCGCTGGCTGCTGTCTCCTAAGCGATGACGCAGCCTCCCTTCTCCTTAAAGGGGTTCTTGTCCTCGGGAACCCCCTTCACCAGCGGGTCCTCGCCCGACCGCTCCTCGATGTAGTTCTTGATCTCTTCGGAGCACTTGGACACCTGGAGGGAAAGGACAGAGAAGCGGCCGCGTTACACCGCGCAACAGCAGCGCAGGGAACGCGCATCTTCCTCCCCCTTCTTTACTAGTCCCATCCCAAACATCTGCCCACAGCGGCAGCGCTCAGCACGGGCAGGCTCAGCTTCCCCTTCGTCGCAGCCCGATATTCACGGATTTTGCAGGTGCCGCCGGCAATGTGCTTGCTGCTTGGAGCAGCAGGTGCTGCATAGTTGAACTCGATGGGGTTTAATTAGCTAATTACCTAAACTTTAGGGGGGGGGGGAAATGTAGTTTCTTTTTAAAGCTACTTTTATCCTGCTGCAGAACACGCTCCCCTTCAGCAGCATCCTGAGTTGTGGTCAGTGGGTTCAAGATTATTTTCAATTTGAAGGTATTTAGGACTTTCAAAGTGGTTTTACCAAGCAGAACGTTCAGCAGTGTTGGTTTTTCTTCAGTGGTAACACAAATTGCTCTGGAGACAATCTACCTGAGGGTTACCTGGGGTTATTTTGAACAGTGGTTAGTAAACCAAGACTTCTGTGTTAGGAGAGACAATACCATGCAGCACACTCTGCAAACTGGCACTGATGTTGGTAAGCCTGCATGGAAAGCCTGCATGGAACCAAGGAGAAGGGAAAAGAAAGGAAAAAGGGAGGAGGAAGAAATGAGTTCAGTTGATGTCCAGACAGGAACACATGCAGCACATGTAGTGTCTGCAGAGCCTGGGAGTGCACCAACAAATCCCAACAGCTTCAGACATGTAGTGTCTGCAGAGCCTGGGGGTGCACCAACACATCCCACCAGCTTCAGACATGTAGTGTCTGCAGTGCCTGGGGGCACACCAACACATCCCACCAGCTTCAGACATGTAGTGTCTGCAGAGCCTGGGGGCACACCAACACATCCCACCAGCTTCAGACATGTAGTGTCTGCAGAGCCTGGGGGCACACCAACACATCCCACCAGCTTCAGACATGTAGTGTCTGCAGAGCCTGGGGGCACACCAACACATCCCACCAGCTTCAGACATGTAGTGTCTGCAGAGCCTGGGGGCACACCAACACATCCCACCAGCTTCAGGAGATCCTTGGCCATGCACCTCTGGTTTCCCTACCCTATGTCAGCAGACGCTTGTCCTTCAGCTGAACTATCTGATGTGCCCGAGGACATGCTCCTGGTTCAGCCTCCACCTCATCCCTCCCCTGCAGCAAAATCCCTGAGCTACAGCAGTGCAGAGTCAGCAGCAGGGGCTAGCTGTTGGCCAGGCCACCAGATGTATTTTATCGTAAGCCCCCTGCCCTTCTTTAGGAAGTGTGTTTTAATCCATAGCCAAAATCATGTCCAGAAGCCAAGTAAATTTACCTGCTGCAGCACAGACCAAGAGCATGGCCCTGCAAATTTCAGCTTTAAGCCCTAAGAACTCAGAGTTAATTCTCAACTGCTGCATAAAGTTAAGTTGTAACTACCTCTAGCTGCCTTACAGCAAACAAGAACTGGAGCCCACAAATCCCATTACACAAACCTTACTCTTCTGTGCCTCATAAACCCTTTCTTCATTCAAATTGGAGCACCTTACACCATGGTGAAATGGTGCTCCAGAGCATCTGCAGGAGCAGGGTTTGCTTCACCGCAGCACTCCTGGGATCCTTTTCACATAGAAGAAAAAATGTCTGCTTAAAAACATGCTCAGGTGGTGGTGGTGTTGCTGTTATTGTTACTGTCATTAGTAGTAGTATTGTTGTTGTTATCATCACAATTGTTATTATTATCCTCATTATTATTACACCACGTTATTGCTTGTGTTGTTATTTGTTGTTGCTATCATCAGTGTTATTGTTGATACTATCCTTATTATTACTGATCTTAACGTTATTATTCCCTGAGGGATGATATAGGTATCTACAAAGCTTTCATGTGGAGTCTTCAGTAGTGCTGGAGATTTAGACTAAGCTGTTAACACGTGAAGGGTGAGTGTCAGGAGGATGGAGCCAGGCCCTTCTCAGCAGTGTCCAGAGGCAGGACAAGAGGCAATGGGCACAAACTGGAACACAGAGAATGCCATCTCTGGAGGCATCCAAACCCACCTGAATGCATTCCTGCGTGGTTTCTCTGGGCGACCTTGCTCTAGCAGGGAGCTTGGACTCAATCACCTTGAGAGGTCCTTTCCAACCCCATTGGTGCTGTGATTCTGTGGTCTACAGTCACTGATATCTGACAGCTAAAATATGAACTGGCTTTCTTACCTCCTGGGCCCCATCCCTAGAATCACAGAATCAGTCAGGGTTGGAAAGGGCCACTAGGATCATCTGCTTCCAACCCCTAGACCTGCGATGGAGTTGGCGTGACTAATGCCACTGATTCTCACATGCAAATGTGTTTTAATCCAAACCAGAGCAGTTGATTTAGACACAGTTTGTTTCTGCTGGCATGCAGAATAACAAACAGGAGAAAAAGAACGCGAGTTTCATCGTGGAGGAAGAGGAGTTCTGCATGTCTTTCATCCACAGAAAGTGTGCAAAAACACCACAACGTCACTGGCAGCGACTTCCCTGGCTCGAATGGCTAAAACACAACGGGTCTGCTAGACAAGGCGGGACGGATGATGGCTCTGAGCCAGCAGTCACGGGATCGCAGAACGGTGCTGGCTGGGAAAGACCTCGCAGATCATGGAGTCCAACCATTCCCTAGCGCTGCCAGGGCTGGGGCTGAGCCATGTCCCTCCACTTTTCTGCCTCTTGGAAACACCTCCGGGGATGGGGGATTTAACCACCTCCCTGGGCAGCCTGTGCCAGGCTTTGAGAACCCTTTCAGTGCTTCGTCTCCCGCCCGTTGCCCGCGTACCGCACAGCGCGGGGAGCAGAGCAGCAGGGCGCGGAGCAGCGGGGCCGGGGGGAGCGGGGAGCTGCAGGTCTTCTCCCGCAGCCCGGCCGGGTGCGGTGCGGACTGAGCCGGGCCGGGGGATCCCAGCGCGTTTCGAGGGGGTTAACCGAGCTCGACGCGCTGCTCCTCGCCAGGCGAGGTTGCCTTGTGCTGGCGGCGCTACTGCAGGGACTCGCACGGGGTAGGAAGCCTTAGGGTGCCAAACGCACGAAGAGCGGCAGACGGCAGGCCGGTGCAGGCTCCTTGGGGGCAGCTTCTCCCGGGGGCGAAGCGCCCCTTCCCGTCCCGCTCCACAGCCACCCGCCCGAAGCAGCGCTGCGCCCGCTCGGTGCAGTGTCGGCAGCGGCGCCGCCGGTGCGTGCCCCAGAGGGACCCGTCGGTGCTCACCGCGGCCGTCCCAGCACAGCCGCGGCTCCCCGGCGAGCGGCTCCCGCAGGCGCCGCTGCGCTCCCGCCTCCGCCGGCCCCGCTCCGCTCCGGGCTGCCGCGCCCCTGCCCGCCCGACGTGCCCCCGGCCGCCGCATGAGCCCCCGGGCGCCCTGCCAGAGGAGTAAGGGGATTCTCCTCGTTCCCGACCCGCCCGGGCAGAACCCAGGGCCCCTCTCCGCGGCCACTCACCGGCTGCCTCTCCAGCTTCACTTCTTTCCGGAGCTGCTCCACTTCCATTTTCAGTTTGTCCTTCTCGCTCAGGTCCTCGATGTTGATGGCTGGCATCGTCTACACTGCCGAAGGAGGGAAGAAGGAGGACAAAAGGTTACCTCTGGACATCCAAGGCGCCGGGGCCGGAGCCCCCCAGGCGTTCGCCTAGCGGCGTTGCTGTGGGACGGCCGCCCCCGGCCCGCCCCCGGCCTCACTCACACGGTGCCGTCCGGGCTGTGCCGCTGCCCGCCGGCGGCCGCTTCCTCTCCGGCGCTCCTGGCACCCCTTTCCCGGCCTTTAAACCGTCACGTTAATCCCCTCTAACCGGATTAAACCCCCGCTGCCGGGCCGCCGGGGTGTTGACACGGGCAGCTCCTGCACAAGGCGCTTCGCCCTGGGCCCCCGTGGGACAGCCGGTGGCGGCAGCGGGGACCTGCAGCGACCCTCCCTGTGCTGGTCGCCTTCCTCTCTCCCTCTGCACCACTGGGAGTTTTGGGCCAACAGTGAGGTGTTTCTTCTCAGCCCCAGCTGACCCTCAGGGCGATTCTCTCTTGCCTTTGCCACCAGCGTCCCTGGGCTCCCTGCTCCTCTGCCACAGCAAAGGCAGCAGCAGGTGGTTCGCACAGGCACATTCCAGGATATTTGATCATTGCAACTGTGAATGGAATGGACTCAGAAGCAGAGAGTCATAGAATCACCCAGGTTGGAAGAGACCTGCAAGCTCATCATATCAGTCAGCCCTGTCCAATCAACCAGACCATGGCACTAAATGCCTCATCCAGGCTTGGCTTCAACACCTCTAGGGGTGGCGACTCCACCACCTCCCTGGACAGCCCATTCCAATGCCAATCACTCTCTCTGCCAACAACTTCCTCCTAACATCCAGCCTAGACCTGCCCTGGCACAACTGGAGGGGAAGGAACTGCCCTTGGGTCAAGTGTCCAAGCAGGCTGCCAGCCCATCGATGGCACAGCAGCTTTTTGTAGAACCACAGACTAGCAAGGGTTGGAAGGGACCTGTGGAGATCATCCAGTCCAACCCCCTGCTAGAGCAAGATCACCCAGAGTAAATCACATGGGAACCCATCCAGGTGGCTTTGGGATGCCTCCAGAGGAGGCCTTTCTGGGCAGCCTAGTCCAGTGCTCTGTCACCCTCACAGTGAAGAAATTGTCCCTTATGTTGAGGTGGAACCTCCTGTGTTCCAGTTCTGCTGTCAGTAATGTTTGCAAAGCAGCTCTGCAGCTCTGCACCTGCAGCTGTTGTGCCTGGCCTGCACTAAGTGTCTCTGAAGTCATGGAGTTAGGATGGGTGTAAAGGACTGAGCACTCCCTCCCAGAGAAGACACCAGGAGCTAGGAAATTATCCTCCTGATGCATATGCTTTAAAGGTCTAGATCTCAAATCAGGTGCTCTGCTCTTTGGGACAGAGTGGTTCCTCCATGACTGTTTGTACAGCACTTAGCATCCCTTCTTCTAGCAGCTCCTTTGTTTTTACAGACACTTCCCCAATCTAAGTGAGCATCTTTGCTGTTGCAGCTAAGGAGCAGCTGAACAAACACTGCCCTGTGCTGCAGGACTGATGGGATGAAATTGCATACCAGGAGCCACTGGTGGGATGGGTTCAGGCTTTGATTTGTGTGTGTGCACAGAGGACATGGAAAAGGTGGGAAATGATAGCCACATGGCAACAGTTGTTTTGCTGCTATTGTTTAGTAGTATTTCAGTGACTTCCTTTGCAATTCCAGCAAACCCTGATGGAAATTAAAGCACTTAGGGGTAGTCATATTAAAACCACCCAAGAGTTTCCTGGTGTTTCAAGGTGGCCTTCTGATTTATTTTCTGGAACCAGAATATGTCTGTTGCTTTTTTTGGTTGTTCTTTCCTACCAAGGAGACATTATTAGGCTGCCCAGGGAGGTGGTGGAGTCACTGTCCCTGGAGGTGTTAAAGACAAGACTGGATGGGGCACTTAATGCCATGGTCTGGTTGATTGGCCAAGGCTGGGTGCTGGGTTGGGCTGGCTGAGCTTGGAGGTCACTTCCAACCTATCCTGTCCTATCCTATCCTATCCTTTCCTATCCTACCCTGTTCTGTTCTATTCTAATTCTATTCTAATTACCAGAGTTTTTAATTATTAGAGAGCTGCTGTGCTAAGTAAGCTGAACAACATGCCTAAAACCAGGGTTTCTATCAGTCATAGAGGCAAGATTCTCAGAGAGCAGATGTGACCCATGGTGGTGCCTCAGAGTGTCCCAGGGTTTGGGGGTTTTGTGTTACCACAGCACTCAGTGATCATTTGCCAGTTGGTGATTCTGGAAAACAAGTGCTGGAAAAGAAGGGAGAGAGATGTCCTTCAGATCCTCTCAGAAGCCACATAGGTGAGGCTGGAATGAAATTTGCTTCTCTTTCTTGCCCTTATGAGAAGTACAATTAAGTCAGAAAGCTAAGGTGTGATCCTCTGTGGCATGAGAAGCAGAGGCCACGGGGAGAAAGCCAGTTCCTGCAATAACCAAAGTGCTGTGAAGTTCCTCCTCCTTACAACACAGACTGTGGCTTCTTCCCTGCAGGCCACAGATTTCCAGGGCTCAGTCCTGTAATCCCATGGAGGGCAGTGCCTGCCTGAAGGACTGGGGCCCAGCACCCTTGCCCTAAAGAACAATAAGAGATCAGATTAGCTTATTGTTATCTATAGGAGCACGCCTAATTTGCAGACACTCTTATCTCTCTTACTATATTCAATCTGAAGTGAACACTAATTAATGTAATGGCCCCGATGGATTAGAGAGGGAAAGTATGCTGCCTTCTCACCCTTTCTTCCCCCAGTCATGCTGGACTGTCTGGTGGGGTTAAGAACTGCACTATATCGAGTCACTGATTCAGAGGATCATTTTGCTTGGAAAAGATGTCCAAGCTCGTCCCGTCCAACCATTCTTTAAGTCTACCAAGGCTGGGGTGTACAGGGTTATCCCTCCTGGGGGGAGTGATCTTGAACCTGACCCCGAGGTGGTCTTGACCCCTCCCCAGGGGTGGGTCTGAAACACGACCAGGTGATGGCTGCCCACCCCCCCCTCCTGTCTAAAGAGCCATGAGAGCAGGGGGACTTCTGTTCTCACTCTCTGCCTGCATCACCATTCCTGTTTGCTGCTGCTCTTTGTTTCACCAGGTGGCCATCGTCACCACGAGTGGGACAAACCCCACTGCCATCAAATCTAGTTGTATATTTACCTATTCTGTACCTGGTTTTCCCTTCCCTCTATCTTTGTGACTTCCCTACCTCATATACCTTTTATTTATTGTGAAACTTTTCTTCTTTTAACTTCCAAATCACAGTGAGATTATTTATTTGGGTCTCTCCATCTTATTCCTTTTCTTTGGGAAAGAAGGGGGAAGAGCATCCTATAAATTGTTACTGGTTCTATCAGCTCTATTTGAGTCTCTGGGAGATTTAAATTAGAAGCTGGGCATGGGGCTAAACCATGGCCCTCAGCATATCTCTGCCTCTTGGAAACACCCCAGGGGATGGGGATTCAGCTTCCTCCTTGGGCAGCCTGTTGGAGGGTTTGAGAACCCTTTCAGTGGTGTCTTCTAATGTCCAACCTAAACCTCCCCTGGTGCAACTGGAGGCCATTTCCTCTGGTCCTGTCACTTGCTCCTACTGAGAGGAGACCAACTCGCACCTGGCTCCAGCCTCCTTTCAGGGAGTTGTAGAGCCTGAAGGTCTCCCCTCGGCCTGCTCTTCTCCAGGCTAAACACCTCAGTTCCCTCAGCTGAAGTCCAGCTCCTGGAGCTAGGCAGAGGTTTCGTCTCTTCAGCCGCCGCAAGCCTCCCTCTGCCCGCAGCGTCCCAGCGGGGAGCGGCCGCCGGGGGGCAGGGGGGCGTGGGAGGACTTTCGCTAAGTGACCCGTCCCGGATCTGGGATCTGTCCGTAATTAACAGGAAGCGCTCCGGGCATCATCTCTGATCCCGTAATGTGGAAAGGGAGGGGACAGCCCTGGACCTCGGCCAGCTCCCCGCAGCCCCGCGGTACAGCCCTCCGCCCCAGTGCTCCCCGGCAGCATCCCCCACCTCGTCCTGACCACAGATTGCCCCCACCCCCTCCCAGTCGACGGCAGGGCTGGGGGCTGCCCTTGGCCCCCGCCTCTGGGATCCCGGAGGTGCGCAGCCCGCGGCCGGCCGGGTCAGCGGGACCCTGCCGCTGCCCTGCCGCTGCCCTGCCGCTGCCCTGCCGCTGCCCTGCCGCTGCCCTGCCGCTGCCCGGCTGAATCAGCCCTTCCCCTCCCACCACATGCGCAAGGGGGAGGCGGCCCGGGGAAGCCGCTGGCCGCTTATAAAACGCTGCCGTCGGGCCGGGGAGCGCCGCTCACGCCGGGATCCCGCTGCCACCCGCCCGTACTCTCCTCTCCTCTCTTCTCTCTTCTCGTCTCCCGCCCGTCCGCCGTCGCGACATGGGCGCCGGGCGCCGGCGGCCGCTGTCCGCGCTGCTGCTGCCGCTGTCCGCGCTGCTGCCGCTGGCCTGCGCCGCCCTGGCCCCGCGGACCCTCACAGGTAGGAGCCGGCGCTCGGCGGCACTCCGCGGGCAGCTGCGAGGGGCCGGGGCCGGGGCCGCCTCCACCTCCGCCGCGGAGGTGGCCTGAGCCCCGGGCGCTGGTGTCTCCCCGCAGGGAAGCAGCTGGGCTGCCTGCTGCCCGCCGACGAGGGACCCTGCCGGGCCCTGGTGCCGCGCTGGTACTACGACAGGTACACGCAGAGCTGCCAGGAGTTTACCTACGGGGGCTGCCACGGCAACGCCAACAACTTCCTCACCTTCGACGACTGCGAGAAGAGATGCTGGACCATCAAGAGTGAGTCCGGGGAGCAGCCTCTGCTGCCCTCCCCAGTCCTGAGGGGGGGATGACTCGACGGGGTCCCGGTTCCGCGGAGTGCTGCGGGAGTGGCAGGGGGCTGGAGGGGGCTGTGGGAGCACAGTGGGGGAAGGAGGTCTTCAACCTCACCCTTTCTCCCCCTCCTGCCTGGGGCAGCTGCGGGTTTATGCAGAGAAAGCAGAGCGAGTTGTCTCGGAGTCGATGTGGAACTCTAGAGGGTGACTGGCATTGGGATGGGCTGCCCAGAGAGGTGGTGGAGTCGCTGTCTCTGACAGTGTTGAAGCCAAGCCTGGCTGGGGCACTTAGTGCCATGGTCTGGTTGATTGGCCAGGGCTGGGTGCTAGGTTGGGCTGGCTGAGCTCGGAGGTCTCTTCCAACCTGCTTGATTCTATGATTCTGTTTTAAGTGTCACTTAATATTAGAGCCAGTTGCTTACTAATGCCTCAGATTCCTCTGATCAAACTTGGCAGGCTGATCAGACCTGGCAATCTGATCAAACTTGGCAGGCTGATCAAACTTGGCAATCCTAACCCACTTTAAATGCAGGCAGTGGGACAAGCTGGGGCTTGCCTGCAGCTGGAGTAGCAGCGTTTTGTCTGCGCTGAGGACACGGAGCCTGGGGAGTCACTTCACAGTAGGTGAAATGATTTGGTTCTTTTGCAGAAGTGCCCAAAATCTGCCGGCTGGAGGCTGATGGAGGACCTTGCAGGAGTCACCTAAGAAGATTTGCCTTTAACTTGAGCTCCATGAGATGTGAGGAGTTTGTCTACGGCGGCTGCTACGGGAATGCCAACAACTTCAGAGATCTGCAGTCTTGTGTGGACCACTGCCTGCCAGAGAAAAGTAATGGCTGTCCCAAGCTGTTAATAAAAGAGATGGTTTGAAAGTGAGACGAAGATGATATTTCATTTGCTGTTCTCCTCTGGATTGCCTGGACAGTGGTAGCTTGGAAGACTTTCTGTGGAGTAGATGTTTGTTGTCTGCATCGTCTTGTGGCTTGCCTCAGCTGCTAGTTGAAAGAGCGAAGATGCAGTTGAGTCTTAGCTTAATTTTGTGACCTTAAATCTGCCCAGGGCTACACCCAAACGATCTCTTGGCTTCTAGAGAGCTGTACTTGTGGCATCTGGAGGCAAGTAAGGCTGGAGACCTGTGCTGGGGCAGGTTAGTGCTTGGAATCACGTTCAGGGCAGTGGTACTGGAGCATGGAGCAGAGGTGTCTAACGCTGAGGCCTGAGATGCTATTTAGGTGGCTTGAGCAGCTCAGCTTCTGATACAAGTGTTCTGCCTGCCCTGACTCTCCAGCATATGAGCTTTAAAGAAGAGAGGTAGTAATTAAGAGCAGGTGACTACAACTAAGTGTTGTCATGAACAGCAGGTTAATATCCAGAGCAAGACTTGAAGAAGAGGGATGGCCCAGAACCTATAAAAGCTGTCACAGCCTGAGGTTTATTAGTGCTTGAGGAGACAGTTATTTCTGGCCAGTGGCAGATTGTCAGCCTCTCCTCAGCTCTCTGCTGAATTGTTTTCACTTTCTCTGCTGCACATCCATGACAATGATGGAAGCTCTCCAGAGAGGAGTGAAGTTTTGGTGAGGCAAAGTGAAACAGGATTCTCATGAGGAAAGTGGTGAAGTTTGTACTTTTTGCTGCAGTGGGCAGGTTTGGCTGGCAAGATCACAGCAAGGGTAATCAGAAGTGTGCCTTCTCCCTCCGCAGAGGCAATCCCACTGGAGTTGTTGTTCTGTGTCTGTATAGCTGTGGAATCAGGCTTCTGGGCAGGCTGTGTAGGTCTCTCAGCTGTCCTGCATGTGGCACCACGAATGAGGAAAGCCAATGGATTTCCCCTGTGACATCCTGTTTTCTGGAACTGCCTGTTGCTTTCTCAGGTTCCTAACTCCCAGGAATCAGTTGCAGGAAGCTTCTGCACTCCCTGGCAATAGGCACATCAATCCAATGGGAGCAAGAGCTGTTTAGCCCCGTTTCTCAGAGGGTAAACCATAAGCAGCAGGACCCAGATTACATTCTGAGAGCTGTGTGTTTCACTGATGTCATTCTTTTTTCTCTCTTCTTCATTTTTGTTCCTTTTTTCCCCAGCTGGTCCCTTGCTATGCTACAGCCCAAAGGATGAAGGTCTGTGCTCTTCCTCTGTGCCTCGCTATTACTACGACAGCAAGGCCAAGGCGTGCAAGGAGTTCAAGTACAGCGGCTGCGGAGGAAACGCCAACAACTTTGTCTCTGAGGCTGACTGCTACAACGTCTGCAGGAAAGGTGAGCAGTTCTGCTCAGTCACAAGCAGAGAGCCCAATCCAACCACCACTGACAGCTGCTCTCAGCCTCCTCTTGCTCGCCTTGCCCTGCCGCAGGTTGTCGATGCCTTTGGGGTTTGGCATTGTCAGAGGCAGAGAAGGGACTTTCTTCAGGGGCTGGTAGTGATAGGATTAGAAGGAATGGATTGAAGCTTGAGAGGGGAGATTTAGACTGCAGATTAAGAAGAGATTCTTTCCAGGGGGGGGTGATGAGATGCTGGAACAGTTTGCCCAGGGAGGTTGTGGATGTCCCTCCCTGGAGGTGTGGAAGGCCAGGCTGGATCAGACCTTGGGCAAGCTGGGCTGCTGGGAGGTGGGGTTGGAACTAGGTGATCTCTTCCAACCCAACCCAGGCAGCTGAGAATCAGAACTAAATCCTTCTTCAAGATCAGTACAATGTGAGGAGGTGACAGCACTGTTGAGTGAAGCATAGGGAAGGGCACACAAACAGGCTGATGAACTTAGAGCCCACAAGGAATCCCTCTTTGAAGCGCTGAGTGCCAGCAGCAACACTCTTTAGGGCCTCCTTCCCTTCCAGATGTTTTTTCAGCAGGAGTAAAGTGAGTTGTGAAATCAGTTTAGCTCTTTTCCTTCATAGTTTTGGTATTCCCTGCTGCTTTTTCCCATTCCCAGTGCTAAAGATTTCTGCCTCCTCACTTGTGCTGAGTCAGCTGCTCCTCTGGCCATGAGAGGAAGGCTTGGGAATGTTAGTTGGTTTTTTTATGTATATATAATGTTTTTATTCAAATCAGCTACTGACTCTGCTTGGAACTCAGAACAGTTGAGCTTTTTCCTGCAGTCATATGCTCATTACAGCTACTGCAAGTTTTAATACTCCAGCTTATTTAATTTGATATGTAAATCGAGGAGGGAAAAGCATAATTAGATGTTGAAGCCCAGAGCACTCAGGAAGCAGACACAGCACAGTATTTCAGACATTAATACCAGAGGGGCTGTATCTAGCATGGATATTGGCTTGGGGAAAAAACAGAGGAGCCAAGAAGCAGCTTGTTCTAAGCAGGGGATATGCACAAGGTCCAAGTACTTTGGTATTTAAGAGTAGTCAGAAAACTGAAGTCAGGAGATGATTTTTGAGTTCTAGGCTAGCTGGGGTGAAGAGTGCACCCCTGAGCCCAGTCCTCAGAAGTAAAAATGCTGCCTGGCAGTTAGCCATGATGGGATTATTTCTGTGGGTGACAAGGCTGAGTGTGTCCCTGCCATTCTGCTATTATGAGAGAGTCTTTAATAGCTAAGTCTCCCTGACACGCTTGTGATGATGTAACCTGCATTTATTACCACCTGGGAAGTGCTAGGGCCAGGCTCCAGCCTAAGTGTGCAGAGAGAGGAGGAAAGAAACTGCCTCTTCAGCATCTCAGCCCTGCCCACACCCAGCCAGCTCCAGCTGGGGCTTCCCCTTCCTCACTCCTCTGTGGAAGCAGAAGGGCACAGTGCCTGTGTCCCCAGGAGAGCACAGGTAGCCTGATGGAAAGGGTTTGAAGCTTTTTCCCCAGCTTCTGCATTTCACAATCCAGCAAGGCTTGGCAACACCAAAGCCCATAGTTAAGGGCATAATTAGTGCTAATTAATGTTGTGCTATCCATATTCATTTCTATAGCTTGGGAGGGTAGAGCGACATGAAGCAAATCTTTCAGGCAGCTTAAACCACTCCTGCTCCCAGAATTCCCTCCCCAGCATCTTTTCCTGTTACCTTTTGGAGTCTGAAGTTGAATTCATTTGCCCTTCCCTTGGCAAACACACAGCTGCTGGGAACGTTGATTGGTGGCTTTTGGAGTGGAAAGGTTTCTGATTGAGTCCATGACATAAAGTTTGGCTTGGAAAAGCAATCCCTTGGAGTTGACAGTGGTCGGGCTGAGAACTGGGCCCTGTGGGCTGGTACCTGGATAGCAGAGAAGGAGAAGGTTTCCAGTCAGATTTGCAAAGTGCTTCTGAGCCTCAGTGACACATTTCAGGCAACCTTCATGAGCATTCCTGGGCATAACCCTGATGGTCTTGACCCACTCTTCACTCAGTTCTGTGCAGCAAGCCAAATCTTGTCACCTTGGCAAGCTGCTGGTTGTATTTTACCCTTTATTCCACTGCTGTGCAGAGGAATGCAATAAGAGTTATTTTTCATGCAATGGTTTAGGTTGGAAGGGACCTCCAAGATCATCCAGTTCTAATCTCCCCCTACAAAGGCAGGGACAATTGGGAGAGGTCACTCAAGGCCTTGACCAGCCTGGTGCTGAACACCTCCAGAGAGGTTGTGCAGCACAGAATCACCCAATGTGATCTTTGATCACATTGGGTGATTCTGTGCTGCACAACCTCCCTGGGCAACCTCTGCCAGTGTCTCACCACCCTCACTGTGAACAACTTCTTCCTAACATTCAGTTTGAATCTCCCCTCTGCCATTTTAAACCCATTCCTCCTTGTCCCTTCATTACAAGACCTCTTTTGGGGTTGGTTTTGGTGGTTTTTTTTTCAGAGAGAGCACTGTGTTTACTTCATCCTGTCACTGCAGGACAGCTAGAAAAGACTTTGATGCTTGCTCAGGAGAAGCGCAGCAGAATAGGGCTCTAGTGCCAGAGGTGGAGACCTTAGAGCCTGTGAAAATAGGGTGCCCAGAACACGTCTTACTGTTCCTGACGTGTTTGTTGTTGTTGGATCAAATGCTTGAACAGCATAACATGGGGAGAAAAAGACCCAAGCCAAACAAAGAGGAGGATGAGGTTTGTCATCCTGTTGCCCTAACTGCTTCCTTTGTTTCCTCAGCAGGGACTCAGAAGCCCAGACTCAGCAAGGCAGGCAGCGCCTTCCGCAGGAGGATGGAGATCAAACTGGTGAAGAGGCCTCACACCTCCCACCCCAAGTCCTAAGGCTGCCGTGCACTTGGCTGTTTGGAACACTACCACCTGACCCCACTGCCCTCTTTTGTAAGATAGTTTGTACACAGCAGTGCAGCTCTGCCTTTCAGAGCTGCTTTTTATCTCCAACTGCATTTAATAGAAGAGGAATGAGCCCAAGTTTGGTTCTTCTGCTCTGTTGCCCTTGCAGTAGCACTTTGGCAAAGCCAAGGGTTGAGATTTCCATGTTTTTATGGGGGAGTGTTAGTACTGCTCTGAGAGAGTATTTCAGCTGTTCCTTAGTGTGGCTAAGGAGGTTACAAAGCTCCATCTCCACCATGGATGGGTTTTGTTGGCATCCTCTGCTTGCTAGGGAAAAGGATGCCCTGGAAGGAGTGTTGGGAGCTTCATTGCCCTGCTGGTTTACACACTTTGCACTGCCGTTTAAGCAGGTTCTCCTTCACAGTTGTGCTCACAGCCAAGGCTTTCAGGAGCTTTCATAGCAACAAAAGAAGCATAAACTTCACTCTGGCCCTTCCCAGAAGGAGGAGAGGGGCCAGGCATACTGCTAAACACACTGACAAAGGCGATGAATAAGCTAGGGGAGGGTTCGAGTGGACAAAGCAGCTGTTACTTGTTCATGCTGTTTGAAATGCCTGCTGAGTTATGCTCCAGGTCCTCCCGTGGCATAAACCAACATCTCTGCCTTGATTTTAATGGAGCTGTGCTGGTTACACCTGCTGAGGATCTCATGGACAGCTGTGTTTGTGGTGGCTGTTACAGCAGAAGCTTCTGCAGGTCTCCTGTAACCCCTCTTTGGAGGCTCTGTTGCATTTCTTGTGACAGGTTATGCCTCTGATGATACTAAACCTCCTTTCATGTTTTGTATTTGAGCTGTGTCTGAGTCTCAGTTAATTTCACCTACCCTGTTTAGCCAAACATCAGTTCCTAAGTATGTGTTAATGACATATTTGAGGGGAAAGGAAAGAAAAGCCCCAAGACCAAGAGGGGAGAGGTGGTTCTGTCATGATCATGAATTAGTTGTGTACACCAATGTGTAATGGAGCCTATTATTTACTGATTATGATTCAAGCAGAGTTTAGTTGGCTCTTCAAGAGTTTCCTTAGTGCTGAGCTCTTTTCTTGGAAGAAAGGCAGTAAATGGCACTGGTGTCACTCACCCCCAGCACTTTCTGTGGCTCTGCTGGCTCTCCCTAAAGAGCTGCTCTCAGAGGGCTGCTTAGTTAAGCTGATTGTCTGCTGCTGGCTCTCCTATTGGATGTTGCACTGTCATCTGGAGAGCTGTTGTGTGGGTGGCAAGCAGGCTGTTGGCTCAAAATACCTTTGGTTTTCAGGCAGGAAATTCCAAGTGTGTGCCTTAGCCCAATTTCAGGGGGGAAAGCTGATGGGGGAAGTAGTGAAGATGTTTTCCTCACTGATTTTTCTTTCACTGCTGCTGGATTTTCAACAACAGCAGCCAGCTGTGCTTGCTGTCCTTTTGCTACCACTGCATTGCTGGTTCTTGATGTCAAACCCCCCCTTTCCAGTACGTCTGTTGCTGAGTGTAGATGGGTGAGCATGCTGCACGGCAGAACGCTGCAGGCAGCTAGTGGCACAGTCTGGAGTTTGTGCTGTGCCCAAGCTCTGCTGCTGAGCAGCCTTCTCTAACCTCCCTGGACACCCACAGACACTGCCTGTCCCTGCCCTCAGGCTGTACATTTTGGCCATGTTGCTTAGAGCAGCAGCCCAGAGTGTCCCACCAGAGTGAAGAAGAGGGAGAGGATCACCTCCCACAACCTGCTGGCCAGCTCTTGAGCTGCTCTAATATCTTTCCAGCCCTCTGTGGCTTTGACTAATTGAAATAACTCTCTATCATCTCAGCATTTTCTCTGACTCATGACTGACTTCCTTTTCAGTGTGCTGATGAAACAACACCGGCCCAAGGCTGGCTCCACTCTTAGCATTTTGCCCTGTTGCAAATGAACACAGCCCATACCAGCCTGCAAATTAACTTTTATTACAGTAGCCAGTGTCCAGCAGCTGCTGGTTTTGTGTGTCACAGGGCAGACTTCCACTGCAGGGGAGGGAAGCTGTGATCATAATCAGTTGGGCTCTTGTCATGCACAGGCAAAGTGCCACTGAAACTCCTGCCTGGTGATGTGCATGGGACAGGCACAGCTGCTGCTGAAATCAGCAGGGTCGTTTGAGCTCCATTACTGCTCTTTAGATTTCCATTGCAACCCATCCCTCAGGTTCTGTTCTCAGTGGCAGCTTGTAAAGAAGTGCATCAAAACCTCTCTAAACATGAGTCTGCTCTGATTCTTCATCCCCAGCCTGTGGCAGCACTCAGGGGTTTGCTTGGTGAAGTGTTGCCAGAGCAAGAGAGTGGCTTAAGCTTTACATTTCAGTCCAATGTTAAGTATCAGAAAGGCAAGGGGGAAAAAAGGGAAGGTTAAAAAAATAATAAAAAGAGATCAAAAGGCCAAAAAAAAAAAAAAAGGAGGGGAAGGGGGGGAGGAAAGGAAGGAAAGAGGAAAAAAAGTAAAAGGGAAAAGGGGGAGGGAAGGGGAAAAAAGTTAAAGGGGGAGAATGAAAGAAAAAAGGGGGCAAGGTAAAAGGGGAAAAAAGGAAGAAAAAAGTAAAAGGAGGGGAAAAGTGAAGAGTAGAAGGGGGAAGTAAAAGGGGGGGAAAGTGAAAGAAAAAAGGGGGAAAGGTAAAAGGGGGGAAGTGAAGGAAAAAAGAGGGGGAAGGCAAAAGGGGGGAACGCAAAAGGGGGAAGGCAAAAGGGGGGACAAGTTAAGGAAAAAAGGGGGGAAAGTAAAAGGGGGGAAGTGAAGGAAAAAAGAGGGGGAAGATAAAAGGGGGGAAAAGTGAAGGAAAAAAGAGGGAGAAGGCAAAAGGGGGGGGAAAAGATGGAAAAAAGGGGAAAGGCAAAAGGGGGGGAAGTGAAGGAAAAAAGAGGGGGAAGGTAAAGGGGGAAAAGTGAAGGAAAAAAGAGGGGGAAGGTAAAAGAAGAGAAAAAGTGGGAGAAGGTAAAAGGGGGAGAAGTGAAGGAAAAAAGGGGGAAGGTAAAAGAAGGGGAAAAGTGGGAGAAGGTAAAAGGGGGAGAAGTGAAGGAAAAAAGGGGGGAAGGTAAAACAAAGAAAAAGCCAAGGGAAAGAAGAATAATAAAGAGGGCAAATGAGGAGAAATGCAATTGGCTGTTCCTGATAAGCTAACTGGTGGCAAGGCAAATGTCAGCCCATCTCATTTCAACAGTGATTTACCCCAGTAAATGCCTTTCTCCCACTCAATTCCTTACCTCAGGTGCAAGATGGCAATGAGGTCAGCTTGTATCCCTGCAGCTGCATTTCTGACTGCCAGAAGTATCCTCTGTTCCTTCTCCTCAGCTGGGGAGGGAAGTGGAAAAGAAGAAACATTCCATGTTTTAAAGTAGTTTTTCAGACACAATGAACCACTGAAATGAAAAGGGGAAAATCACTGACCTGGGTCTCAGATCTCTGCAGCAACCTGAAAGGAGGCTGGAGCCAGGTGGGGGTTGCTTTCTACTCCCTAGTGACAAGGAAATGGTAGGGCCAAGGAAATGGCCTCAAGCTGCACCAGGGGAAGTTTAGGATGGGTATTAGAAGAAAATTATTGACTGAAAGGGCTCCCAAAACCTGGCACAGGCTGCCCAGGGAGGTGATTGAATCCCCATCCCTGGAGGTGTTTCAGAGAGGCAGAGCTGTGGTGCTGAGGGCCATGGCTTAGCCTTGGCAGGGTTGCAGAATGGAGTGGATGATCTGAAAGTTTCTATGACTCCTAGGAGGGACTTGTTTTCTTCTGTAGCAAACACAGTCTTTTACACTACATAGATCAGTCCCCAACCTGCCTGGCTTATGAGTAGCTCAGAGTGGAGCTGGCAGTGCTCATCTCTTTGGAGCTCACAGCTGCTGACCACATCAGTTGCTGATACCTCAAGCTGCATGCTTTTGGTGCATCTTGTTTGCCTAGGTCTGAACTATCATTACTGCTCATTAGGCTTTCTATGCTGTGATTAACAGCCCTGCTCCTCAGCCATTAAGTAATTAATCAGATGATAGGCATTACTGGACAGGAACAGGACCACCACTCACTGAACAGTGAGGGTGACTTCCACAGCAGCAGTTTCTCTGCACCAGTTATCAGCAGCAAGAGTTGGGTCTCTCTGGCGAGGCAGTGAGACAGGTTTTGCTGCCACCAACACCAGGGTTAAGAGCATAACAATTCTGGCAGAGCCAGAGTGTGGCTCTTCCAGCTTTACATAACCATGCCTGGACTGCTTTTATCTAGGAGCACAGATTCTTGTCCTGCCTGGCTCCAGAGCAGCTGCTCTCAGCAGCCCAGCTGAGCTCTAGCTCAGGGACAGAGCCTTTCAGCTGTGCTCACAGAAGCCCTCGGGTTGGCAAAGCCCTTTAAAGTCATTGAGTCTAACCACTCTCTAGCTCTACCAAGGCTGCTGCTGAACCATGGCCCTCAGCACCACATCTCTGCCTCTTTCAGACACCTCCAGGGATGGGGATTCTACCACCTCCCTAGGGAGCCCATTCCAGTTTTTGAGACCCTTGTCAGAGGTTTCTCTTAATGTCCTACCTAAACCTCCCCTGGTGCAACCTGAGGCTGTTTCCTCTCCTCCTATCACCTGTTGCTAAGGAGCAGAGACCAACCCCAGCCTGGCTCTGGCTTCGTCTCAGGGAGTTACAGAGTGAGAAATCTCCCCTCAGCCTCCTTTCCTGCACAGTGAAGCCACTGGAAGTGGTAGTGAGCACTCAGTGGCATTTAGGGTTGAGGTTTTCCTCTTTAAAATCCTCCTTTCATTTTGTTTTGTCTTTCCTCAGTTTATCACTTGCCCATTTCAGCCCAAAAGGTGCTAGGGAGGAGCAAGCTGTGACAGGGTGAGGCTCCAGAGCCACAAGTGCCCTTCAGCTATTCATTGCTGGAAACCTTCAGTGAAGAAACCACTGAGGAACAGCTGGGATGGCTCCATGGGGAGAAAAGAGGCTGGAGCTCATGTTTAGCACTTGAGGAAGGTAAATCAAACAGTCACAACTCTTGCAGGCTTCTTCTTGTTCACAAGAAACTTTCCTGCAAGCTGTGCAGCAATACTCAGCCCCAGCTGGGAAGCCAAGGCTGGGAGGAAGAGGGGAGAAGCCTTCCCTGACTCACATTGTATTCATGCAGCAGCCAGGAAATGCTGGAGCTGACCACGTTCTTGGTCCTTATTAGCCAGAGGAACTCTGAGCTCCTTTCATCTCGAGTTTTCCTGTGAGTGTGAGTGACTGAAGTGAAGATTAGCATCGTGCTGGAAACACAAATAAGTTCCTGAAGACATCACAGAAAATCTAAGGATCCAGCTGAGTCCTTCACCCTGGGCACCCAGGGCACTTCCCACTGCCAGTAGTGGGGAAATTCCCTGTTCCCAGTGCAGGCCACAGCCCCTGCTGGGATCTTTGCTTTGATCCAGGGAGGATGTCTGTCCCAGGACTGCTGGGGACACAGGCTGGGAGCTGCAGAGCAGGAGGAGCAGGGCATGGGGGGGAACTGGGTGCATTGCTCTGAGTAGGACTGGAGAGGTGACTGTGAGGAGAGGGAGAGCAGGAAAGAGCAGGAGGTTCCCAGCACAAAGTCTGGGCTGCTGAGGTGCTGAGGCTGATGACAGAGTTCTCCTTCCCTGCCCCTCCCAGCAAATCCATCCCACTGCCTTCTTGTATCCTTCCTAGACCAAGCAGCAGCTTCCTTCTAAGGATAGAATCATAGAATCAAGCAGGTTGGAAGAGAGCTCCAAGCTCAGCCACCCCAACCTAGCACCCAGCCCTGCCCAATCAACCAGACCATGGCACTAAGTGCCCCAGCCAGGCTTGGCTTCAACACCTCCAGGCACAGCCACTCCACCACCTCCCTGGGCAGCCCATTCCAGCACCTCAACATCTCTCTGCAATGGAGGAGCCCAGAACTGGACACAGCACTGAAGGTGTGTCCTGAGCAGTGCTGAGCACAGGGCCAGAAGAACCTCCCTTGTCCTGCTGCCCACACTGCTCCTGAGCCAGCCCAGGATGCCATTGGCTCTGCTGCCCACCTGGGCACTGCTGCCTCCTCTTCAGCTCCTCTCTCCCAGCACCCCCAGGTCCCTCTCTGCCTGGCTGCTCTCAGCCACTCAGTCCCCAGCCTGTAGTGCTGCTTGGGGTTGTTGTGGCCAAAGTGTACTTGGCGTTGTTAAATCTCCTCCCATTGGCCTCTGCCCACCCATGCAGCCTGGCCAGGTCCCTCTGCAGGGCTCTCCTACCCTCCAGCAGATCCACAGCTGCTCCTAGCTTGGTGTCATCTGCAAACTCACTGCTGCTGGACTCAGTGCCCTGCTCCAGAGCATCAGTAAAGATATTGTAGAGGACACTGATTTACAGTAGCTCGTCCAAGGAAGTGGTGGAGGTCCCACCCCTGGGGATGTTCAAGGTGAGGCTTGAAGGGGCTCTGAGCAACGTGCTCCAGTTGGGGATGTCCCTGCTGACTGCATAGGGGTTGGGCTGGAGGAGCTTTGGAGGTCCTTTCCAACCCAGTGCAGCCTCTGGTTCTGTGACTCTGCATCCTTTGAGCACTGTGCTGAAGTTGTTGGCCACATGTCCTGCTGCAGCACTGCCACACCTCAGCTGAAGTACAGCAAAAGAAATACCAAGTGCAGCTACCTGCCCACCCCCTCCCCCCGGCGGGGAGCATGCAGTATTCACAGAGCTTTGCAATGCATCACAGCACTCAGCAACAGCTTTAGTGTATTCTTTTTCTCCTCCAGACATCCCAACCCATCACACAATGACTGTTTTGTCAGCTGATGCAATAAATCTCAGCAGCACTGGACTGAATCATAGAATTGGTTTGGTTGGAAAAGACCTCTAAGGTCACTGAGTCCAACCAGCAACCCACACCACTGTGGCCTTTAAACCATATCCTGAAGTGCCATTTCCTAATGTTGTTATCTGATACTGGGGGCAGAGCCCAACCCCCACCTGGCTCCAGCCTCTTCTCAGGTTGCTGCAGAGAGCAGTGAGGTCTCCCCTCAGTCCTCTTTTGTCCACACTAACCCCCCCCCCCCAGCTCCCTGAGCTGCTCCTCCACAGCCCTGTTCTCCTTCCTCAGCTTTGTTGCCCTTCTCTGGACCTGCTCCAGCCCCTCAGTGTCCTTCTAGTGAGGGGCCCAAAACTCAACCCAGTACTCAAGGTGCAGCCTCCCCAGTGCTGAGTCCCGGGGGACAGTCCCTGCCCTGCTCCACAGAGCACCCCAAAACTTCATCCAGTTCCAACCCTCCCTACATAGGCAGAGACACCTACCACTAGAACAGGTTGCTCAAGGCCTCATCCAGCCTGGCCTTGAACACCTCCAGGGAGGTTGTGGAGCACAGAATCACCCAATGTGATCAAAGATCATTGATTCTGTGCTCCACAACCTCTCTGGGCAACCTGTGCCAGTGTCTCACCACCCTCACTGCAAAGAACCTTTTCCTAACATCCAGTTTCAATCTCCCCTCTGCCAGTTCAAACCCATTCCTCCTCCTCCTGTCATTACCAGACCTTGGCAATAGTCCCTCCCAGCCCTCCTCTAGCCCCCTTCAGATACTGGAAGGCCACTCCAAGGTCTCCTCCAAGCCTTCTCCTCTCCAGGCTGCAGAGCCCCAACTCTCTCAGCCTGTCCTCACAGCAGAGCTGCTGCAGCCCTCTGAGCATCTTGGTGGCCTCCTCTGGACTGGCTCCAACACTTCCATGTCCTGCTTGTGCTGGGGGCTCCAGAACTGCACCCAAACCTGCTTCTGCTTCCTTTCAGCCCCTTGCCTCCCCATGCTTGGAATCACGAGGAGGAATCTGTCTCTCTGTGGTTTGCCTGCTGAAGTTTCTGCTCAGCAGTCAGTGCTGCAGAAAAGATGCTGCTTCTCCTGAGCAGCAGGCTTGGGGCTCAGGTCTGGCTATGTTTGGTCTGTGCAATGTCCCCTTTGCTAGCAAGGCAGGTTGTGCAGCCTCTGCTTTGGCCTCTGCCATTTCCCCAGTCTGAGTAAGGAAGGAGAAGCAGAAGGAGGTTGTTGGGGAAGGATTTGGGCATCCTGTGTCCGTACAGTGCATATTTGTACAGCTGAAGGTGAGAACAGAAGGGATGAGGAAACAAAGGCCTCATTCACAAAGGTGTTTGACTGGTGGGGCTGTAATGTTGTCTGGCTGCCTGACTCCTGCTGATAGAGTGGGGATTTCCCAGGCTCTTTTTAGTGTCCAGGGACCTTATCTCTGTCCTGGGCATTTACCTCTAGCTGTGTTTGTTAAGGCAAATACCTTTCAAAGTCTCCCTCTGCCTCTCACTGTCAAAGTGGTTGAAAATCAAACGACTGACATCTCATTGTCCTGCTCACAGTCACACAATCTGGTGGTGCCTAACGATGAGGCTTTCCCTTCGTGCCTGCCAAGTGCCAGCATCCCACCGTGTGCTCGGTGAGGTGCCCGAGGCAAGGATGTGCAGCATTTGGCCCTTTAAGAGGGCAGCTCTTGAGGACAGGAGGAGTGGAAACCAGGAAAAGAGGTGGAGACAAATGCAGATGGAATCAGAGTCAGAGCCACAGAATGCTTGGGGTTGGAAAGGGCCTTAAAGATCATCTAGTTCCAGCCCCCCTGCCATAGCCAGGGATGCCTTTCACCAGCCCAGCTTGCTCAGGGCCCCATCCAGCCTGGCCTTGAGCAGCTCCAGGGAGGGGGAATCCATGACCTCCCTGGGCAGTGCCAGTGTCTCCCCACCCTCACTGTCAAGAGTTTCTTCTTAATCTCCAGTCTCAACCTCCCCTCTCCCAGCTCTGAGCCATTGCCCATTGTCCTGTCACTACAAACCCTTGGAATCATAGACTCAAAGAAGGCACTGGGTTGGCAGGGACCTATAAGGATCATTAAGTCCAACCCCACTGCAGTGAGCAGGGACATCCTCAACTAGATCAGGTTGCTCAGAACCCCATCAAGCCTGACCTTGAAAGTTTCTGGGGTTGGGGCCTCCACCACCTGCCTGGGCAGCCTGTTTCAGCGTTCTACCACCTAAAGAACTTCTTCCTAATGCCCAATCTCAATCTACCCTGCTCTAGTTTAAAAGAAGAGAAGGCTCTGAGGAGACCTTGTTGTGTCCTTCCAGTATCTGAAAGAGGCTACAAGAAATCTGGGGAGGGACTTTTTAGAGTGTCAGGTGGTGATGGGACTGGGGAGGACTGCAGCAAAATTAGAAGTGGGTAGATTCAGACTGGATGTTAAGGAGAAGTTCTTCACCATAAGGGTGGTGAGAGCCTGGAGCAGGTTGCCCTCTTCCCCGGAGGTGTTTAAGGCCAGGCTGGATGTGGCTCTGTGCAACCTGACGTAGTGTGAGGTGTCCCTGCCCATGGCAGGGGGTTTGGAACTGATCCTTGAGGTCTCTTCCAGCCCTGCCCACTCAGTGCTTGCTCCTGGTCTTATCACCACAAGCCTTTGCCAACAGTCCCTCCCCTGCTTTCTTGCAGCCCCCCTCAGGTATGTCTGCCTCCTTGCAGAGTGCAGGGCCAGATGCCAGCCCCTGCTGTCTGCTGCACTCGAGTGCATATGTTTGGGTCAGTGCATGTGCAGTACCAGGAGCGAAGGCAAATGGAATTAGCTGGAAGCAAGAGCGGAAAGCAGCAGAGTGTCTGCGGCTGCTGCGGCGTCAGAAGCCCGAGAGACCAACACCTCTGGTTTCAGTTTTGCAAAGCAGAAACCTGCCTGGGGTTTGCTGCAACCCAAGCCACACCCTTTCCCACTCTGCTTTCTCTTGGCAGCTGGGGAGCCCTCCTGTCATCCCCTCTTGCCAGGGCTGCTGCTGCTAGCTGCAGCTCCAGATAAGGCGAAAGCAAGCTCTGAGTGCCAGCGATGGCAGCGATGCTCCGCTTTGAGCTCAGCCATCACTTGCACACCTCTGCTTTCTGTGTTTTCCAGCTCTGAGATGAATCATGCATATAAAAAAACCCCAAACAAACCCAAAACCCAATCCCCAAACCTTCACATTAAATGGGTCTCAGACGTTAAGAGCAAAAACCCAACCCCCAACCTCCACCGCACCCTGTGATTAATTCATTAATCCATCTTTCAAAACAAGGGATCTAATTAGCTGGCAAACAAGAAGGTGACGCACACCTGGCTCCTCCAGCACTGTTGACATCCTGAATGCTTCAGATTCCTGCCCTGCTCAGCCTTTCACTTGCTGCTGCCACTTCCAGTAAGAGCCAAGAGCAGAAGTTTTCTGCCTTTCAAAGGGTGCTTGCTGTGCGACATGGTCCGCGGCTGGGGTGCAAACAGCAGGGCTCTGAGAAGGTCACAACTGAAGTGCTGCTAACCCAGAGCCCTGGGCACAGCTGACTCAAGACAAGAGCTGAGAGCTGGCATTTGGCCTCCTTAGTGCCTCTTTGGCACTGAAACTCAAATCAGAAGTTCACTATCTCATGACATCTACACCTGTTTGTATAGGAGAAGGAGAGGGAGGAGGAGGAGGAGAAAGAGAAGGAGAAGGAGGAGGAGGAGATGGAAGGAGAAGGAGGAGGAGGAGAAAGGAGAAGGAGAAGGGAGGGAAGCAGAGTGCCTGGTGAAGAATGCACGGAGATGCATTTCAGTATCTGAAGGGGACCTACAGGAAGGCTGGGGAGGGACTGCTCAGAAGGGCTTGTGGTGACAGGATGAGGGACAGTGGTTTAAAACTGGAGCAGAAGAGGTTTAGGTTGGACATTAGGAGGAAGTTTTGCACTGTGAGAGTAGTAAAATACTGGAACAGGTTGCCCAGGGATGTGGTTGAGGCTCCATCCCTGGAGACATTCATGGTCAGACATGCATGGCCCCGAGCAGCCTGATCTAGTTGGAGATGTCCCTGCTGACTGCAGGAGGGTTGCACAAGATGAGCTTTTAGGGTCCTTCCAACCCAATGCAGTCTGTCAATCCATGAGACATAGTTCTGTCAGCTCAGATAAGAGAGCTACACCAGCTCAAGAGGCCACAAAGCTGAATCGAGTTAGGGTGGCAGTTTGGAGGGTGAGGAACTGAAGCTGGATTTCACAGAGCTCTCATTCAGTTGAGAGGCAATGCAGAGACAGTGCCCAGCAAAAACCCTTGGCATCCTATTCATACAACCATAGAGCCACACAGTGGCTTAGCTTGGAGGTGACCTCAGAGATCACCTGCTCCGACCTCCCTGCCATGGGCAGAGGATCCTCCTAACTACACTTAGCTGCTCGGAGCTTCAGACAGCTGCTCAAGACCTCAACTCGGCTGCTAAAGACCTTGATTTGGCTGCTCAGAGGCTCAGTCAGCTGCTCAGAGGCTCAGTCAGCTGCTCAAAACCTCAACTTGGCTACTCAAGACCTCGACTTGGCAGCTCAAGGCCTCAAATCCATGTGGCACAATTAGCTTTAACTGGCTCAGAAAGAGCCAGCAGGATAACCAGGCTGGTCATGAGCTGTTGTTGTCACCCACTGTTGCTCTTAGGTGGCTTTTCCCCTCTTGTTTTTGTCCAGCTTTGCTGCCATGCCACAGAATCTCAGAAATGAGACTCAGGTGAGTGTCTGCCACCCATAGAATCCCAGAGTCCTGGAATCATGGAGTGCACTGGCTGGAAGGGACCTCTAGAGGCCATGCAGCTCAACCCTGCTGCAGTAAGCAGTGACATCCCCAACTATTTTCATAGAATGGGTTGGGTTGGAAGGGACCTGAAAGCTCATCCAGTTCCAACCCCCTGTCATGGGCAGGGACACCTCCCACCAGCACAGCTTGCTCCAGGTCTCATCCAGCCTGGCCTTGAACACCTCCTGTCCACAACCTCCCTGGGCACTCTGGTGCTGTTTGCCCACCCTCACTGTAAAGAATTTCTTTCCAATCTCCAGTCTAAATCTGCTCTTTTCCAGCTCCAAGCCATTGCCTCTTGTCCTGTCACTGCAAGCTCTGGCAAAAAAGTCCCTTCCTGGCTTTCTTGTAGGCCCCTGTCAGCTTCTGGTGTCCCCAAGCTCTCTGTTTCTGCACCCACACTCTCAGTCCCTTTAGCTCTCAGAGGTGCTGCTGCACTGAGTTGCTCCTTGGCAGCATGCAGCAGGGAGGAGTTTGGTCTCTGGTATTGATCCCTTGGCTTTTTTTTTTGGCACAGACTGAGATAACTGGAAATTATTTCTCTCTTTTATTTATTTTCTTTTCCTTTCTTACCCAAAGTTCAATTCAGAAGAGGATTCAGGTGCTAATTATGTTGTTCACTGCTGCCTTCATTATGGCAGTCTGTGAGGAGCAGAATCACTTTCTGAGAATTAAATTGTCCCATTTACTGGAAAAAAAAAACCAACAAAAAAGAGGAAAGATGACAGAGTCAGAGAGCAGTGAGGGCTGGAAGGGGCCTCTGAAGATCATCAGGTTCAGATCCTCTTGCTAGAGCAAATGCCACAGGAACACAGCCAGGCTACAGCAAAGACAAGGAGGCAGAAGGACCTGTCAGATTCACTCACACCAGACAAGATGCCTGTGTAGAAACAGGCTGCCCACAGGCTGCCCAGGGGGGTTGTGGAGTCTCTTTCTCTGGAGATATTAAAGATCCACCTGGATATGTTCCTAGGTGATCCTGCTCTGGCAGGGGGTTGAACTGGGTGAGCTTTTGAGATCACTTCCAGCCCCAGACATTCTGGGTGCTGTGGTTCTGTGTTGCTGTCCTCACATTGGGTGCTTCTGTGCTCCACAACCTCCCTGGGCAACCTGTGCCAGTGTCTCACCACCCTCACTGCAAACAACTTCTTCCTAACATCCAGTTTCAGTCTCCCCTTTCCAGTCCAAACCCATTCCTCCTCCTCCTGTCATTACCAGACCTTGGCAATAGTCCCTCCCCAGCCCTCCTGTAGCCCCCTTCAGATACTGCAAGGCCACTCCAAGGGCTCCTCCAAGCCTTCTCTTCTCCAGGCTCCAGAGCCCCAACTCTCTCAGCCTGTCCTCACAGCACAGCTGCTGCAGCCCTCTGAGCATCCTCCTGGCCTCCTCTGGACTGGCTCCAACACTTCCATGTCCTGCTTGTGCTGGGGGCTGCAGAACTGCCCCCAGGACTGCAGGTGGGGTCTGAGGAGAGCAGAGCCAAGGGGCAGAGTCCCCTTCCTGTGTGCTATTGGAAACCAGGTCTGGCTGCTGCTGCTCTGGGTTATGCCATGTGGCACTGCAAGCCAACCACACAAGCTGAACTCCCAGGGTGGAGCAGGCCATACCCTGTGTACCTGACAGGTTCTGCCTCTTTCTATTCCAGCCTGGCTCCAGTGCCCCCCAGAGCTGCCATATTCCAGAGTGAAGTGAAAGAGCATTTCCCTAAGCACCGGAAAGCAGAAGGGAAGTGAGACTCAACAAGCTCAGATGAGAGGTTGGGAAAAGCACAGCTCTGAACCCAGCCTCAAAAGCATTACAAACTCAGATTCATCTCCTTGCTCATTACAATCAGAGATGATTAGTGATAAATGCTGAGCTAATGCCAAGCTCAAATCCCCTCCTCTTCCAGGGCAGCAAACCTGCACCTTCTAACACAGCAAGAGCTCCAGCAGCGTTTAGCTGTCGAGTTCCCTGTGACACACACACACAGAGCTCCTTCTGTTGTGCCTCCTATCAGCATGCAGGGGCTTGGAAGCCTTCCAGCAGTGTTGTGCTGTGCTGTGTTCCTCCTTTCCCCAGCAGGAACTCCATGGCACAGGCTGCTTCCCAAACAAGTGTGGTGAGTGCTGGCCCCAGCTGCTGCACTGCCCCTGCCATAGAATCACAGAATCACACAGCTTTAGAGGTTGGAAGGGACCTCCAGAGGTCATCCAGTCCAACCCCCCTGCCAAAGCAGCATCCTCTAAGGGAGTTCACACAGGAACACATCCAGGTGGCTTTGCAAAGCCTCCAGAGGAGACTGCACAACCTCTCTGGGCAGCCTGCTCCAGGGCTCTGCCAGCCTCACTGTAAAGAAGTTTCTCCTCGTGTTGAGCTGAAACCTTCTCTGTTCCAGTCTGTAGCTGTTGCTCCTTGGCTTATTGCTGCTGACCACTGGAAAGAGATTTGCCCCAGGCACTTGACCCCCACCCCTCAGATAATCAGCCTCACAGAATAGCCAGGGCTGGAAGTGATGTTAAGGACCATCCAGTTCCAACCCCACTGCCATGGGCAGGGACACCTCACACTACATCAGGCTGCACAGAGCCACATCCAGCCTGGCCTTAAAAAACTGGCAGGGATGAGGCTTCCACCACCTGCCTGGGCAACCTGTGCCAGTCTCTCACCACTCACCCATCCTACTTTGCACTCCCCAAAGCAGGTGAGTGTGAGGAGGATGAGGCCAAGCTCTTCTCAGTAGTGCCCAGTGGCAGGCCAAGGGGTAATAGACACAAACTGGAACACAGGAGGCAAAAATTCTTCACTTTGAGGGTGGCAGAGCACTGGAGCAGGCTGCCCAAAGAGGCTGTGGATCCTCCTTCTCTGAGGCATTCAAACCTCCTGTGTCCCTTCCAGCCCCCCCCATGCTGTGATTCTATGGCAGTGTGATGAGAAGAAGACTTCCCTACCTGCTCCACCAGCTGCCCCCTTGCCCTCAGGCACAGGTGCCATGCCCCAGAGCCCACAGTGCCTGAGGCACGGCAGCTTGAAAAGGGCCTTCAAAAAGACAGGATCCTAATTGCATCAAGGCAGATTTTTTTCCTCCCTTCTCTCCTCCCAGCCTGTCTTCACAGTCCCCAAAGCCTTGGAGGCGATTTTTGGACAGAGAAATGAAATTCCTCTGTCCCTGTGAGGGATATCTGGCTCAGGTGCAGGTAGTTGGAGTAAATTCATATATCATATCCATGAAAGCTTATGATGAGCCTTGATCATGAGCCCTTGATGCCATAGAGTGGGTGACTGATTCTGCCCATCACTTAGCATGGCAGAGCACTGTTGGGCTCTGATGAATTTACCCAATGAGGCTTAGTTGCTGAACAAGCACAGAACTCTCCAGGCTTGGGGGAGAGTGGCTGGAATGTTGTCTGGTGGAGAAAGACCTGGGGTGCTGGTCAGTAGGTGGCTGAAAATGAGCTGGTGTGTGCCCAGGTGGCCAAGAAGGCCAACAGCATCCTGGCTTGTATCAGGAAGAGTGTGGCCAGCAGGAGTAGGGAAGGGATTGTCCCACTGGACTCAGCACTGATACTTATCAGTGCTTGATTTTAGGGTCCTCAATACAAGAAAGACATTGAGGGGCTGGAGCAGGTCCAGAGAAGGGCAATGAAGCTGGTGGAGGGTCTGGAGAAAAGGACTGGGGAGGAGCAGCTGAGCAAGCTGGGGGGGGTCAGTCTGGGGAAAAGGAGGCTGAGGGAGGCCTCATTGCTCTCTACAGCTCCCTGAGAGGAGGCTGGAGCCAGGTGGGAGTTGGGCTCTGCTCCCTAGGAACAGGTGAGAGCACAAGAGGGAATGTCCTCAAGCTGCACCAGGGGAGGTTTAGGTTGGACATCAGAAGAACCTTCTTGACTGAAAGAGTTCTCAGAGCCTGGCACAGGCTGCCCAGGGAGGTGGTTGAATCCCCATCCCTGGAGGTGTTTCCAAGAGGCAGAGCTGTGGTGCTGAGGGCCATGGCTCAGCCCGAGCCTTGTCAGAGTTAGAGGATGGTTGGACTGGATGAGCTGAAAGGGCTTTGCCAGCCCAGAGCATTCAGTGAAGTGGGCCCTGGTCAGCTGGGTGAGTGACCTGAGTGCTCCTAGCCTACCCTTAGTGAGGCAGTTGGTACTGATCAGCAAACTCTCATTGTTCATTGCCGTCTCTTCCCCAGGAGCTGTTTGCCTGCTGCTGAGGAAATTAGTGACTCTGTGCCTTAATAAGGCAAGGACCTGCACTGGGTCATTTTAATCTCCTCTGAATTGGGTGGCTTAGCTGTTTGGAGCAGCACTCGAGCTTCTGCCTGAATCCTTCCCCAGGTGTCAGCTCCACTTTCATTCTTTCATGAACTGTTGATTTTCTGAGTAGCTACAGCTGCCATTTTTGTTCCCTGTGGTGCCTGCAGGGGTAATATGCATGGGAGAAACTGAAGAACAGAGACAAATCCCTTTGTCAGCTCCACAATTTGTCCTCCTGCACTGCATAGGAAGGAACAGTGAGTGGTTGGGAGGCCACAAGAGGAATGACACTGCTGGTTAATGCCGTTTCACCCAAAGTCCTCTGCAGGTGGCATTTACTTAGAGGTATTAGCTGCACCTCTGTGCATGTTGGCTCAACCTCCTTTTTATCTGTAGCATTTAACCCCAGAGCTCATTGTTGCACTGAGCAAAGAAATAAACAGTGCAGAGGATGTTCTACCTGAACTGGCAGCAACCCCTCTCTGGAGCTGCAAAAAGCCCATGGAAAGCCTAAAGACAAACAGCTATCAAATATGTCTGTCTGCAGGGCCCTGTGGCAGGCTGGCAGGTGGCATCTCGTGGGAAGCTTACTGTCCAGAGCCACTGCCAGGCTTCTGCTCCCCAGGCAGAAGATTTGGGACCATTTAGAGTCTGATTTGGGTAGTTTCTAGAGAGACAATACAACATCCCAAACGCTGGCCAGGCAAGTGAGCGAGCACTTAGGGTGCTGCCCTCGGGGCAGTCTGCAAGCCCCAGCATCCTGACCTGGGGGGGACAGATGCCATCATGTGTGCTTGCTGGGTGCCAGCAGAGGCTCTGAAGCCTGCAGGAAAGATGCAGCTATGGTCAAAATCCTCACCAGGAGCTCAATGATGATTCACCAAACAAAAGAAGAACTGCATTGGAGGGTACTTCTTCAGCCTCATCACAGCCCAGGTGCGGGAACTCATAACCTCCACTGGCAGTCTGAAGGCCTCTGGATCGTCCAGAGGGAATCATAGAAGCAGTCAGGGCTGGAAGGGACCACAAGCATCAGCCAGTGCCAACCCCCCTGCCATGGTCAGGGACACCTCACACTAGATCAGGCTGCCCAGAGCCTCAGCCAGCCTGCCCTTAAACACCTCCAGGGATGGGGCCTCAACCACCTCCCTGGGCAACTCCTTCCAGGTTCTCACCACCTTCATGCTGAAGAACTTCTTCCTAACATGCATTCTGAATCTCCCCATTTCCAGCTTTGTTCCATACCTCCCAGTCCTATCAATACCTGACAGCCTAAAAAGTCCCTCCCCAGCTTTCTTGTACCCCCCCTAAGATACAGAAAGGTCACAAGGGGAGGTTAACTGCCAGCAAACAGGATCTATCAAAGCTAATATTTAAGGTAGCCAGTGGGACTCAGCTGAGTCTCAGCCTCATACTAGTCTGGCATTCCAGTTAGGAGCCCCAACCCTGAGTGCTTCCTTGGAGGGAAGTCTGCACTAAATGTTATTGTTTCTACTATTTCATCCATCAGCTCAATGGTTATAGCCCTTGCTAGGTGTGAAGGCTTCCTTCCTCTCTTGAGAGGTTATGAACCCACACATCCTCCATAAATCCTCTAGCCTCACAGTGTAGCCTGTTTGCAGCTGAGGTTCTCCCCCTCTGACCTCCTCCCAGTCTGCAATCCTCCCCTTGCTGAAAGCCTTCCACAGTTCAGTAATTCACTGAAAGGCAAAGATGTTGTGAAGCACAACCACACTCCAATGGAATGTACAGAAGGGAGAGACCTGGATCCCAGGAACCTGCCCAGGGACCATACTGTACAAACCCCTGAAGTATCTAACAGCTCAATCTCTGCCTCTCCAGAAAGAAAAAAAAACAACCAAGAGCTTTACAGTCAGACTCTAGCATCTGATTCACCTCCCAGGGGCCCTGGGTGTGCACAGCTTTCCCCACGTGTGTCCCCTAAGCCTGCCAGCGTGCAGGTGATGATGAGACATGAGCTAGGTAAGCCTCAGGGTCCCTTCCAACCCAAAGCATTCTCTGATTCTGTGAAAGAGTGTCAGCTTGGTAAAACTCACCAGAGAGATGGTTCTGAGTGAGCTGTTGCTTTACTTTCAGTTGTAGTTGGAAGACTTTTACTTACTTGAGGTCTTTAGAGTGTGTGTGGGGGGAGGGAAAAAGACAGTATCTGTAGAGTTTAGAATCTCCAAAGTTAGACTTGAAGTCTGAGGACCAACATTCTGAGTGCAGACAAACTGTAGAGCAGCCAGTGACAAATGTACAAAGTTCCCTCCATGTGTCCTCTAATCTTGCTCTCACCCATGCCCTGGGCTGGTTCTCCACTCTAACACTCCCCTGGAGCCAGTGCTGTTGTCTCAGCGTACTCTGCTGGTAGGGTTTGGCCCTTCTGTTCCAGCAGGGCTTCTGCAGTGAGCACCTTCAGCAGCAGCCTCTTCTCAGCATTGTCCAGGGGATTTTGTTCTGTTGCTAAAGAACTACAAAGAACCCCTAAAACTGCCTGTGAAGCAAACTGCAGTTATGGATCCAGGACTAAAGCACAGAAATGAAACATTGACTCTGCCAGATGAATTACTCCACCCTAAATATTTCACATGCATCTCTGAGTAACTGCATGTTCCCTCCAGAGACTATCATCTGGCTCCAGGTTTCCAGTGCAAGAAATCCTGTAGGTTAAATAATTGCAGCTGCCAAGCAATCCCATTTCATCCATTCCAAGCAAGCATTGCACAATGCAGGGAAGCAGCCAAGAAATTTTGGTTCAGCTGATGAGATCCCAGTGCTAAAGACACCTATGCTTTGCTACCATGTCTTCAAGATCTGATTTGACAGCTCCAATTGCTGGACCAATACCTTGTCCCATCTTCTGTTGTGATTCCAATCACCTTACAATCACAGAATCATAGTTTGGGTTGGAAGGGACCTTAAAGGTCATCCAGTTCCAACCTCCTGCCATGGGCAGGGACACCCTTTACTAGCCCAGCTTGCTCAAGGCCTCATCCAGCCTGGGCTTGAACACCTCCAGGCAGAGAGCATCCACAGCCTCCTTGGGCAACCTGTTCCAGCATCTCACCACCCTCGCTGTAAAGAATCTCTCCCTAATCTCCAGTCTACAATGCCAAAGCCAAGTGCCCCTTAGGCTGTGCCTCTGCCTGCTGTGGGAACTCCCAGGATGTGTTAAAACCTCTGTAGACATAGTTTAGTGAGCATGGTGCTGGTGGGTTGAGGGATACTGCCTGAAGGAACATTGTGGAGAGGCTGCTGCTGGGCTCTGCTCACAGGTAATTGCAGACAGAACAAGGGGGAATGGCCTCAGGCTGAGGCTGGGGAGGTTTAGACTGGACATTAGGGAAAAGTTTTGCACAGAGAGAGTGGTCAGGGACTGGAATGAGCTGCCCAGGGAGTGGTGGAGTCACCCAGCCTGGCTGTGTTTAAGGGTGGTTTGGATGTGGTGCTTAGGGCTATGGTTTCAGGTGAATCTTGTAGAGCAGGGTTCTAGGTTGGACTTGGTGATCTTGAGGGGCTTTGCCAGCCTGCATGGTGCTGTGATTCTGTTGGACTTCATTGTAGAGGTCTTTTCCAACCTTAACAATTCTTTTTCTCCTCCTCTCCTCTCCTCTCCTCTCCTCTCCTCTCCTCTCCTCTCCTCTCCTCTCCTCTCCTCTCCTCTCCTCTCCTCTCCTCTCCTCTCCTCTCCTCTCCTCTCCTCTCCTCTCCTCTCCTCTCCTCTCCTCTCCTCTCCTCTCCTCTCCTCTCCTCTCCTCTCCTCTCCTCTCCTCTCCTCTCCTCTCCTCTCCTCTCCTCTCCTCTCCTCTCCTCTCCTCTCCTCTCCTCTCCTCTCCTCTCCTCTCCTCTCCTCTCCTCTCCTCTCCTCTCCTCTCCTCTCCTCTCCTCTCCTCTCCTCTCCTCTCCTCTCCTCTCCTCTCTCTCCATTGCATGTAAAATGTTGTTTTCTCAGTGATTTCTTGGATGATGCTCAGCTGTATTCCCTGTACAAATGATCTTTGAGCTAGGCAGAGAGATTACCAAACACCTCAGCAAAGAGTTCTGGCAAGCAAAGCACTGCCATGATGAGGTCATTCTTGAGTAACTCCACAAAAGCAGCACAAATAATGTCCTGGTGATGTTTTTTTCTCTTCTTTTTTCTCAAATGGCTTTTAAAATGAAGCTTAGAGAGGTAATGAGTGCAGTTATTGCTACAGAAATAAGGGCACAGATGAGTTGTTGTTCCCAGTGAAATCAGTGGATGGATACAACCTGACCACTCTAGGTCCAGGGTTTCACTTTATTTCTTCATGCTTCCAGGACAGCTACAGCTCACCTGCCCTAGCAGGCTCCAGGTATCTCCTCCTAAACCAGATCAGGTTTTGTGCTGAAATGCTTGACTGAACACATCAGGAGTAAAAGTCCCAGTGGTGATGGGTTCCCACATTGAGTCTCCACAGCAGATGATTGTGAGTGTCTGCACAATGGCTTGGAGCAGGACAAAGACAAGAGGTGGTTCAGTGCTAACCTCAGAAGCTGAGGACGGTGAGAAAGGGAACTATGTTGCACAGTGACTTTTTCCCACCTCCAAGCCCTGCTCTGCTTTGCCTAGAGAAGAAACAGGAAGAGTGCAGACCCCTCCATAAAACTCTGCTACTGCTGCCTGCCCCAGAAAGGGGAAGGAAATAATTTCCCCTACCCTTTCCTCCTTCTCTATGCACATTTGTGCCATCATGTTGTACTCCAGCTGGGACACCTGGCAAAGGCTGAGGAGACAGAAATGGAAGAGGAAATGGTTTGCTGACTCTAGACCTGGCTCTGCCAACTGGGCAGTCCTAAATGTCTCATGGGAGTTGTGGATGCAAAGCTTTTGTGAGGCTTGCACCTTCAAGAGGACCTGCACTCAGCCACTGCAGACCTGTGCATACAGAAAATCTCCCTCACATTCCTTTTTCACAGGAAGAGATAAGCAGAGCATCCTCACTTTTACAAGCTGGGGGGGGGAAGAGGAAACAAACTAGAACAGAGAGGTGCTGTGCTGTTCTGTTCTGTTCTGTTCTGTTCTGTTGCTGGGTGCCTGGCAGAAGAGCCCAACCCCATCAGGCTGTGCACAACTGGTCCCAAACAGCAGTGTTTAGTTCTCCCACACAAAACACAGAGGTGGGCAGGCACAAAGGCTTCCTCTCACCAGGTCCACAGATCCATGTGCAGCCATCTGCTCCCACCGAGAGGGGAGCTCCTACTCAGCAGGACCATAAAGCAGACTTGGGAAGTTTATCTACCTTCTGTTTTGAAGTGGAAGCCTAAACACCACCAAAACACCTGGAGCAGAGTCCTGTGAGGAGAGGCTGAGGGAGCTGGGGGTGTGCAGCCTGCAGCAGAGGAGGCTCAGGGCAGAGCTCATTGCTGTCTGCAGCTCCCTGAAGGGAGGCTGTAGCCAGGTGGGGTTGGGCTCTGCTGCCAGGCAGTCAGCAGCAGAAGAAGGGGACACAGTCTCAAGCTGTGCCAGGGCAGGTCTAGGCTGGATGTTAGGAGGAAGTTGTTGGCAGAGAGAGTGATTGGAGAGTCGCTGTGCCTGGAGGTGTTGAAGCCAAGCCTGGCTGGGGCACTTAGTGCCATGGTCTGGTTGCTTGGGCAGGGCTGGGTGCTAGGTTGGGCTGGCTGAGCTTGGAGCTCTCTTCCAACCTGCTTGATTCTGTGATTCTATATCAACAGAGCAGGTGCAAAAAATTTGTTGCCTTCCATTTGAGAAAAGCAAATAAACTTCATGGTCCCTACTGAAATAGTAGAGAAGGATTCAGTGCTACAGGCTGGTTGGATGTTAGAGCAACAGGAAGAAGAGTAGAGAAAGGAGCTCTGGGACAAGCCCAGCTGTTTTGCAGCAGCAGATTTATCAGTCAGATCACCTGGAGAGCACCCAAAGCAGCAATGTGTTTAGCTCAGGTCAGCAAGAATTATTATCTGGAGAACAGACAGCTACAAGGAGCCAGCAGTGGGGGAGAATTACATGTACTTGGAGGTGAGGAACAACCAACAGAGATAAGAGAAGTATCTGTTCTGTGAACATCCCAAAAGGGGGAGGGAAACAGCTGGCAGAGGAAGAAGAGGAGGTGTGGGAGCTGTCACTGAGAAGCTGACCCAGAGGCCGCTGATGTGATCCACAGCAAGGTCAAGGGGGGAGGTGACCACAGGTTAGTGCACTTTCTCACAGGAGATGTCAGATTTTGGCTTTGGTTTTCTTCCCCCTTTTCATTCTGCAGATCTAACAACGTTTTCTGACATTCCAAACTTTATTGCATAACTTCATAATAACTTTCATTAGCTTCTTATTTAGAATCACAGAATGGGTTGGGCTGGAAGGGAGCTCCAGAGCTCATCCAGTCCAAGCCCCTGCACTCAGCAGGGACATCCTCCACTACAGCAGCTTGCTCACAGCCTGCTCCAGCCTCACCTTCAATAGCTCTAGGGACGAGGTCTCAGCTACCTCCCTGGGCAGCCTGTGGCAGTGCTCCAGCAGCCTCCTGCTGCACAACTTGTTCCTCACCTCCAGTCTCAATCTGCTCTGCTCTCATTCCAAACCATTGCCCTGGTCCTGTCCCTGCAGGCCTTTGCAAACAGTCCCTCTGCAGCCTGCTTGCAGCCCCTGCAGGTCCTGGCAGGCTGCTGTTAGGTCTGCCTGGAGCCTTCTCCTCTGCAGGCTGCACACCCCCAGCTCCCTCAGGCTGTTCAGTGCCACATTTACATCAACTGTTTAAGTAGTTAACACTGAGTTGTGTAGGATGCTACAAAGTGGGAAGTTTATCTTTCAAAAAGAGCATCTTATCCTTCATCAGGGAATTTCAGTGGGAATTCTCTTCAGGTTCCATAAAAGGATTTGAACTGGCACAAGTAAAATAAACCCTAAACTGGGAATATGACACAACAATTAGCCAGGTAAGTTTCTATTACCTCTGTCAGAATACAGAGACTGTGCATTGTGTTAAACAAAGACAAATGACTTTCAGCACTACATGAGATTAAATGGGGCAGAAATAAAGCCCCAGGCAAAGAAGAAGGAGGAGAAGAAGCTGCAGAGTTCAGATGGGAAGCTCTCAGAGTACCTGCACCAGCTAGCAAAGCCTTGGAAGTGATTTTCCCTCTGGGCAGCACTTAGCTTCCAGGTCTGCACTCCATTTCCATAACTCAAGAGCAGGGAGAGATTTAACCTCATAAAATAGAGGAAAATTTCACCAAGTGGTCCAAGGTAAAGAGGAAAAAAGCTCTATTTTGAGAGAGGCTACGAGCATGGCTCTCTCTTACAAGAGGTAAGAGGATGGCTTTGCAATTTTAGCTCATTTTCATGCACAAGTTACTTGAGGATTATTCTTCTTTCATCCATGAAAAGCTGGAAGCACATGGAAAGGGCAAGAACAAGCAGTAAGGAAAGAATTTAAGCTTCCTAGCTTGCCACCCTGGACATGGCTGACTTGAAGTCCTGGTTCCAGGCCCCTGGAAAATATTTGAATGCAGCCTGCCAGTCAGTGAAGTCACACTGGGACAGGCCTGGAGTAATGCCTTGAGAAGTGAGCCAAAGCTGGTGGCACAAACTCATCCCATTTCCTGCAGGCAGCTGCCAGTCTGCCCTGTGGGCTGCAGCTTGGCATTTCTATGATTGTAGAATCAAGCAGGTTGGAAGAGAGCTCCAAGCTCAGCCAGCCCAACCTGGCACCCAGCCCTGCCCAATCAACCAGACCATGGCACTAAGTGCCCCAGCCAGGCTTGACTTCAACACCTCCAGGCACGGCCACTCCACCACCTCCCTGGGCAGCCCATTCCAGTGCCAATCACTCTCTCTGCCAACAACTTCCTCCTAACATCCAGCCTAGACCTGCCCTGGCACAGCTTGAGACTGTGTCCCCTTCTTCTGTCCCCTGGCAGCAGAGCCCAACCCCACCTGGCTACAGCCTCCCTGCAGGCAGCTGCAGGCAGCAATCAGCTCTGCCCTGAGCCTCCTCTGCTGCAGGCTGCACCCCCCCAGCTCCCTCAGCCTCTCCTCACAGGGCTGTGCTCCAGGCCCCTCCCCAGCCTTGCTGCCCTTCTCTCAACACCTTCCAGCGCCTCAATATCTCTCTTGAATTGAGTGTCTCAGAACTGGACACAGCACTCAAGGTGTGGCCTGAGCAGTGCTGAGCACAGGGGCAGAAGAACAGTCCCTCTGCAGGGCTCTCCTACCCTGCAATAGATCCACAGCTGCTCCTAGCTTGGTGTCATCTGCAAACTTACTGCTGCTGGACTCAGTCCCCTGGTCCAGATCATCAATAAAGATACTGAACAGCACTGATCCCTGAGGCACACCACTAGTGCCAGCTGCCAGCTGGACATGGCACAATTCACCAGCACTCTCTGGGCCTGGCCCTCCAGCCAGTTCTTGCTGTGTGTTTTTTTCCTCTCCAGGTACAGATGTTGTATTATTCTCTCCCTGTAAACCCTCAGACCTAGTCAGGATCCCTTTAAATAGCCCAGGAGGGAAATGTTGTTGGCTGCTCTTAGTCCAAATAGACAGAGGCACTTCTTCTATTTTTTTATTCAAGTGAAAGGTTAGGTTTGGGTTTGGAGAGACATTTAAAAAGCCCAGGATCTGTAACATTTATCCTGGGTCTTTTGAATAACATTTTGACTGCATTAGCAGTGATCTTGTATCTACAGGGCAATGGATGCAGAGACAACAGCCTGGCTCTGCAGCAGGGTCACTGCTAAGCAGCCAGGGGCTGCTCTTCTCAGAGCTGCCCTGCAGAAGTGAGAGCTCTGTGCCTGAGCCTCGTGTTTATTTGGGGCTCTCTGCAGATTTAGGAATGCTTTCTTAGCAGTCTTAGGGGAGTGGTTTGGAAATCTAACAACTGCTGCTGGCAAGAGGCAGAGAAGAAAGTCTCAGTTTCATCAGACTCATAGAATCATAGAATCAACCAGGCTGCAAGAGACCTCCAAGCTCATCCAGTCCAACCTATCACCCAGCCCTGTCCAGTCAGCTAGACCATGGCACTGAGTGCCTCAGCCAGCCTTTTCTTGAACACCTCCAGGGAGTAGAAACTTACCATAGAATGGTTTAGGTTGGAAGGGACCTCAAAGCTCAGCCACTTCCAACCCCCTGCCACAGAACCTCCCACTAGAACAGGTCACTCAATGCCTCATCCAACCTGGTCTTGAACACTTCCAGGGAGGTTGTGGAGCACAGAATCCCCCAACCTCTCTTCCAACCTGCTTGATTCTATGATTCTAAGGGAAAGCAGGTCAGAGACTATGCTATAGACTCCCAGCTTCCTGAGAAAAGAACTCCAAAGCCTCTAACAGCTTTGAGGCCACTGACAGCAACCCCTCCACATGCTTTGGGTACTGTCTGATATTTTGTGAGCAAATACTTAAAGCCTCTTGTAGTTCACTAACTGCCTTCTGCCATAAGCAGAAAGGAGCTTCCTGTGTCCTCTAGAGGATGAGCAGTAGAGTTACCCACAAGAATCTTCTCCCCCAGTATAATGTTTGCCTTTACCACTTGAAGAAATAAGTGCTCAAGTTTTGCCTGCTCCCTGCATGTATAAAGTCCCAAAGCCTTCATTTTTGAACCTTGTGAATAAGTTTCCTGGTGAGTTTTAATGTTAACAAACAGTTGTCAGAGTTATTAACAAGCTTCACCTGGATCTCAAAATTAAAACAGGTTATTCATTTTGTATAATCCATCACACACAGCCTCATGGAACTGTTGTGGTTGGATGAGACCTTTAAGGTCACCAAGCCCAGCCACTTGCCTAGTGCTCAATCCCACCACTGCTGCTAAGCCACAGCCCTCAGCACCACATCCACCTGTTCTTGAAATCCCTGCAAGCATGGTTACTCCACCAGCCCCCTGGGCAGCCTGCTCCTGTGCTTCAGAACCCTCTCTGGGAAGAAATGTTTCCTAATATCCAACCTGAGCTTCCCCTGGCACAACCTGAGGCTGTTTCCTCTTTGCCAGTCACTTGTTGCATGTGAGAAGAGACCAACTCCCACCCCACTAGTAGAGATGCCTGTGGTTGTGTGCTCACTCCCATTGTCTTCTGGGCAACATTTACAGCTGCCAGAACAGTTCCTGTACCCTTGAGCCAGCCTCTTCTCCTTCCCTACCTACTCTTATCTATACCCACAGCCTGACCCAACCCTTGTGTTTTCACAGGGCTTTCAACTACCAGCCTGAGGCAAGCTGGAAGGAACAGAGGAAGGAAGGGAGTAGACCAGAAAGCCACTAAGCCAATTTCCTGTTAGCCAGGAGCAGAGCCCTGTGAGTTTTCCACCTTCCACAGGGGGGTTGGACTCGATGATCTTTTTGGGTGCCTTCCACCTCTGACCTACTGTGATGCTGGGATCCTGTGTGCTGCCAGGTGGCTGCTCAGCAGCACATCCCCAAGGCTTTTCTGGGCCATGCTCCTCCTGATTGCATGCAGCATCACTCAAACACACAATGATTGGGTTCTTACTCCCTTCCCACCTCTGTCAGTGCACCCCAGGAGCCAGCAGGAGCGTGGAGGTGTGAGGGCATTCTCTCTGCCCCCCAGGCTTTCCCAGCAGCAACCTGTTACTGAGCCTTTGCAGCCCAATAGATGAGCTTCGATATTTCTCCCTGGGATGCTTTCCTCAGCTGCTCTTCTGTCTCTTGAAGAAGCTGCAGGGCCCAGCATAGATGCAAGCAGGAAAAGGCAGGCTTGATCAGCCAGCTGAAGAGATCAGTGTCTGCCCAGGTATAGGAAATCCATGGCCTTTGCAAACTGCAGTCAATAAGTTTTCACATGGAAGATGAATCCCCAGGAGCTCCTGCTGGGCGTAGGCAAACTGGAGCAGGAGTCAAAGGCTAATGACTCCCTTCATGCCTGGAAGAACTTTCTGCTGCAAGCCAGACTGAGCTCTGCCTGCACACCATCTTCTGTTGCAAAACCTACAAGTGCAGCTGCTCCTGTTGAGTGTGTCAGGCCACAGCTGCCAGATGAATAAGTTTGTAAACAATCTCTTCCTGAAGGCTCCAAAAAGCCACTCAAGTAACACCTCATAAAAGAGGGAGAGAGTAAGTGAAAGGAAGAGCTCTGGAAGGAAAAGCAGTTGGAGAAGTGCTGAGAGTGAGAAGGAGGTGATTGCAAGATACCGAGACACCAGGTATGTGGTGGGGCTGGTGCTGGAGCAGAGGAGACCTTCACCCCCTTCCTAATGGCTTGCAGGAGACTGCACTCAGCACTAAGCAAAGGTATCTCAGCCATGGAAGTGCCCACATTCCTCTGAGACCCCAGCCTAAGGATGATAGCTGTGGGCAGTGGTCTGGTGTGAGGCCCTGCTCTGCCTGGGAGGGATGAGCTCATCGCTGCAGCATTTGGCCTCTTGGACAGTGAAGCCCCTGGAGGTTTGAGCTATGCTGCTGCTCAGCTGGCTGAACAAAGGGCCAAGCTGGGCACCTTGTGCAGGAGATGCTGGCTGAGCTGCAGGAGGTGCTCAAGGATATCATAGAATGATAGAATCAGTCAGGGTTGGAAGGGACCACAAGGATCAGCCAGTTCCAACCCCCCTGCCATGGACAGGGACACCCTTCCCTAGATCAGGCTGGCCACAGCCTCATCCAGCCTGGCCTTAAACACCTCCAGGGATACCTCCCTGGGCAACCCCTTCCAGGCTCTCACCACCCTCATGCTGAAGAACTTCTTCCTAACACCTAATCTAAATCTGCCCTGCTCTAGCTTGGATCCATTCCCCTCAGTTCACTCACTACCCAACACCCCAGAAAGTCCCTCTCCAGCTTGCTTGCAGCCCACTTCAGGTACTGAAAGGCCACAATAAGGTCACCTGGGAGCCTTCTCCTCTCCAGGCTGCACCACTCCAACTCCCTCAGTCTCTCTGGTGTGGCAGTGGCTCTGGTAGACTTAGGAAGTGTTTGGATTTGATGTTCTTAGAGGTCTTTTGCCCTGGCCAATCCACCCTCTTTGGGAAAGCTCTTAGAATCACCATGGCTGGGAAAAAAGAGGTCTGAGCTTGGAGGTCTCTTCCAAGCTGCTTGATTCTGTGATCCTATGATCACAGAAGGACAGAACAGTTTAAGTTGGAAAGGATCTTAAAGCTCATTCAGTTCCACCCCCCTGCCTTGGGCAGGGACACCTCCCACCAGCCCAGCTTGCTCAAGGCTTCACCCAACCTGGTCTTAGACACTTCCAGGGATGAGGTGTCCACAGCTTCTCTGGGCAGCATGTTCCAATTAAAGAACTATTACCATGACCTCTGCTGAACGAGTTACTGAGCACTGTCAAAGGGCCAGTGCAAAAGAGACATAAGAGATGTTTGCCAGATCAAGTAACCCCAAAATTGATCAGAGGTCTCCCTTCTGTGCTCTAATGTCACTTCTGCACTTGATGCTGGACACAGGAGGGTTAAAAGCCTGGGCCTCTGAGACATCCTCCCCCTTGAGATTTGTCTAGACTAACCAACCACTTCCTCTCCTAAAGGATCTTCAAACCACAGCAGGAAAAGCCACAAGGCCTCGGTCATCTCCTTTGGTGTCAAATGCACAGCAGGAGAGGGGTTGGGCAGTGGGGCAAAGGCTCTGCAGTTCTCCCCACCACCAGGCTGATGCTGGAACCTGTCTCTGTAGACCCAGCTGGGGACTCCTGCTCTACACCTGGACATCAGCAAGCCCATTACTGCAGCACTCTATCATGGAATCATAGAACCAAACAGGTTGGAAGAGACCTCCAAGCTCAGCCAGCCTAACCTAGCACCCAGCCCTGCCCAACCAACCAGACCATGGCACTAAGTGTCCCAGCCAGGCTTGGCTTCAACACCTCCAGCCACAGCCACTCCACCACCTCCCTGGGCAGCCCATTCCAATGCCAATCACTCTCTCTGACAACAACTTCCTCCTAACATCCAGCCTAGACCTGCCCTGGCACAGCTTGAGGCTGTGTCCCCTTCTTCTGGTGCTGGCTGCCTGGCAGCAGAGCCCAACCCCACCTGGCTACAGCCTCCCTTCAGGGAGCTGTAGACAGCAATGAGCTCTGCCCTGAGCCTCCTCTTCTCCAGGCTAAACCCCAGCTCCCTCAGCCTCTCCTCATCAGCCACCATCCTTTCAAACTGTTATGTCCAAAACTGCCATGAGCTCCATCAAACATTTGCTATTGCAGAGGCCCCACTGAAATCTTAATAAAGCTCATTTTCTTTGCCATGTGTTGTCCATGGAAGGCAAGAAAGGGCTTTATGGCTCCTTCCACCCATTGCAGCTTCCAGCTCCTCTTTCCCTTAGGTGAAGAGATGTGGCCTCAGCTTTCAGGCTGCATTCTTCCACTGTCTCCTTTTCAAAGCCCTGCTAAGTTTCACTTTGGGTTGCTCTTGTGTAAGATATAAGGAATCAATATCCATAGTTCTGAGTGTTGCTGCTCCCCTCTTAGCTCTAACACTTTCTAATCAGTGGGGACCAACAGATGAGCTGCAGAAGCAGGTTGACTATAAAGGGCACAAAGTACATCATGGAGCAAGGTTTCAGAGTGCCAGCTAAAGGATGCTGTAGTTTTGGCCATGAGAAGTGATGTCACGAAGCAGTGTTGCTGTTGTGAGTGCTGTCTGAGTGTGTTTGCACTCCCTGACTCTGGTGGGAAAAAGCCTTTTCCTCACTGGGACACAATAAAATCCCCTTTCAGACTCTGCTTCTCTAGGGGCTCTCAGTGTCAGCACCAAAGTGAACCTTCTTCACTGCCACAACACCACCTCCCAGCCTGCAGAAGCTGCAGAGCTTCTTACTGCCCCAGCTGCTCCTCTGCCTCTCCTCAGAGCAGCACCCCTGGCACCCACAGAAGCCACTGGTGGAGGAAAGGCACTTGGGGTTTGCAAATAGGAGTGAAGGAACCAGCTGGAAACCACTGGGAAGCACAGATGCACCTGGGGTTATAACTGAGCTTGATGATTCCTAATGACCAGGACACTTGTTGTAGGAGTTGCTCTCTTCACCCTGCTAGCAAGTGACAGGATGAGAGGAGGTGGCAGCAAGTTGCACCAGGGGAGGTTTAGGTTGGATATGAGAAGAAACTTCTCCACTGAAAGGGTTCTCAAAGCCTGGCACAGGCTGCCCAGGGAGGTGGCTGAATGCCCATCCAAGAGGCAGAGCTGTGGTGCTGAGAGCCATGGTTTAGCCCCAGCCTCATTCGAGCTAGAGAATGGTTGGGCTGGATGCTCTCAGAGGGCTTCACCAACCAAACTGATCCCATGGTTCTGTGTTGCTGGCTGGAGAAAAGACAGAACACCAAAGCCCCAGGGACCCTGCTGAAGTAACCCAAACAGGAAACAAAGCAGCAGCTTCCTGGATGTGACCCAGGTAGGGCAGATCTGCCCTCAGACAAGACTGCTGCTTCCCCATTCTCCTCCTCCTAAGAAGTGCATAAACTCCACCTTGGACTAGCTGGAAGTAGCTGCAGCCTCAGCAAATCTGAGGTCTCAGCTCTGGCTCTGCTCGGTGCTTCCCCAACCCTTTCAGAGCCAAGGCTCTGCTCCTCTGCTCCCTTCCTCTGCCACACTGATGCTCAGCAGAGTGCTGAACAATTCACCTCTATGTAAAACTAAAGCACCAAAGCAAGCCAAGGATTAAAAGCCCACAAACGGCCACGTGGGGCTTGCTGGTGCCTCTGGAGGCACACAGCACTCCAGCATTCTGTTATCACTTAACCTAATTGATAAATAATTGAACATGCCAGAGAAAAATCATTAAGTCATTAGCAAATCCAGATAAAAAGGCTCCCCTGCCACGAGCAAGTGAGGAGCTGGAACTCTGGCTCACCAGCTGGGTGGCTTTGCTGTTCACTCTGATTAATGTCTCTTGCCTGTGCCAAGCCTGAGTTGCCAGCCAGGCTGCACACTTGGCTGTGGACAGACTTAAGAGCCAAAGAGAGAGTCCAGAGATCATAGAATCATAGAATCACAGACATATAGAATCAAGCAGGTTGGAAGAGAGCTCCAAGCTCATCCAGTCCAACCTAGCACCCAGCCCTGTCCAATCAACCAGCCCATGGCCCAGCTGCTGCAGGAGCACACACACACCTCAGATCAACACCTCCAGGGAGAGTCTCTCCTTCCAAAGCACAGAGCTCATTGCAGGGGGGGGGGTGGTTAGGGTTACACTTTCAGGAGTGTAGACAGAATCACAGAATGGTTTAGGTTGGAAGGGACCTCAAAGCTCAGCCAGTTCCAAACCCCCCCACACATAGGCAGGGACACCTCCCACTAGAACAGGTCGCTCAAGGCCTCATCCAGCCTGGTCCTGTACACCTCCCTGGGCAGCCTGTGCCAGTGTCCCACCACCCTCACTGCAAAGAACCCTTCCCTAACATCCAGTTTCAGTCTCCCCTCTGCCAGTTCAAACCCATTCCTCCTCATCCTGTCATTCCCAGACCTTGGCAATAGTCCCTCCACAGCCCTCCTGGGGCCCCCTTCAGATACTGCAAGGCCACTCCAAGGGCTCCTCAAAGCCTTCTCTTCTCCAGGCTGCACAGCCCAAATTCTCTCAGCCTGTCCTCAGAGCAGAGCCCTCTCAGCATCTTGGTGGCCTCCTCTGGACTGGCTCCAACACTGGGGATGATCAGTGAAGAGGAAGCCTTTATCAGCTCTCAGGAGCTTCTTCAGGGCCAGTGAGCTGAGTAAACACCAACACTTGATGCCTACCTTGGGGTGCCAGGCTGGGGCACAGGCCTCTTGTGCAGTCTAGAGGAATATGGTTGGACTGGGTGATCTTGGAGGTCTTTTCCAACCAAGACAAGTCTGTGACTCTGTGACTCAGACTCACAGATGGGGATGAGCAGGTCTGATTTGTTGCCTTTCCTTCTGTCATTGCTTATAACCAGAACTCCTCACTGAGAGAATAAATATTATGATGAGATTTTCTTCTCTTAATTACAAACGAGAAACAGCAGTGAGTCACCTCCAGTCACAGGGAATAAGAAATGCTGCTGCTGCTTAATGAAATGTTAATCCTTAGCAGAACCAAACCCACTGTTTGTCACACTAACGTCAGCTGCCTTCGGCTCCTGCCTTCTCTCCAAAGCACTTTGCTGGCTTTCTTCAAGCCTTCCTTGCAGCTAATGAGCAGTTCAGCCTTGCAGGGTGATAAGCTCGCTGAAAGCCAAGGAAGCAGCAAGAACTGAGGACCCTTTAAGCAGAAAACAAATGCTGTTTTCATGGAAAAGGTCAGAGAACTAAAGCAGCTTCTGAGGCAAGAGATGCAAATGTTTACACCTAGCAAATGGGTGCTGCCAGCTCCAAGCCACAGCTGCTCTCCAGGGGTGGGCCAGAGATTTGCTGAACCCAAAGGCATGCTGGAAGAGTGTCCTTCACCTGGGCAGCAGGTGTCCACTCTATACCCCACTGGTGCTCCTGGTGGTAGTGCACAGCCAGCATCGAGCAGAGAACATCACCTATCAGTAGGCAGCTGAGGCTTCACAGCAGGCAGAGTCCAGGCTGCAGAGCCACAGCTACAAACCTCTCACCACCAGGTACCTCCAAGGCTGGCAGCAGCTCAGAGAGGGCAAAGGACTGCTTGTCTCCTGCCGTGCTCAGCACCAGGGCACCACTCAGGCAAGGCAGAATATGCAGGTATGGAAATGAGCTTCAGGCTTTTTAAAGCAGCAGCACTCACTGCTGCAGCCATCAGCAGTGCTAAACTTCAATCTGGAGCTGCAAATCTAGAAGCTGTTGGGGGCTCTGCTGGCACTAAGCTTGGGGAGCTTTGGAGAGGCTGTAAATTCCTCAGCAGAGAATGTCAGAGAGCATGAGGGAGCTGGGAAAGAAAGTGTCTGTGGGTAAATGATTTGGTAATCATTGAAATGAGGGTGCTTGTGCTGCCCTTCAGAAAGGAGATAGTGCTCTGCAGGAGCAAGGTATGGACATACACTGGGTGGTCCAGATGAGCTACTTCCAGAGGGTCAGTTTTGTTGCCTCTAAGCATCCTCAATAATACCAAGGAAAGGACAGTACCAAAGTTGCAATCTAACTACAATTTTCCCCTCAAATCCTTTCAGTTCTGCATTTCATAGAATCACAGAAGCAGTCAGGGTTGGAAGGCACCACAAGGATCAGCCAGTTCCAGCCCCTCTGCCATGGGCAGGGACACCTCACACTGCATCAGGCTGCCCACAGCCTCATCCAGCCTGGCCTCAACCACCTCCCTGAGCAGCCCCTTCCAGGCTCTCACCACCCTCATGCTGAACAACTTCTTCCTAACACCCAGGCTGAATCTCCCCATTTCCAGCTGTGTTCCATTCCCCTCAGTCCTATCATTATCTAACAGCCTAAAAAGTCCCTCCCCAGTTTTCACATTTTAATGCCTCTTTAATGCCTGAAGCTGCCCTGAAAAGTAGATTGTGGTGTCTCTGTGTAAACCCTGCAGCTGCTTGAACCACAGAGCTACGGGAGGAAAGAGTTCTCAGCAGAGCTGAGCTGTGTTAACCATTTCCCAATCAGAACACTGAGAGTGCAGCAGAGCTGAGAGCTGCACTCCTGTGGCGAGCAAAGGCAGAACCGCAACTGGAGGCATTTGCCCTACCTCATGTCATTAGGCTTTAGTGGCTGAGTTGTGTAGCACACTCTGGTCTTACAAGGTCACCACTCAGTGCTTGCTGACACTGCTGAGCAGATAAACTCCTGGCAACACGATGGAGTCACCCCTACACCCCACCCCCACCCCCAGATAGCAAGTTCAAGGGAACCTGCTAGTTCTGGAGAAGTGGGAATAGGTGCAAGAAGCTTCTTCAGGGCCAGAGAGCTGAATGAACACTCAGGAGAGGGCAGATCTGGGGCAAAATTCCTGCCACCCTGGTCTAAAAAGAGGCATAACACAGAATAATGGTGGAGGGTGGAAGGGACCTCAGGAGATCACCAAGTCCAACTCCCCTGCTGCAGCAGGTGTACCTCGGTCAGGTTGCACAGGAGCACATCCAGGTGGGGCTCCACAACCTCCCTGGGCAGACTGCTCCTGTGTTTTTCCACCCTCACAGGAAAGATTCTCCTCATGTTTAAGAGAAGGCTACTGTGCTCCAGTTTGTCCCTGTTCCATCCTACACACATTGAGCTTCTGTTGGTCAGAGCACTGATGAGCTGAGCCCTGGGCTCTAAGCGCTGGGGCAGGCAGAGCTTCCTCTTGCCCCAGCACAGGTGAGGAGAGCTGCTCATGCTGGTGGGATATGGCATAAGCCCTGCAGTGGCAGAAACAGAGCCAACTGACACTGTGCCATCTCATGACATTGATGAGGGCACAGAATCTGCTCAACAAGTCTGCTGACATTAAGCTGGGAGGCTTGGCTGATACAGCTGCAGGCTGTGCTGCCATCCAGAGAGACCTGCACAGACAGAGCTGGGCACAGAGGAACCAGATGAGGTTCAGGAGAACAAATGCAGAGTCCTCCCCCTGGGGAGCAATAATAAACTGCAGCAGTCCAGGCTGGGAGGTGACTGCTGGAGAGCAGCCCCAGGGAGAGGGACCTGGGACTGCTGGGGGAGAGCATCCCTGGCACAGCAATGTGCCCTGGGGGCCAAGAGGATCCTGGGCTGTATTAAATTCTGGGCCCCTCAGCTCAAGAAGCACAGGGAGCTGCGGGAGGGAGTCCAGCACAGAGGCACAAAAATGAGTAAGGAAAGTGAACATTTTCCTTATGAGGGGAGCCTGAGGGAGCTGGGGCTTGGGGCTTGGAGAGGAGGAGACTAAGGGGTGACCTCATTCATGTTTATAAAGGTGTCCCTTCCAGCCCCTGACATCTGTGGTTCTATGATTCTAAGAGGACTGTGTCCAGCAGATCAAGGGAGGTTCTCCTTCCCCTCTCCTCTGCCCTGCTGAGACCCCATCCTGAGTACTGTCTTCAGTTTTGGGCTCCCCAGTTTAAGAGAGACAGGGATCTGCTGGAGAGGGTCCAGCGGAGGGCTGTGAGCATGAGTAGGGGCTGGAGCACTGCCTGGTGAGGAGAGGCTGAGGGCCCTGGAGCTGCTTAGCCTAGAGAAGAGAAGACTGAGAGGGGAGCTAATAAATGTTTATTAATATCTGAGGGCTGGGGGTCAGGAGAGGAGGCACAGGCTCTGCTCACTGCTCCCTGGGTTAGGACAAGGAGCAGTGGGTGGAAGCTGCAGCACAGGAGGTTCCAGCTCAACACAAGGGGGAACTTTCCTGTAAGGGTCCCAGAGCCCTGGCACAGGCTGCCCAGAGAGGCTGTGGAGTCTCCTTCTCTGGAGCCTTTCCAGGCCTGTCTGGATGTGTTCCTGTGTGCCCTGAGCTAGATTATATGGTCCTGCTTTGGCAGGGGGGTTGGATTCGATGATCTCTTTGGGTCCCTTCCAAGCTCTGACACCTGTGATCCTGTGACCATTGCCCATCCCCTTCAGAGCAGCCACAGACACCAGGGAGCTCTGCTACTGATTTAATATCCGGAGAAAGAGTTGTAGGAGCGTTCAGTATTAGTGGTGCTACAGCAGCACCTACAGACTCGCCCTGGGACTGGGAATCCTTTGGCCTGGCAGGAGGGAAAGAGAGGCTGAAGGAGGGTCCCTGCAGCAAAGAGGTGACAAGCTAGATGGGGAGGACAAAAGATGGAGGGGGAAGGAGATGAGGAGCAAAGCAGGGGGGTTGCACCTGAGAGCTGCTAGCTTGGACTGCTCTTGGATTTCATCTTCCTAAAGCTAAGGAGACCCACGCCCTGCTGGCAGCAGGCTGCGTTTCAGCCTGGAATGTCAGCTACAGGGTGGCCTTGGGGGTTACCTTGCCAGGACATGGAACGTCCTGCACCGCTTAATCCCCGGGCACCAACGCGAGGGTCTTGCCGGCTGAGACAACCCGATCCTTGCAAGAGCCACAGCTGGAGCTGGGTGGGAAAGAAGAAAGAAGACACTCAGTGCTTCTCAAACTCAGCTGGGCCCTCTGAGCCTGCCTGCAGCGAGCTGGAAAGACACCACTCGGGGGTTTACCCAGGCTGCCGTGGGGATAAATCCCTTTTGCTGCCTGCTGCCTGCACTGAGCACATACTGACCAGAGTACTTCACTTCTGCTTCGTTTGGCAAACAGACAGAAACCCCAAACTAAGTTCATTTTCTGTTTTGATTCATGCTGAAAGCACAGAACAGCTTTAGTTAAATCTGTTCCTAATATTGTACTCCACAAGTCCCATGTCTGGAAAACCAAACATGGAATTAGAATCTTAATCACAGACATCCATGAAAATATTGGCTCTGTTTTCCTGCTGATCTCATAGAATCACAGAATGGTCTGGGTTGGGAGGGAGCTCCAAAGCTCATCAAGTCCAAGCCCCTGCACTCAGCAGGGACATCCTCCACTACAGCAGCTTGCTCACAGCCTGCTCCAGCCTCACCTTCAGTAGCTCTAGGGATGAGGTCTCAGCTACCTCCCTGGGCAGCCTGTGGCAGTGCTCCAGCAGCCTCCTGCTGCACAACTTGTTCCTCACCTCCAGTCTCAATCTGCTCTGCTCTCATTCCAAACCACTGCCCTGGTCCTGTCCCTGCAGGCCTTTGCAAACAGTCCCTCTGCAGCCTGCTTGCAGTCCCTTCAGGCCCTGGCAGGCTGCTGTTAGGTCTGCCTGGAGCCTTCTCTCCTCCAGGCTGCACACCCCCAGCTCCCTCAGCCTGTCCTCCCAGCAGAGCTGCTCCAGCCCCCTGAGCATTTCTGTGGCCTCCTCTGGAGCTGCTCCCCCAGGCCCATGTCCTTCCTGTGCTGAGGGCTGCAGAGCTGGCCCCAGCCCTGCAGGTGAGGTCTCCCCAGAGTGAAGTGGCAGGACCCCCTCTCTCCATCTGCTGCCCACACATCTGTTGATGCATCCCAGGATGTGATTTGCCTTTTGGGCTGGCAGCTCACACCGTTGGCTCCTGTGCAGTTTCTCATCCATCAGCATCCCCAGGCCCTTTTCCAGACCCTCACTCCCCCCAGGCTGTATCAGTAGCGAGGGTTGTGCTGGCCCGAGGCACACAGCCCTGCACTCATCACACATTGTTGACCACGCAGTTGTGCCTCCCACCACTAGCAAGGGAGCTGTTTGTGTGCTCCTGGGCAGCATTTGGCAGGCTGCTGATCAGTCCTCATTAGAATCTGTGTCAATTTTCCCAAGCATGGCTTTAGATGAGTTAGGAACCAAACAAAGCTTCATGGAAAGCAAAGGATTCTCTTGCAGAGAACTGTCAGGAATCAGCATTTCTAGGCAAAAACATCTGTTTGGAATATCCCCCCATTTGTTTTTGGACCTTTTTAATTTGCAATTAATACTGCCTTAAGGGAAGTGATTGCTCTTTGGTGCATGTGACACACAATAAAAGGTGAGCTTTACTACAGCCACACAAATCCACCTCCCAGATATAGAGACTCAGTCCTCTGCTGTGGTCCACTGCATTCTCCTTCCCTGGGAAGCTTTCAGTGAAGCCCCACTCTAAGCATGGGTGCAGGATACTTGCTTGGATGACTCAGAACATTCAAGAGCTTATGTGGACACCTCAGAGCAGTTTGGCATCAATCAGATGACACAATAAACGTGCAGAAGTGACAGCCAGGGCAGAGGGGAGCCAAGGGGAGCTGGCTGCAGGTGAGCTCTCGGTGCTGTAGCAGAAATATTGCTACGAGCAACTGAGCAAAATGAAATACAGCAGAAGAGGCAGAGGCACAGCTCAGAACCTCTGGGGAATTCAGGATATTGCCAGCCACGCTGGGCAGTGGCTCAAATTGCTTGGAGTCTTCAAAGGATTGTGTGAAGTTTATGAGAAAAGTGGTAGCAGGAAGAGCAGCTGCAGAGAGATGGTCAAGGAAGCTTTAGGTGGTAGGGATCGATCCAAACACAAAGGGAAGAGAATGGTTTGCTAAAGATGGCAGGAAAGCAGCTGAGACTGACACACAGTCAGGCTGCAGCCTGCAGAGTCACTGCTCAACTCTGGGTGGGAGACACTCCCAAGCCAGAGGGAGAGTCGTGAGGCCAGCAGGAGGAGGAGAAAGGCAACACTGCCGTGGCTGGGGGGACAGATGAAACAGCACAGCAAGATGTAAAATACACTGGGGAAAACGTTCTAAGAGTGTCCATGTGCATAAGAGAAGATCCTAACCACTGCTGTGCCAGCAGGAGTGTGGGCAGCAGGGCAGGAGAGGGGACTTTGCCCCTTTGCTCTGCTCTGCTCAGACCTCACCACCAATACTGCCTCTAATTCTGGTGTCCCCTGTAGAAGGAATCATAGAATGACAGAACGTCAGGGGCTGGAAGGGACATCAAAAGCTCATCTGGCCCAGACCCCCTGCCAGAGCAGGATCACTCAGAGCAGGTCACACTGGAATGCATCCAGATGGTTCTGGGATATCTCCAGAGAGGGAGACTCCACAACCTCTCTGGGCAGCCTTGAGTGACCTATTCTAGTGGGAGGTGTCCCTGCCTATGGCAGGGGGTTGGAACTGGCTGATCCTTGAGCTCCCTTCCAACCTAACCCATTCTAGGCTTCTATGCTCTGCTTTTTTGTGTTGGCTGAAGGGGCAGCTGGTGGGCAGCAAATGAAGATGGGGAGGGACAGTAACTACCAGTGAACATCACCCTGCACAGCTTGCAAAGTGGAGCTTACATGACCTGGAAGGGTTTGTGGGTGAAGACAATGTACACTACTGGCCCCCAGAAGAAGAGTTTCCGTGGAACACCTTCCCATGGCTGCCCAGGGAGCCCGTGGGTGCCCCCTCCCTGGCAGTGTTCAAGGCCAGGTTGGATGAGGCTTTGAGCAAGCTGGTCTAGAGGAAGGTGTCCTTGCCCATGGCAGGGGGTTGCAGCTGAATGATCTTTAAGGTCCCTTCTAACCTAAACCTTTCTATGAGGCTATGGAGGGAGCAGACCTGCTGAAGGCTCTCTCCCAGAGCTGGTGCAGGTATGAATTGCCCCAGCCAGGACGCCTGGACAAAGCACACAATCAGTCCTTGCTGTGCTAGAGAGGGAAAGCTCATTCCCAGGGCCTCACTTGGTACTCACACTGGACAGCTGCTGCAGGACCTCTCTGTCTGTCTGTCTGCATTTCACTTGTGCCACATTTGTGGCACTGATGGATTTTGATTTGCTTTCCAGGCCTCTGCAGAGTGCTGCATCCGAGGCAGTGTGGCCTTTGCTGGCTCCTGCTTTCACTGCTGCAGTGCTGTTTTCTCAGAGGGTATCATGGCAAAACACAGAGAGCACAGCAAAGAGTCTGGAGCTGCCTCACTCTGCTTTGCAGCCCCCAGATGGGAAGCAGAGAAGTCTCTTTAGTCAGAAAAGTCTGCTCCTGCTGGCTTCCTTCCCAAAGGCAATTCCAGGTCGAGATCAAAGAGTTGTCTTGTGTAAACTGAGGCTGCTAGCACAGACAGCAGGAATTCAGGCTTTTGAGGCAGGCAAGCTGGGCAGCACTTAGTTGGGGGTGCTAGAGGAGTCCAAGACTGCATTTTGGACTAGCAGGACACATCTGGGCTGCTCTTAGCCCTGGATGAGGTTTGCCTGTGTATTTCACAGCCTGGCAGCAACACTTCTGCCCTGTTGTGTTAGGTTCCTCTCTGATTTATTGTGTGGAAAAATCACAGAATAGCTCAGGCTGGAGGGGACCTCAGGGATCATCTTCTCCAACTTCCCCACCATGCCCAGGGACACCTCTCAGCTAGACTCAGCTGCTCAAGGCCTCTTCCAGCCTGGCCTTGAACACCCCCAGGCAGGAGGCAGCCACAGCCTCCCTGGGCAGCCTGGGCCAGGCTCTCACCACCCTCACACTCAGCAACTTCTTCCTCAGCTCCACTCTAACCCTGCTCTGCCTCAGCTACAAATCATTCCCCCTTGTCCTGCTGCTAGACCCCCCCAGCACAAGTCCCTCTGCAGCCTTCCTGCAGGATCCCTTCAGCTATTGCCAGGCAGCTCGGAGGTGCCCCAGAGTCTTCTCTTCTCCAGGCTGAGCCCCCCCAGCCCTCTCTGTGTTTCTCCCTGGGCTTTGTGGTTAAGATCTTGCTGTTGTGGAGGAATGGAGAGAAAAGTTTATGAAGGCATTAGGAGGTGAGGGTGGGAAAGCAGAGCTGTCACAGAACACATCATGGGGCAATGATGAAGTAGGAGCAGAGGAAAGGGAAGGGAAAATGCAGTAAGCATGGGAAAAGTGGACAAAATAGTCCTAAAGAATGGAAGAGCTGAGCCCAGCTCATGCTCCCAGGGCTCTGCTGACGACCAGCAAAACTCTCACAGCACCCAAAGTGTCCCAAAGCCTTGATAACACAGAGGCAAGGGCCTGGCCAGCAACATCTCTACACCTTGCTGTCCAAGGAAATCCACTTCTGCTTTCTGGAGAAAGAACTGCAAGGCTCCTGGACCTCTTGTCAGTAAGAGAAAGCCACAAGTTCAAAACACAATCTGTATTTAGGCAGGGAGAGAAAGCAGAGCAGTACCTGATGGGTTCATTTAAAATCATAGAATCAGTCAGAGTTGGAAGGGACCACAAGGATCAGCCAGTTCCAACCCCCTCCCATGCCCAGGGACACTTCACACTACATCAACCTGGCCTTAAACACCTCCAGGGGTGAGGCTTCCACCACCTCCTGGGCATCCCTTTCCAGGCTCTCACCACCCTCATGCTGAAGAACTTCTTCTTAACATCCAGCCTGAATCTCCCCATTTCCAGCTTTGTTCCATTCCCCTCAGTCCTATCACTGCCTGACAGCCTAAAAAGTCCCTCCCCAGCTTTCTTGTAGCCCACTTCAGATACCACAAGGCCACAATAAGGTCACTTTGGAGCCCTTTCCTCTCCAGACTGAATACAGAAATCATAGAACCAACCAGGTTGGAAGAGACCTGTAAGATCATCCATCCCCAACTCCCTCAGTCTCTCCTCACAGCAGAGCAGCTCCAGCCCCCTGATCATCACTGTGGCCCTTCCCTGGACACCTTCCAGCACAATGTGCTGTGCAGGGAAGGGTTTAGGGCAGAGAACTGCAGCCCTTCTAGCCAGCAGCTAAACGACTTCTGAGAAGAAAAGCCAGGGCACTGGCACTCGTCTGGGGGCGAGGGGGACTTGTGAAGTGCATTGCTGAGAAGAGGGATCCAAATCCTTTGGCTGTGGCTGGCAGCATCTCTGCATTTCATAGAGCCTAAGGCAGAATTCCTGCCTGCGGGAAGGGAAGCAAACTGCAGCCCTCCCAGCTTCGATTGATTTTCACTTTGCTCATGCACATCTGGAAAAGCAAAAGGAGCAAACCAGCCCAAACCCCAACAAAACTCACAACCAAACCCAGCCCCAACCAAACCCACACCAAAAAAAAAGCCAAACTCTTTTTTTGTCTGGAATAGAAGCCAAATAAATGCTTGGGGGGAGGTGAGAGGGGAGGGGTGTGTTGGGATCAGCAAACAGATTTGGTGGTTTGTTTGTTGGTTTATTTTTCTAGTGGGTAATTAATTTTTCTTTCAGTGAAAGCAACAGCCCAGAAAGTTAGATTCTAGGCACATTTTTGGCTGGAAATGGAGACATCTCAGGTTTTTTTCTTTTGAGGAATAAGGAAATCAAAGCTGGCTGCAGAACACAAGCAGTGCTTGCAAAACTGCTCTTCTGCTGAAAAGTTAATTTCACATCAAAATCAATGTTCAGAGAAAGCTTTTTCAGCAGCCTGAGACAATTTCTGTCAAGAGCTGGAGCAGCTCCTCTGTGGGGACAGGCTATGAGAGCTGGGGCTGCTCAGGCTGGGGAAGAGGATCATAGAAGGATAGAATCAGTCAGGGTTGGAAGGGACCACAAGAGTCAGCCAGTTCTAACCCCCCTGCCATGGGCAGGGACACCCTACCCTAGAGCAGGCTGCACACAGCCTCAGCCAGCCTGGCCTTAAACACCTCCAGCCATGGGGCCTCAACCACCTCCCTGGGCAACCCATTCCAGCCTCTCACCACTCTCCTGCTCAACAACTTCCTCCTCACCTCCAGTCTGAACCCCAGGAGGCTCTGGGGAAACCCTAGAGCAGAATTTCAATAGCTGAAGTGGGCTGTATGCAAGCCAGGAAGGGACTTCCTAAAAGGGATTCCAGTGACAGGATGTGTGGAAATGGCTTTGAGCTGGAAGAGGGGAGATGGAGAGTGGAGATTAGGAAGAAATTCTTGACAGGGAGGGTGGTGAGACACTGGCACAGGTTGCCCAGGGAGGTTGTGGAGCACAGAAGCACCCAATGTGATCTTTGATCACATTGGGTGCTTCTGTGCTCCACAACCTCCCTGGAGGTGTTCAGGACCAGGATGGGTGTTCAGGACCAGGTTGGATGAGGCCCTGAGCAACCTGTTCTAGTGAGAGTTGTCCTTGCCTATGGCAAAGGGTTGGAACTGGATGTTCTTTAAGGCCACTTCCAACCCAGCCCATCCTTTGACTCCCTGAGGAGTTCCTGCAAGCCCTTTCTTTCCAAGCTTCTTCTCAAGCCAGAACTGAGTGTGCACAGGAAATGCAGAGGACAGGCTGAAGTGCACTGAAAGTGAGACAAGCCTTTAAAAAGCTCTATCAGCTGATCAGCAGAAGCTGGAAGCTCTCCTGTAATTTCCTTTTGCCTTGACCTCCCTCCTGCTCATGCACCCCCCGAGCACACCTTTATCACATCGACTTAGTGCAGAGGATCAGCTCTGAAAAGTCTTCTTATCAATGCCTGAGTGCCAGAAGCTTCCTGTTTCTTACAACAACAACAAAACCTCCTTTGGGTTACAATGAAGGGATGAAATGGAGCATGGAAAAGGTCCAAGCAGAACCACAGCCAAATCCACCTGCCTTGTAGCCAGCAGTTTGAGACTCTGCTCTTGGGAGGATGTTGTGAAGTCAGCTGTGAGCTGACAGAGAAGCAGCAGCAATAAATGGATCATTCAGATGGATTATTTAGAACAGGCAGGGCCCTCCCACACCCCTCTGCTTTGGTCCTTTACTCTTACACCATGCACCTTAATTACAAAAAAAGAAAGGCAATAACAGCTGAGCTGCTTTGGGAGGGATCCCTGAGGGCTTCCTGCAGGCTCAGTTATTTCTCAGAGCAATCGGTGCTTCATTAGATGAGAGGTTATTTGTGCCAGGTGGTTTCTCCACCTGCTGTAAAGTTTGAAATGAGGGGGGTGAGGGGGAAGGAGTGCTTAAGAAACCTTACATTTTGCTAGTCTGCTGCTTAGTTCAGGTGCTGAAGAACAAACACACCCGTGGGGTTTGGTGCTGTTGGCAGTTCTTTCTGATGCTGGTGAGATCCTTGCCAGGCTGCTGGCCCTACAGGATGTGCTGGCAAGGCTCCTTGCCAGCCTGGTGCAACAGAGTTAGGATGGAGATAGCAGAACCCTAGAATGGTAGGGGTTGGAAGGGACCTCCAGAGATCCCAGGCTCACAGGGTGTCAGGGGTTGGAAGAGACACAAAGAGCTCATCGAGTCCAAGCCCCCTGCCATAGCAGGGCCATACAATCTAGCTCAGGGTACACAGGAACACATCCAGACAGGCCTGGAAAGGCTCCAGAGAAGGAGACTCCACAACCTCTCTGGGCAGCCTGTACCAGTGCTCTGGGGTGAAGTTCCCCCTTGTGTTGAGCTGGAACCTCCTGTGCTGCAGCTTCCATCCATTGCTCCTTGTCCTAACCCAGGGAGCAATGAGCAGAGCCTGTCCCCCCTCCTGACCCCTAACCCTCAGATAGTTATAGACTTTTATTAGCTCCTCTCTCAGTCTTCTCTTCTCCAGACTCAGCAGCCCCAGGTCCCTCAGCCTCTCTTCATCAGGCAGTGCTGCAGTGCCCTTATCATCCTAGAATCATAGAATCAAGCAGGTTGGAAGAGAGCTCCAAGCTCAGCCAGCCCAACCTAGCACCCAGCCCTGTCCAACCAACCAGACCATGGCACTAAGGGCCCCAGCCAGGCTTGGCTGCAACACCTCCAGGCACAGCCACTCCACCACCTCCCTGGGCAGCCCATTCCAATGCCAATCACTCTCTCTGACAGGAACTTCCTCCTAACATCCAGCCTAGACCTGCCTTGGCACAGCTTGAGGCTGTGTCCCCTTCTTCTGTTGCTGGGTGCCTGGCAGCAGAGCCCAACCCCACCTGGCTACAGCCTCCCTTCAGGTAGTTGTAGACAGCAAATCCTCACAGCCCTCCGCTGCACTCATCCAGTCCAACATCACCATCCACCCATCATCATCATCCTCCATCCATCCAGCAGTTAGCAGGAGCAGTTGGATTGTCCTCTCAGTCCCAGGTGCCAGAAATGTGTCTCACACTAGATTTTGTGGAGCCCTAAAGCAGAGGAGTCAGATGGAGATGTAGCTTCATCCCCATCTATTATCTTGGGTACACTTAAGCCTAATTGGCAGCTCTGGAGCTTACTATCCTGGAACATGTCTAACACAGCTTGAAGTTTTTAAGGCTTGTGTTTAGAAATGTTCTTTTCCTTTTAATGATCCCCCCTCCCTTCTTCTAAATAAACTCATATTTCATTTGAGTGAAGCCCATGCTCGTGCAGCAGAATTTTGGCAGCCTCCAAGACTCTCTGGAGAAGAAATATGACAGAAATCAGGCTCCCTATGCAAAGAGACATTAACCTTTCATTATAAGCTGTAATTCCTGCAGAGAATTCAGTGCAGGCATAAAAGGAGATTCTCATATGAAAACATCATTTGAGTTGACCTCATAGAGGAAGATCTTTGTGCAAACCCAGCAGAGGCTGTGACTGATCACCAGCCTAAGTATTCTGATCTATTAAAGGGCAGGGGAAAGGGTCCCAGAGCTGCTCCACCTGAAGTACCAACCTGCCTTGCTAACAACGGTGTCGCACTGAGGCTGCAGCTGTTAAGCTGCCTCCCTGCTGCGCACACACAGGGCTCTGGGTTTACCTCCAGGAGCTTCAGGCAGCAAGCAGAAGGGAAGTGCAGCATGCCAGAACTGGATGAGGAGAGCAAGATGGCTTGGAGGCTCCAGCTGCATCCACTCAATCACAGAAACGTTTGGGTCAGGAAAGCCCTCTGGGACCATCCAGTCCAACCCTGCTCTAGCTCTGCCAAGGCTGGGGCTAAGCCATGGCCCTCAGCACCACAGCCCTGCCTCTTGGAAACACCTCCAGGGATGGACATTCAACCACCTCCCTGGGCAGCCTGTGAGAACCAGGCTCTGAGAACCTGCACAAGAAGTCAAGAAGTTTCTTCTAATGCCCAACCTAAGCTTCCCCTGGGGCAACTCGAGACCATTCCCTCTCTTCCTATCAGTTATTACTAGAGAGAAGAGCCCAACACCCACCTGGCTCCAACCTCCCTTCAGGGACTTGTAGAGAGCCAGAAGGTCTCCCTCAGCCTCCTCTTCTGAAGAGCAAACATCCCCAATTCTCTCAGTTGCTCCAGGCTGAATCTCCCCATTTCCAGCTTTGTTCCATTCCCCCCACTTCTATCACTCCCTGACAGCCTAAAAAGTCCTTCCCCAGGACTTCTTCTTTGTTCCCCAGGAACAAAGACAGAAATGAGGAGATTGAGGCTGGAGGTTAGGAAGAAGTTCTTCAGCATGAGGGTGGTGAGAGCCTGGAAAGGGTTGCCCAAGGGAGGTGGTGGAAGCCTCATCCCTGGAGGTGTTTAAGGCCAGGCTGGCTGAGGCTGTGGGCAGCCTGATGTAGTGTGAGGTGTCCCTGGGCATGGCAGGGGGTTGGAACTGGATAACTCTCGTGGTCCCTTCCAACCCTGACTGATTCTGTGATTCTGTGTGTGGCTCTGCAGGGGAAGAAGACACTGGAGCTCAGTGGCCACAATGCTGCCAAGCACAAGAACTCAAGAGTCTTTAGAAGGCAGTGAGTTGCCACAGAGGGGTAATGTTGCTTTAGCAGATACTGGGTGGCTCCACAGGACTGCACTCCTTAGGCTGTGGATTGAATTAGGAGACAATTAAAGCTTGGGTTTGGCTTGTTTCTTTTAAAGAGCAAGATGAAATAGTGCTTCTTGTTTCAAGAAAGAAAGATTATTTGCCATTCTTGGAAGCTGAAGTTAATCCTAGAAAGCTGAATGGCTTTTTGCTATCCCTGATTGGAATCTTGTCTTCTAAATACTTGTAATTAGCTTTCAGTTGAATTGGAAAGTCCTTTTGAAGCCTGATTGTCTCCCTTTGCTGGAAACATTGCATTTGCTTCTGTTTCCCCCTCCTTTTGAAAGTCTTATCTGAATATAAAGCCAAAGATGAAGCTACAGGCTTTGCTCTTAGAGGTGCTGCTCTGATACTGCCTTCTCGGTGCACAGACATGGCAAAAGTCTTTGATGTGGCTCTGACGAGCTCCAAATGTTCTTGGATTCATGCAAGCAAAATGGAGAGAGCTTCAAAGCAGAAATTCTTCCAGCTCCTTTTGTCTATACAAATGAGCCCCACTTAAAAAGAAAGAAGAGAGCAGAATTTATACTTGAAAAACAGAAAGTCTGGGGTTTGAAGATGTGTTTTGTTATGTTTAGGGGTATGTGAAGCAGGTTCTGTAATGATCTGTTTGCATGGAATGAAACTCTGCTGAGCCTGCCCCTGGCAAGCAACAACAAACTACACCAGTGCAGCTCAGGAGGTCATCTGCTGGAGAACAGCCCCTGGGAGAAGGACCTGGGAGGCCTGGGGGACAACAAGTTCTGTATGGGACAGCAATGTGCTCTGGTGGCCAAGAAGAAGGCTGCTGTCGTGTGGTTTGAAGCAGGGGTGGATTCCTCTGCCTAATCCCACCAGAGGCATCTTCCTGTTCACTGTTGGGTGTTTTCATGACTGGCAAAGCAAGCCAGAAGCTGCTAAATGGCCATTCTCCTGCCTGCTGCCTGCGTTTGATGGACAGGGCTGGGGGATAGATTGGGATGGATGATCTTGGAGGTCTCTTCCAACCTGGCTGATTCTATGATTCTATGACAGAGCTGCAAGCAGATGTTGCAATAGCCTTAAGTAAAAGTGCTCTTAGCCACCACTAAAGACCTCTCCCAACAGACAGTACCAATGTGTGAGTGTCTTTTCACTCAGCACCATGCTGGCAGGCTGGCACAGCTCCCCCCAGCCCACCAGCCAGGATGCTTCCACAAACCCCTTTACAAGGGCTTGCGGTGACAGGCTGAGGGAGGCTTTAAGCTGGGAGAGGGGAGTAGGAAGAAATTCCTGACAGTGAGGGTGAGGAGACACTGGAACAGGTTGTCCAGGGAGGTTGTGGCTGCCCCCTCCCTGAAGGTGGTCAAGGCCAGTTTGGATGAGGCCTTGAGCAAGCTGGGCTGGTGGGAGGTGTCTCTGCCCACGGCAGGGGGTAGGAACTGGATGCTCTTTCAGATGCCTTCCAGCTCCAACCAATCCAACATCCATTCTATCATTTTTGCAACTCAATAGAGAACAGAAACTGGCTGAAGTCTTTCAGCCACATTGGTTTCTGCTTCCTCTTTCCATGTCCATGCAGGGTTTAACTGCTTGAGAGAGTCCAGCACAGAGCCACAAGGATGATGAAGGGAATGGAACATCTCTCTTGTGAGGAGAGGCTGAGGGAGCTGGGGCTGTGCTGCTGGGAGAGCCTGAGGGGTGACCTCTTTCATACAGATGTGCAGGTGAGTGCCAGGAGGCTGGAGCCAGGCTCTGCTGGGTGATGCCCAGTGCCAGGCCAAGGGGCAATGGTGGAAGATGAGGCACAGGAAGTTTCCTTCAAACATGAGGAGGATTTTTTTTCCCTGTGAGAGTGACAGAGCACTGGAACAGACTGCCCAGGGGGGTTGTGGAGTCTTCCTCTCTGGAGATACTCAAACCCTGCCTGGGTGTATTCCTGTGTGACCTGCTCTAGGTGATCCTGCTCTGGCAGGGGGGCTGGACTGGCTGAGCTTTGGAGATCCCTCCAGCCGCAGCCTGCCTGGGCTGGGCACACAGGAGCTCAGCAGTCTGTCAGTGCTGTCCTATGAAAGCAGGGGGTTTGGGTGCTCCCCACCTGCAGAGCCTTCCCTCCTGAGCTGAGCTCTGCAGGCTGTGGCCAAAGGCTATTGCTGTTGTTTCCTGTACTGATACAGTGCCTAGAAACTGAAGGCAAGAATCAGACCTGGTTGCAGCAGGAGCTGAAGAAGTGCAGTTGGAAGGTCCTGCTCTGGAGGATTTACGGATCCTTGCAGCAGTGATCCTGGTTATAATCATTTACAGACTCACATTAGCAGACCCTGGGGCAAATTAGCCTGTGGGACAGAGGAGCAAGAAGTGGAGAAACTCAAGAAAACAGCCCAAAGGGATATTTGCTTGAAATTCACTCATCAGGCAAGCTTTAGGAGACTAATCTCCCTTTGTAGCCATTCTGTTATGTGATACTGTGCTGTGTTAGGCTGTATTTACTATACTGTGTTCCACTATATTCATTTTATTGTATTTACTATGTTATATTTATTATCTGAGTTATTTTTATTGCCCTCATCATGAGGCCTGTGTGCTGCAGCCAGCAACCTGATCCTGCTCGTGATGAACGGCAGAGCCTGCAGGAGGCCAATCCTAACGCAGGAGGAGCACTGAAGCACCGAGTTAAAGAAGGGGGCAAATGTTCCTTGCTTCTTCAGCACTCCATGGATCCCCAAGCACCTGCACACCCCACTGCTAGCTGTTGGCTGGGAGCCAGTGTGCCAGCTGGGGAATAAAAAGCAGTGAGTTTGCAAAGCCTCCCAGGGCAGTGGATTGCACTTTTACATGGTAGGGCTGTGAGTGTGCTCCTGGGCGGGAGGCAGCAGAGCATAAACACCTATCTGTGTGAGTAAGTGCAGGGAAAGCAGGGCCAAGGGAGAGGGGGAATAAAAGGCAGGGATGGGGCTTGCAATAAGCAAAATCATCTCAGAATTTATTGTCCAAAACACTGTGGAATTTGTGTTACCTAATAACAGATGGGTTCAGAGAAAGACTTGGGGGTGCTGGGTGAGAAGAGGAGGCTCAGGGCAGAGCTCATTGCTGTCTACAACTACCTGAAGGGAGGCTGTAGCCAGGTGGGGTTGGGCTCTGCTGCCAGGCAGCCAGCAACAGAACAAGGGGACACAGCCTCAAATTGTGCCAGGGCAGGTCTAGGCTGGATGTTAGGAGGAAGTTGTTGTCAGAGTGATTGGCACTGGAATGGGCTGCCCAGGGAGGTGGTGGAGTCACCATTCCTGGAGGAGTTGAAGCCAAGCCTGGCTGTGGCACTTAGTGCCATGGTCTGGTTGATTGGCCAGGGCTGGGTGCTAGGTTGGGCTGGCTGAGCTTGGAGCTCTCTTCCAACCTGCTTGACTCTAGGATTCTATGACTTGGTGATCCTGAGAGGCTTTGCCAACCTGGATGTTTCTGATTCTGTTTGGGTAAGAAGGGACCTCTAAAGGTCCTCCAGCACAGAGTAACTCCTTAGCAGTGCTCCTAAAGGCAGAAGCCAGACCTGCAGAGCAGTGCTGACAAATCTCCTAGCATCCAAAGCACCCACAATTAAAGCTCATGATTGCAGCTTGCTCTACAAGAGAAGGCATCTTCCAAAAACCTCATTACAAGTTAAGCATCAAGATGCTAATTAAAAACAAATTAAACATCTCCCCGTGTCTAAAAGCTGGAAGAACTTTCTGTTGTGACTGCACTGTCGACAACAACCTTTCAGCAGCAGCTCTCTGCGCTGTAAAAGTGCCACTCACAGAGGGAAGGGAGCAGGCAGAGCACATCTCCAGCGTCTGGAAAGCAATGTCACACAGGATAAAAGCAGCAACGCTGGCTTTGTTTTCATTGAATGCTTTGCTAGCCACGGATTGGTTGTAAACAGAACATCAAACGGCAGGACCAAACCTCCAGCCCGTTAAATATCCCAGGCACAGTTTGTTCCAAGGAGGACTATGCAACAACACAGTGTTGAACACATACTTCCCAAAAAAACCCACAGCATCAAACAGGTGTTTTGCTAACAGGACCCAGAGATGATCCCAGCCCAGAGCTCCTTGGATAATATCTCAGCCAGAGGTTAACATCAACACTGATTGCTCACAGTGAAGCTGAGTGGAACTTCTGCACCTTGCGGCTCCTCTGCAGAGCTTGCAGACCTGCCACAGCTGGGATTGTGCAAGCTCTGGAACGCTGCTGGGGTGAAGGGATCAAACATAAGCCCCGCCAGGCTCTCACCACCCTCATGCTGAAGAACTTCTTCCTAACCTCCAGTCTGAACCTCCCCCTTTCTATCTTTGTTCCTGGGGAACAAAGAAGAAGTCCTGGGGGAGGACTTTTTAGGCTGTCAGGGAGTGACAGAAGTGGGGGGAATGGAACAAAGCTGGAAATGGGGAGATTCAGCCTGGAGCAGCTGAGGGAATTGGGGATGTTTGCTCTTCAGAAGAGGAGGCTGAGGGAGACCTTCTGGCTCTCTACAAGTCCCTGAAAAGAGGTTGGAGCCAGGTGGGGGTTGGGCTCTTCTCCCTAGTAGTAGCTGATAGGATGAGAGGGAATGGTCTTGAGTTGCCCCAGGGGAGGCTTAGGTTGGACATTTGAAGAAGTTTCTTGACTGAAAAGGTTCCAAAGCCTGGCATAGGCTGCCCAGGGAGGTGGTTGAATGCCCACTCCTGGGGGTGTTTCCAAGAGGCAGAGCTGTGGTGCTGAGGGACAAGAAAGCTGGGGAGGGACTTTTTAGGCTGTCAGGGAGTGATAGGACTGGGGGCAGTGGAAAAAAAATGGAAATGGGGAGATTCAGACTGGATGTTAGGAAGAAGTTGTTCAGCATGAGGGTGGTGAGAGCCTGGCAGGGGTTGCCCAAGGGAAGTGGTGGAAGCCTCATCCCTGGAGGTGTTTAAGACCAGGCTGGATGAGGCTGTGGGCAGCCTGCTCTAGGGTAGGGTGTCCCTGCCCATGGCAGAGGGGTTGGAAGTGGCTGATCCTTGTGGTCCCTTCCAACCCTGACTGCTGCTGTGATTCTGTGATTCTATGGTTTAGCCCCAGCCTTGGTAGAGTTAGAGAGTGGTTGGATTGGATGATTTTAAAGGTCTTTCCCAACCAAAATGATTCTCTGGTTCAAGTGACAGAACAAAAGGCTTTGAGTGTCAACAGGGGAGGTTTAGGTTGGATATTAGGAAAAGTTTCTTTCCTACAAGAGTGCTTCTGTGCTCCACAACCTCCCTGGGCAACCTGTGCCAGTGTCTCACCACCTCACTGCAAAGAACTTCTTCCTAACATCCAGTTTGAATCTCCCCTCTGCCAGTTTAAATCCATTCCTCCTCATCCTGTCATTCCCAGACCTTGTCAATAGTCCCTCCCCAGCTCTCCTGTAGCCCCCTTCAGATCCTGGAAGGCCACTCCAAGGGCTCCTCCAAGCCTTCTCTTCTCCAGGCTGCAGAGCCCCATCTCTTGTAGCCTGTCCTCATTCCAGGCCATTTCCTCTTGTTCTATCGCCTGATAATAGGGAGAAGAGACCAAGCCCCACTCCCTGCAACCTCCTTCCAGGGAGTTGTAGAGAACAATGAGGTCAGTGAGCAAGAAAGAAGGAGCCTGAGGAAGAAAATTCCCTTCTCTGAACCCAAGTCTGCTGGAGTCAGCAGATTTATATTCATTTCTACAGACTCAGCTGGTCCAGAACTCACCAGGAGAATCACCCCTTCAGCCTGGAGAACTGAACTTCTCTTCAGCATCTCCAAACTGCTGTCCTGGACAGCAACTGCAACCTCATGTGTGAAGACAAGGAGGGCCAGAAGCTGCTCAGCATGGCAAACACGTGGTGAAGATTTTCCAGCTGCAATTTGAGCTCTGTTCTCACAACAGGATCATTCTTGTCCTACTCTGTGTGTCTGTGCTGGCAGGGAGGGGAGAACAGATGCTATTATTCCCACTACAAAAAGAGAGAACTTAGGCAGGGAGCAATTAAAGATAAATGTTTACTCGTTTGAATGTCCTGTTTGAAGCAACAGAGTCTGAATTTCCAGAGACCTTTGTGCTATTTAGAAGTATATCTGTTCAAAAGACAAATTGCAGAGACTCCTGCTGCAGCTGGGATTTTATCATCCCAGCTCCCAGGTCAGTCAGCTGGAAAATGAGTAACACAGAGACTGCCTCTGACAGAACAACAGAACTGTCAAGGCTGGAGGGGACCTCAAGGATCAGCCACTTCCAATCCCCTGCCATGGGCAGGGTCACCTCACACTAGGTCAGGCTGTCCAGAGCCCCATCCAGCCTGGCCTTAAACACCTCCGGTGAGGGTGGTGAGACACTGGTACAGGATGCCCAGGGAGGTTGTGGCTGCCCCCTCCCTGGAGGTGTTCAAGGCCAGGTTGGATGGCATCCTGAGCAAGCTGCGCTGGTAGGAGGTCATAGAATCAGAGAATCAGTCAGGGTTGGAAGGAACCACAGGGATCATTTAGTTCCAACTCCCCTGCCATGCCCAGGGACACCCTACCCTAGAGCAGGCTGCCCACAGCCTCATCCAGCCTGGCCTTAAACACCTCCAGGGATGGAGCCTCAACCACCTCCCTGGGCAACCCATTCCAGGCTCTCACCACTCTCATACTCAACAACTTCCTCTTCACATCCAGCCTGAACCTACCCATCTCCAGCTTTGCTCCATTTCCCTCAGTGCTGTCACTCCCTGACAGCCTCCAAAGTCCCTCCCTGTAGCCCCCTTTCAGATCCTGGAAGGCCACAAGAAGGGCACCTGGGAGCCTCCTCTTCTACAGCCTGCACAGCCCCAACTCTTTCAGCCTGTCCTCAGAGCAGAGCTGCTGCAGCCCTCTGAGCATCCTCCTGGCCCTAATTAGGTTGTCCCTGGCTGGATTAGAACTGGCTGCTCTTTAAGATCCCTTCCCAACCAAACCATTCTATAATTCTCTAATATGTAGTCTCTGGTAGATGCTGAAAAAGAGAATTTCAGTTAAAGTGCTTCAATTCCAGTAAGGTTATATAAGTGGAACAGGGGGGGGGGAAAGGGACTAGCAATGAGAACATTAAGTAGCTTTAAAATAAAATTGGATCTGGAAATAAAAATTGCACTCAACTATTTCTTTTTCTTTTTCCCAGAGAGTTCAACTACAGCTTTATGAAAATGATTTGTAAATTCATGCTGTATTTTGATCTTTCATCACACAAGAAAAACAGCTTTGCAAAGACATTCTGGAGCATTCTTTTGGCAGTTGTAATAAAATATTTCTTTTTTATGTCTTTTTTTTAACTTTTTTTTCCTCCTGACATTTTGACAAGCAATTGGACTACAGTTGAAAGTGTGTGTGTGTATATATATATATATATATATAAAATAAAAAGGAAGCAAAAAAATGGGTTTGGAAGAAGTTTACCTTTCCTTTTAAGGAGTGAAAGAGTAGAGGTTTATTTGCAGGTCAGCTCTTCAGGAATGATTTCTTTTGTCTGGTTATCAAACCAGAAAAGATTCACCCATGCAGCCCTAAGTGAGCATCCTGCATCATCACAGAATCCTAGAGTCAAGCAGGTTGGAAGAGAGCTCCAAGCTCAGCCAGCCCAGTCTAGCACCCAGCCCTGGCCAATCAACCAGACCATGGCACTAAGTGCCCCAGCCAGGCTTGGCTTCAACACCTCCAGGCATGGCGACTCCAGCACCTCCCTGGGCAGCCCATTCCAATGCCAATCACTCTCTCAGGTGTCCATTTTGATGTAAAAACTGAACAGAACCACAGTGCTGCTGAGGTTGGGAGAGACCTTTGAGAGCATCCAGTCCAACCACTCACCCAGAGCTCACAACCCCACTGCTGCTGCTCAGCCACTCTGCCACTATTCCACATCACTCAGCACCACATCATAGAATCATAGAATCAACCAGGTTGGAAGAGACCTCCAAGCTCATCCAGTCCAACCTATCCCCCAGCCCTATGCAGTCAACCAGACCATGGCACTAAGTGCCTCATCCAGGCTTTTCTTGAAGACCTCCAGGGACGGTGCCTCCACCACCTCCCTGGGCAGCCCATTCCAATGGGAAATCACTCTCTCCATGAGTCTCACTCTCACCCATGAGTCTCAAGTACCTGCAGGGATGGATTCTCTACCATCAGCCTGTTCCAGTGCCTGGGAACCCTTACTGGCCAGAAATCATTCCTAATCAGAGAATGGTTTAGGTTGGAAGGGACCTCAAAGCTCAGCCAGTTCCAACCCCCTGCCACAGGCAGGGACACCTCCCACTAGAACAGGTTGCTCAAGGCCACATCCAACCTGGTGCTGAACACCTCCAGGGAGGTTGTGGAGCACAGAATCACTGGATGTCCTTGCTTCCCCTATCAGCAGAAGGGTGGTGCAAGCCAGGACATCTAATAGGCCTATTAGCCTTCCAGGACACCCTATCACTTGTCACACATGATAAAAGCCCAACCCCCACCTGGCTCCGACCTCCTCTCAGGGACTTGCAGAGATCCAGCAGGTCCTTCCTCAGCCTCCTCTTCTGGAGAGTGCACACCCCCAGTTCCCTCAGCTGTCCCTCATAATGCTTGTGTGCAAGGCCCTTCAGCAGCTTTGTTCCTCTTCTTTGGATGTGCTCCAGCACCTCAGTGCCTTCCTGGTAGTTAAAGGCCCCAAAATGAAGCCAGTATGTGAGGTGTGGCCACACCACTGCCAAGGAGAGGGGGGCAATCAGATCCCTAGACCCACTGGCCTCACTGTTCCTGATGGAAGCTAGGATGCCGTTGGCCCTCTTGGCCACCTGAGCATGCTGCTGGCTCACATTCAGCCAGCAACAACACCCCCAGACTCTCTCCACCAAGCAGCTCTCCAGCCACTCTTCCCTAGCAAGCTCTGGCCCTGATCCAATGAACACCATGTGCAGAATTGCACCTTCAGCTGCTCCCTAAGCACCTCCATGCGTTCAGGACATCACCAGGTCCTCTTGGCACTTGAATCTGAACGCTGATGAGGCAGATAAAGTATCTCCAAGCAGTGGCCTCCCATCCTAAAACCTCAGGATGATTCCCAAGGCAGAAAACAAACCTGAGTGAGAGGCAGGCTTTGTTTCCAGGGGAGCTGATGGAGCTGTGACAATTCAATATGGCACTGATTTCACTCCTATTAAACCACAAAAGGCTGAGCCCATTCTGTTCCTTGGCAGACGTTTCTGTGCTGAAGGAATAGCTGTTCTTGGAGAGGTTTTGGTCCCTCTGGGGCCTGTCTTACAGGAGTGGCTTAGTGCCATTTGATTCTGCCAAAGAGGGAAAGAGACTCCACCAAAAAAAAGAGTAGCAATGCCCTGTTATTAATAAGTGAACCTTTGGAAGGTCTTTGGCCAAAGGGTAGAGGTCAGCCTTTGAAACATCTCCCTGCCTGCCACCAGCCCTATTTGCTCCATGGGACCCCATGGCCAAAATGATCACAGAATCACAGAATGTCAGGGGCTGGAAGGACCTCCAAAGCTCAGCCAGTCCAGCCCCCCTGCCAGAGCAGGATCACCCAGAGCAGGTCACACAGGAACACATCCAGGCAGGGTTTGAATATCTCCAGAGAGGGAGACTCCACAGCCCCCCTGGGCAGCCTGTGCCAGGGCTCTGTCACCCTCACAGGGAAAAAAATCCTCCTCATGTTTAAATGAAACTTCCTGTGCCTCAGCTTCCACCATTGCCCCTTGTGCTGGCATTGGGCATCAGAGCCTAGCAGAGCCTGGCTCCAGCCTCCTGGCACTCACCTGCACACCTTTATAACCACTGAGGTCACCCCTCAGGCTCCTTCTCTCCCAGCAGCACAGCCCCAGCTCCTCAGCCTCTCCTCACAGCAGAGCTGTTCCATTCCCTTAACCATCTTTGTGGCTCTGTGCTGGACTTTCTCAAGCAGTTCTATGTCCCTCCTGAACTGGAGGCCCCAGAACTGGACCCAGTACTCCAGATGTGGCCTCAGCAGGGCAGAGTATAGGGGCAGGAGAACCTCTTTTGACCTACTAATCACAGCCCTCCTAATCCCCCCCAGAATGGCATTGCCTCTCTTGGCCATGAGAGCACATTGCTGGCTCATGGGCAACCTCCCATCAACCAGGACCCCAAATCCAAAAGGAAGCCATCAAAACAAATCCCATCAGACTCCTGCCTGTCACCAAAAGTCTGCTTTCCTCAGCAGCAAACTGCAGTGGATTACAACAGAAACATCAGGGGTTAAAGCCATGTAGGGAGGTGCCTGCACCCTTAACACAGGAACAGGCACTATGACAAGAAGAAATGGCCTTACACGGCACCAGGAGAGGTTTTGGTTGGACATGAGGAACAATTTCTTACCCCAAGGCCTTATCAAGCCCTGGCACAGGCTGCTCAGGGAAGTGGTGGAGTGCCCATCCCTGGAGTGGTTTCAGAGCTGTGTAAATGTGGTGCTGAGGAGCACTGGGGCTGTTCCATCTGGAGAGAAGGCTCCCAGGTGACCTTATTGTGACCTTTCAGTATCTGACAGGGGCTACATGAAAGCTGGGAAGGGACTTTTTAGGCTGTCAGGGAGTGAAAGGACTGGGGGGGAATGGAACAAAGCTGGAAATGGGGAGATTCAGACTGGAGGTTAGGAAGAAGTTCCTCAGCATGAGGGTGGTGAGAGCCTGGAAGGGGTTGCCCAGGGAGGTGGTGGAAGCCTCATCCCTGGAGGTGTTTAAGGCCAGGCTGGATGAGGCTCTGCACAGCCTGCTTTAGTGTGAGGTGTCCCTGCCCATGGCAGGGGGGTTGGAACTGGCTGCTCTTTGTGGTCCCTTCCAACCCTGCCTGATTCTATGATTCTGTGTTTTAGTGGCTCTGCCTTAGCAGCAGTCATGAGACCGTGAGCTCTGGGAGAGAGGTTGGACTTGATGATCTCAAAGATCTCTTCCAACCTCAACAGTTCTGTGACTCTGTGATCCTGAGAAGGTACAAATCCCCAGAGAGAGGAGGCAGTCGACCTCTTGTGTCAATGTATTCATTAGAGCAAGGGTCCCTGGAAAAGCTTCCTCCTCAGAGCACTGTCTTGTGCTGCTGCTGCTGCTTCAGCCAACTCTGGCAGCCTCTTTCAGTTTTGTCAATTAACAATTAATTAGCAGTTTCTTTATAGAAAACATCTGACAAACAGACATAAAATAAGCTCCTGCAGAACTCCCTGAAGATGACCTTCTCTTCAATAAGCACTTGAAAAGAAAAGCTGGTGTAAGATCTTCTAGAGGTAAGGAAAGCAAAGAAACCCTCCTCAGCTTCGAGTGAGCAGAGCGTGGATGAGATCTGCAGCTTTGGCAGCTGTTGGCTGCCCCTTTGAAAAGTCAAAAGTGGCACTAGAGTGGACTCTTCCTGCACAAGGTTGTGAAAATCACTTCACACAATGAAGACAGCACCAGAGCTGCTTTAAGGGAGGCCTGAAAGATTTTTGTGCAAAGTGGCAAAGTGCTTTCCTGGTTGCTTGAAAGGTAAACTGAAAAGTGCTTATTAAGGTTACTCATTAATTGTCTCTCATTCATTTTCACCCTTGGGTCTTTGCCTGAGCTTCAGCAGAAATTAAGTTCATTGAAGTATAAGGAAAACAAACCACTCCTGATTTAGCTCTCCCTTGCTTGCATACACCTGACTGGTAACACACACAATCTTCTCACCTTGCCAAAGGACACAAGAGCCACAAGAAACATAAAGCATGGATGAGAAACACAAAGCTGCCAGGCTCAGCTCTTTGAAGCTGAGGAGATTGCCCACAACTTCATCTGCAGGAGCTCTCATTTCTGACAGCCTGATGGGGCTCTGAGCAACCTCACCTATGATTCCAACATGATGATGTTGGGTTGATGGTTGGACTTGATCTTAGAGGTCTTTTCCAACCTGATGGGGCTCTGAGGAGCCTCACCTAGAATTCTGTGACATGGTGATGTTGGGTTGATGGTTGGACTTGATCTTAGAGGTCTTTTCCAACCAAAACAATGGCATGAATCCATGATTCTCTGTCCCTGCTCACTTGCAGGGGTTTGGGCTTGATGACCTCTAGAGCTGCCTTCCAAGCCAGTGCATGCTGAGTCTGTGACATCTGTTTCTAGTAGTGTGTGCTTGCTGGAAATGGCTTCAGTCAAACCCAGAGTTTGCTTCTCTATAAACACAACATCAAGACACCTGCAGGCCCCAGTGGTGCTGTTTGAGGACAGTGTGGTGCAAGTGCAGCAAATCCCAGCAAAGCTCTGGGCTGCTGCTGGAGGCAGAGGGAGCTCCTGGCAAAGCCAATGGCAATCACTCACAGAGAAGGGAGGGCAGGCTCCTGCCAGCCCTGGCAGAGCATGAGATCTCTCATCTGGTAATGCTGATGTTTGAAGTGCTCCTTTTCCTGAGAGCTTAAGCAGCAGTGCTGGCCCATGGCTGGAGGAGCAGGCCCAAGCCACAGCTCAAAACCCCCTTCAAAGCCAAGCCAGCAGGCTCCGGATCATGAGTCGTAACTCGGCTGCTGCTTCGAAGGAGCTTCCTGGGCTGCTGTGGCTGCCTCTGGCTTTTATCAGCTTAACCTCGTGCTGCTGAAGCCAACAGTTCTGCCTCTTGGAAGGAGAGCACAGCTGTGAGTGCTCTAGAGAAGCTGGTCGTGCCAAGAGCAAGAGGGCAGGTTCAGAAGAGCAGCTGCCACAGCAGAGCAAGGGCTGAGCCAGCGTGCCCAGGCGGATGCTCAGGCTGTACACATAGAAGCTGTTATCTACATCCCAGGTGTCTGGGGAGATTAGTAACTCACTCGAGTGTGTCCCTGGTGGTTAAAGAGCACATCTGGATCTCCTGATACATCTCAGGACTGCACAGTTGGGAATGCAATCAGGAATACTAAGCAAAAGCTTCTGGATGATGGCAGCAGGCACCTGTCAGTCTCAAATTGCATGACATGATGCTGGAAGAGTCAGCAAGTCTCAGGGTGAGGTTCCACATCAGTGCCTGGAACAGGGCAGAAGGCAGACTTAAGGCATCTGGAAGACATTCTGCAGTTAAGAAAATTACTCCCTGGATAGCTCCCTGACTAAGGCTCCTCAGGTGCCCAGATCTGCCTTTAGGTGCCTCAAGTCTGCTCTCCATGTACCCAAAACATCCTCAGTCAGACCACCTTGCAGCCTACTCCCGAGCACAGCTGAGGTTGCATCTTCTTAAGTCCCTCTAGGAATCAGATCTAGAAGGCCTTGCCAGATGACCCTTGGCACACAGCTATCACATCAGGCTTCTCTGGACCTCGAGTAACATACCTGCTGCAAGAGAGTGTGGCTTGGTAGCCAGGCAAGTCACCTGTCTCAGGGTGGAGACCCATCCTCTCAGAACAGTGTATGTGGTACCAGCACCTGGCTCACACATCTCCTGCAGCAGTTTCTTCACTTACCCATCATTAATCCCTGGTGCCAAGTTGCCCTTGTATGTTCTTGTGCTGGCCCAGTGGACCTTACATTTCCTGCACTGGGTGCAGTGGAAGGGGGAGCAGTGCCCCATACACGACAGCCTCTGGAGCAGGCACTGTGCTGCAGGGTGAAAAGCTTTCTTGTAGCCCTCTTCAAATACTGAAAGGTCACAATAAGTCCCAACTGCCTCAGTCTCTCCTCACAGCAGAGCAGCTCCAGCCCTCTGGTCATCTTTGTGGCCCTTCTCTGGATGCCTTCCAGCATCTCCACATCCCTCTTGACCCAGGGGCTCCAGAAGTGGATGCAGTACTCCAGGTGAGGTCTCACCAATGCAGAGTGAAGGGGGAGGATCATTTCCCTCTCCCTGCTGCCCACACTGCTCTTGCTGCAGCCCAGGCTCTGGTTGCTCTCTGGACTGCCAGAGCACACTGACAGCTCAGGCTGAGCTTCTCCATCCCTGGGGGTGTTCCAAAAAAATGCATGGATATAGCACTTTGGGACATAACAGCCAGGGTGGTCTTAGGCTGCTGCTTGTACTTCATGAGTGCGGAGGCCTTTCCCAACAGGAACAATTCTATGCTTCTGTGACTCACTAAATGACCTGATGAAACCAAGCAAAGCCATCCATTTTCTTTACACACAGTTGAAGGGAGCAGAGACTTCTCATGCTTGGGTCAAAGGCCTCCTGCATGGAGGGAAAATATTTGTCAGGCCTTCACATTTCCCAGCACTTGCCAAAACTCTGGCTCTGGCTTGGTCAGTAACTCTCAAACCCCTTATCAGACAGAGTGAGAGCTGACTGTGGCCTTCTCTGACACATGGGAGCAATTTTTTTATGGTCAACCTGTAAAGTGCCTTTAGCTGCCAAAGCTAATAAAAGCTCAAAGGGAAAAAGATCTGTTCTAGCTGTAGGCAACCAGCCACAAACATCTGAGGTGAGGATGAAATGCACCCAGATAAAAAATGGTTTCTGCAGTCCCAGTGAGCTCAGCATCAGCTTGGTCATTATTAATCAAATCTTTACACTGGAATATTTGCCTTTTAAGTGGGGACAGCAAAAGGCCAACCAATTAAAAGTGGACTGAGCTTCACTTCTTGGTTGAAAGTCACAGAGCACAGAGGGGGCTAATGTCAGATTTCTCTTCCATGTTTCTGGTCACATTCTAGACACTGCCTAGGAAGCTCCTGACTGTAGATGAAGCAAGCACTGGGCAGCAGAAATATGACCAATGGAAAATGCAGTGTATGGAGCTGTTAGAGTGGGTCCAGAGGAGGGTCACAAAGATGGTGCAAGGGCTGGAGCACTTCTGCTGTGAGGATGGGCTGAGAGAGCTGGAATCGTTCAGCCTGGACATGAAAAGGCTGCAGGGAGACCTCAGAGCAGACTTCCTGTATTCCAAGGGGGCCTCCAGGAGAGCTGGAGAGGGACTTGGACAAAGGCATGGAGTACACAGGGCAAGGGGCAATGGCTTCAAGTTGGAGAAGCTGGATTGAGATGAGACATTAGGAAGAACTTCTTTCCCACGAGGGTGGTGAGGCACTGGAACAGGTTGCCCTCAGAAGACGTGGAGGCTCCAAGCATGCCTGCAAGCCCTGATGGAGGACAGGATGCTGTTTGCCTTCTTGGCCATGTGGGCACACTGTGGCTCATACTCAGTGGTGCCTGAAGAAGAGGAAGCAGATGGAACCTCACTAATGCCCATCAGTATCTTAAAGGCTGAGTGTCAGGAGGATGGAGCCAGACTCTTCTCAGTGATGTCCAGTGGCAGGATAAGGGGCAGTGGGCACAAGTAGAACACAGGAGGTTCCACATAAGCATAAGGAAAACATTCTTCCTTTTGATGGTAACAGCTCTGGAGCAGGCTGCCTGGAGAGGTTGTGGAGGTTCCATCCCTGGGATGTGTTCTCATGTGATTTACACAAGAGACAGGGAGACTGCCTTTTGGAAGGCTGCAAACACTGTGGCAGGTGAAATGTTAATGTTTTATTAGCAGTAATCTGCATCTAGATGAGCTGTGATAAAACCCCCACCAATTCTGAAAGTACTCCACAGCCTTCCCATAAAATATGCATTTCCTTTTAACAACTGGAGGAAAAGGAAAAGCAAATTCAATTACTCATCACCCCACGGGAAGACAAGCAGCAAATGCATCCATATTAAACCCACCCCAAGCATGTCTGGGACTTTTACAATGAGCAAGCACTGCCCCTGCAGTGCTGCGGGTGGGTGGATGGTGCAGGTACCCTGGAGTCCCCCAGGCACAACCCACCTCCCCTTGGCAGAAGGATAGGAATATGGGGTAGGAGGCTGAACTTCCAGAGCTAAGAGAGGCTCCCACTTACCCTAGAATCATAAAATCAGCAGGTTGGAAGAGACCTCCAAGCTCAGCCAGCCCAACCTAGCACCCAGCCCTGCCCAATCAACCAGACCATGGCACTAAGTGCCCCAGCCAGGCTTGGCTTCAACACCTCCAGGCACAGCCACTCCACCACCTCCCTGGGCAGCCCATTCCAATGCCAATCACTCTCTCTGCCAACAACTTCCTCCTCACATCCAGCCTAGACCTGCCCTGGCACAGCTTGAGGCTGTGTCCCCTTGTTCTGTTGCTGCTTGCCTGGCAGCAGAGCCCAACCCCACCTGGCTACAGCCTCCCTGCAGGTAGTTGCACACTTCTCAGATACCAGTATCAGCTTGCAACATCTGAAGGCTCCCTTGGTGGAAATGCAGTCAAAATCTGAGCAAAGAATTAAGATGGTATTTTAGAGTGGAGATTAGAGAAAAGTTGTCCCCAGCAAGAGTGGGCAGGCACTGGAATGAGCTGCCCAGGGAGTCAGTGGAGTCACCAACCCTGGATGTGTTTAAGAGTCATTTGGATGTGGTGTGGTTTAGGGTGCACCTTGTAGAGCAGGGATATGGGTTGGACTTGGTGACCCCGAGGAGTTTTTCCCACTTGAATGTTTCTATGATTCTATGACTGTGCTGCAGGGCAGCTGCTTGGGAAGCATTTCCCTATGGCAGTGCCAGTGGCCACCCAGCAGGACTTCAGAGCTGCTGAGAGATCAAATCTGAACCAAACCACCACGAATTTTGGAGTAGTCCTTTTAAAAAGAAGGCACTGGGGAACCTCAAACAGCCTCAGGGAGGAGGCAGCCACAGCCTCCCTGGGAAACCTATTCCAGAGTCTCACCACCCTCATACTGAAGCTCCAGCCTGCCCCTGCCCTGCCTCAGCTTCACAGGCTCACAGGCTCACAGGCTCACAGGATGTTAGGGGTTGGAAGGGACCCAAAGAGGTGATCAAGTCCAACCCCCTTGCAAGAGCAGGACCACACAATCTAGCTCAGGGCACACAGGAACACATCCAGACAGGCCTGGAAAGGCTCCAGAGACGGAGACTCGGCAACCTCTCTGGGCAGCCTGTGCCAGGGCTCTGGGACCCTTACAGGAAAGAAGTTCTTCCTCATGTTGAGGTGGAACCTCCTGTGCTGCAGCTTCCATCCATTGCTCCTTGTCCTATCCCAGGGAGCAGTGAGCAGAGCCTGTCCCTCCCCTCCTGACCCCCAGCTCTCAGATATTTATAGACATTGATTAAATCCCCTCTCAGTCTTCTCCTCTTCAGACTAAGCAGCCCCAGGGCCCTCAGCCTCTCCTCACCAGGCAGTGCTCCAGTCCCCTGCTCATCCTCCTAGCCCTCTGCTGGACTGTCTCCAGCAGATCCCTGTCCCTCTTCAACTGGGGAGCCCAAAACTGAAGGCAGTACTCAGGATGGGGTCTCAGCAGGGCAGAGTAGAGCTTCAAACCATTCCCTCATGTCCTGTCTCCAGGCACCCTTACGTAAAGTCCCCAAAGCTGAGTGAGGGCCAAGCTCCTAAAGACTTTCTAGTATCAAGGTCCAGATGTAGAAGATGATTTCTGACCCAGCAAAGAAGGGTCCTGGTGTCTCAGGGCAGTCTGTAATGGCAATAATGGAGAGCAGCAGCTGGAGGTAACAGTGCCAAAGCAGCTAAAATGCAGTGACATTTACAGCTTTGGACAGAGCCTTTTTTTCCTTAATATTTCCTTGATGATTCTACTTTTTTTCCTATTAACACAAGACAGTAGCATGTCCTGAACAGAAAAACTAAGTGATAAAAGGGGGCTGATGAAAGTATTTTGAAGAACTGAATGGAAACTAATAGCAGAGGATTCATTAGAGGACAGAGGTGTGGAGAAAAGCTCAGAAGTACCCTGTGGGATAAGGAAAGGTGACAGGTCAGGCTTGATGAGGCCCTGAGCAACCTGCTCGAGTTGGGGGTGTCCCTGCTGATGGCCAGGGGGTTGGACTCGATGACCTTTAAAGGTCCCTTCCAACTCAAATAATTCCATGATTCTATGTGTGAAATTAAATTACACAGCACAAAGCAAAGGTGACTGAAAGTGCTTAGGCAGAGGCAGGGCTGTGAAAAGGTCTCTGAGTAGGAGGCTTTGTGCTCTGAATGTCTCCTTTGGTGTCAGGAGTAGCAGTGGGGCAGGCTGTGCTCCTTGTGGCACTGGTGACAGGAAGGAGCAGTGAGGTTTCTGCAGGACATCACCACCAGATGGGTGTTCAGCTGCTGGAGGTTAGGTACCAGCTCCTGTCCTGCAAGACAGAGAATTGCTTTAGCATTTTATGAGGGTGATGAAGGGACTGGAACATAGCTGATGAGGAAAGGCTGAGAGCCCTGGGGCTGTTGAGTCTGGAGAAGAGAAGGCTGGGAGGGAATCTGATCAATGTCTGTAAATATCTGAGGGGAGGGTGCCAAGAAGAAGGGGCCAGGCTCTTCACAGTGCTGCCCTCTGATAGGGTGAAGGGCAGTGGATGCAAGCTGGAACCCAGTTCCACCTCAGTGTGAGGGAGAACTGTGAGGGTGACAGAGCCCTGGAGCAGGCTGCCCAGAGAGGTTGTGGAGTCTCCTTCTCTGGAGACTTTCAAGATCCATCTAGGTGCCTTCCTGTGTGACTTGCCCTAAGTGATCCTGCTTTGGCAGGGGGGGTTGGACAAGATGATCTTCAGAGGTCCCTTGCAAGCCCTAACATTCTATGACTCCATGATTTTGGACAGGAGACTTTTGCTGCCAGAGCAGTTACATCCCTGTTGATACACCTAAGCGTTTTAGTGGCAAGCCAGAGCCTGTGGAGCATGGCTCTGGGGCTCTGGGCCATGCTGTGCACTTCTGCAGATGCCTCTGAGATCCTGCCACAGCTCAAGTGCTGCTGCTGCCTTGCTGAAGTCACACGGAGCTGGAAGCAATCCAAAGCCTTCAGTTAAGCCTTTTAGTCTGCTGCTCAAGCTGGAGATGCTAAGAGATGAGTCAGCACATAAAGCTGCGAGCAGAGAGAACACACACAGCAGAGGGAGGAAGGCTGAGCCACAGCCTGAAGTTTTAAACCAGCTCTGCACAAAAGACCATAAATCTCCCAGAGGCTTCTGCCAGAGGGGCTCCACTCTGCAGCCACCTGTGCAGAGAGCACTCACCCTTCACCAGCCTCATCCAGTGGCATCCTGGCCTGTACCCAGAGGGTAGTTCTCCCTCTCTGCTCTGCCCTGATGAGGCCACATCTGGAGTGCTGTGTCCAACCCTGAGCTGCCCAGTTTAAGGACAGGGACTTGCTGGAGAGGGTACAGCAAAGGGCTGCAAAGATGATTAGGAGACTGGAACATCTCTCTCAGGTGGAAAGAGAATTCGCTGCAGGGGGGTTGGACAAGGTGACCCTTGAGGGTCCCTTCTAACCCAGTGCAACCTGTGAATCTCTGAATGGTCTGGAGAAAGCAGGAGACTTCACTCATTGGTGTAAGACTGAACACAAAGGCAGGAGACTACTCTTTGGTGGAAGGCTGAACACAAAAGCAGAAGACTACTCTTTGGTGTAAGACTGATCACAAAACAGAAGACTACTCTTTGGTGTAAGACTGAACACAAAGGCAGAAGATTCTACTCTTTGATGTAAGGATGAACACAAAGGCAGAAGATTTTACTCTTTGGTGTAAGGATGAACACAAAAACAGAAGATTCTACTCTTTGGTGTAAGGATGAACACAAAACAGAAGACTACTCTTTGGTGTAAGACTGAATACAAAAGCAGAAGATTTTACTCTTTGGTGTAAGGATGAACACAAAACAGAAGACTACTCTTTGGTGTAAGACTGAATACAAAAGCAGAAGATTTTACTCTTTGGTGTAAGGCTGAACACAAAAGCAGAAGATTTTACTCTTTGGTGTGAGACAACACAAAAGCAGATGAACTCTCCTGCTTTGTACACAGAAGTGGGTAAAGCTCTTATGGCCTCCAGTGAATTAACACTTTTCACCTGTTTTTACCCCTGAGCGCTTTACAGTACAATAAGGTAGGAACTGAGCCACTTGTTATGTACATGGGCCCAAGGCTCTTTAATTGTGTTTTAAATCTTTTCACTCTTTCCCTGGAAACCACTTTATTTCTGTAAGCAACACATCCCCTTCTTAGCATTCACTCCTTACCAGCGCTCAGACCTTTGGAAGACCTCAGAGGGTTTCAAATTCAGTAATCAACTTTAAGTAGCAAAACGACTCTGCCTCACGCAAAGCAGGGCTGAGTCACAGCAAGGTTTCACCAGGGGCAGCTCTTGCTGGGCTAAAGGGCTTTGAAGCCAGCACTTTGCAAAGCGGGTGTTGAGGGTCGGGCTTTTTCCTTCCTTTTGTCCAAGATGCAGTGCACAACAGTCTGGAGCTGCTCCTACAAGGATAGGTAGGGAATGAGAATGATTCTGAGTCTCCTGAGCGTTTCTGCAGGGCCTCCTTTTTAAGCTGCGGATTGGTTTTGGAGAGGTCTCTCACAGCAGTTGCTGGCAGCAGCTCTGAAGGTGACATCTTACTGGTGTTCAGTGTAGTCGTTTGGAGAGAACTCTGGAAGTAAGGAGGCCAATGAAGGGGCAAGTTTTCTCTCACGATTTTTGGCACTGCCTCGGGGTCTGTTGCTTTAAAGAAGTCTGGCCCGTTTATCCTCACAGATTTGGTGTTGGCAGTGCCAGAGTGAGCACAAACCCTTCTTTCCCAGGCAGGAGTTGTGAGAGCCCAGGTGCTGCCAGCCTGCTGGCTGCAGGCCAGGACGTGCTGCCTTCCCTGGGAGCAGGAGTGACAGCATCCTGTCGGTGCAGAGGAAGCAATCTAACCCAAGCAGCTCCACAGGACCTGCAGGAAGCACCTGATTGCCTCTATCTTGTGCCCGAGAGGCAGCAGCTCCTGCTGAGCTCCTGCTGGCACCCTGAATGCAGCCACTTTCTCCTCTCCCAGAGTGGCATAATAGGTCTAAATTCACCTCCAAAGGGGTGGTTATACTGTGCCAGGCTTCTCCTGCTCCAGCCTGCACGTGGATCCCACTAACAGAAGTGGTGCACTGCACTGAGGCACTGCCTGAATCCATCTCCTCACCAGGCTGATGCAAATCAAACCAAGCCTCTCCGAAGTCACGGCACCAAAAGGAAACAGCAACATGAAGCAGGCTGGCTAAGTGAAACATCTCCTGAGCCTCAGCTGCAGACAATGGGTGGGCTCAGGCACTCAGTAGCACTGAGGAAGAAAGAAACCTGGCAGAGATACTTCCCCAGCTGACACATTCTGAGATGCTACAAAGAGCAGAGCAAAACCATTACTGAGTGCCTCAGGCTTTTCCTCAGCTGTTGACATCAAAGCAGGTTGCCCAGACCCCATCCCTGGAGACATACAAGGTGAGGGCTCTGAGCAATCTGCTCTAGCTGGTTTTGCACCCTCAGCAAGTGTGCAGATGGCACCAAGCTGTGTGGCACAGTCACCTGCTAGAGGGCAGGGATCCATCCAGAGGGATCTGGACAGGCTGCAGAGGTGTGCCCAGGCCAACCTCATGACAAGGTCAAGTGTAAGGTCCTGCACGTGGGTGGGTGCAATCCCAAGCACAGCTCCAGGCTGGGTGGGGAATGGCTGAGAGCAGCCCTGAGGAACAGGACCTGGGGGTCTGCGGTGAGGAAAAGCTCCACAGGAGCCTGCAGTGTGAGTGCAGCCCAGACACAACCCTGTGCTGGGCTGCAGCAAGAGCAGTGTGGGCACAGGGCAAGGGAGAGAATTCTGCCCCTTGGCTCTGCTCTCCTCAGACCCCACCTGCAGTCCTGGGTGCAGTTCTGGAGCCCCCAGCACAAGCAGGACATGGAACTGTTTGAGCCAGTCCAGAGGAGGCCACCAAGATGCTCAGAGGGCTGCAGCAGCTCTGCTGTGAGGACAGGCTGAGAGAGTTGGGGCTCTGCAGCCTAGAGAAGAGAAGGCTTCCAGGAGACCTTGGAGTGGCCTTGCAGTATCTGAAGGGGGCTAGAGGAGGGCTGGGGAGGGACTATTGCCAAGGTCTGGTAATGACAGGATGAGGAGGACTGGGTTTGAACTGACAGAGAGGAGATATAGACTAGATGTTAGGAAAAGGTTCTTTAGAGTGAATGTGGTGAGACCCTGGCACAGATTGCCCAGGGAGGTTGTGGCTGCTCCCTCACTGGAGGTGTTCAAGGCCAGGCTGGATGAGCCATGATCAACCTGTTCTAGTGGGAGGTGTCCATGCCTATGGCAGGGGATTGGAATGGGATGATCCTTGAGGTCCCTTCCAACATAAACCATTCTATGTGCCTGCTCACTGCAGAGGGTTGGGCAAGATGACCTTCAAGGGCCCCTTCCAACCTGCTGCATCCTGTGATTCTGTGATCCTAGAAAGGTTTGTGAGGATTGCATTTTTCTGCAGACAGACAGTTCAGAATCACCCAGTTCTGCATATGCTTTGCTTGGAAACATGCTCAGGGAGCTCAACAATGAAATGTTCACTTCCAGTCCCAGCCTGACCCACTGTGACTGCTTTACCCAGCATTTTCCCCCAGAACAGCTGCTCTAAGTGCAACAGCAAACCTCCCTGTCTGAAGGTCAGCTGGCAGGTTGTGATCACGTTAGACAGCAACGAGGAAGAATTGCATTAGTGAACCACAAAATGGCACACAGCTAATTTTGAGGGCCAGGGCATGAGGGAAAAGCCAGGAGGGGAGAGAGAACATGCTGAAGACAGCTGACAGAGGTTCCAAGTGAGTATATTTGATGTTTTAAATGTAAGAAGAATTGGGAGACCTCTAGAGGCAAATACGAGCTGGCTTGAAGTGTGCCTTGGGGCGTCCTTCACAGAATAATAAGATCATAGAATCAAGCAGGTTGAAAGAGAGCTCCAAGCTCAGGCAGCCCAACATAGCACTCAACCCTGTCCAGTCAACCAGACCATGGCACTAAGTGCCCCAGCCAGGCTTGGCTTCAACACCTCCAGGCAGAGCGACTCCACCACCTCCCTGGGCAGCCCATTCCAATGCCAATCACTCTCTCTGCCAACAACTTCCTCCTCACATCCAGCCTAGACCTGCCCTGGCACAGCTTGAGGCTGTGTCCCCTTCTTCTGTTGCTGAGCTCTCCCTGGTGGTTTTCATATTAACTTTGTCCCTACACAGAGCAGTTGTGGGTCAGGAATCACAAATCATCATCATGTAGGGGATGAAAACCAAAGCCTTGAGTCATGAACAAAGAAGATTTTCTCTGTCCAGTCTGAACTTCCTCAAGAGCTTCTCTTATATTGCTAGCACGCTGTTGCTGGTGATCTTCTCTCACATTCTGTGATTCTCTGATCCACAGCCTCCCTGGAGGTGTTCAAGGCCAGGCTGGGCTGGTGGGAGGTGTCCCTGCCCCTGGCAGGAGAGTTGGAACTGGCTGATCTTGAAGGTCCCTTTCAGCCCAAACCATTCTGTGAATCTCAAGTAACTCCAAAGTACATGAGGGGAAGAGAAGTGCATAAAAACAGTTAAGAACACAATAATTCAAGCACAATGGCAGAGAGATACTGAGGCATCTTACTAAAACATAAAAGGTTTCCAAGTGCCACAGAACAAAGATGTTCTCCCAATTCTGGCACCAAATGAGGGAAAGAGGAGGGGGAACTAAAATATAAGTAGTAGCAAGAATTTATTGAGTTGTAAAAAGTACATCCACTGGTCTTAAAAGTTGAGTGGGGGACTAAAGGCATTTCAAAATGTTGGCTTACATGAGCATGTGCAAAGACATAGAATCACAGAATGGGTTAGGTTGGAAGGGAGCTCAAGGATCAGCCAGTTCCAACTCCCTGCCATAGGCAGGGACACCTCCCACTAGAACAGGTTGCTCAAGGCCTCATCCAACCTGGTGCTGAACACCTCCAGGAAGGTTCTGGAGCACAGAATCTTTGTTCACATTGGGTGATTCTGTGCTCCACATCCTCCCTGGGCAACCTGTTGCAGTGTCCCACCACCCTCACTCTAAAGAACCCTTTCCTAAGATCTAGTCTAAATCTCCCCTCTGCCAGTTCAAACCCAGTCCTCCTCATCCTGTCATTACAAGGCCTTGTCAATAGTCCCTCCCCAGCCCTCCTCTAGCCCCCTTCAGATACTGCAAGGCCACTCCAAGGTCTCCTGGAAGCCTTCTCTTCTCCAGGCTGCAGAGCCCAAACTCTCTCAGCCTGTCCTCACAGCAGAGCTGCTGGAGCCCTCTCAGCATCTTGGTGGCCTCCTCTGGACTGGCTCCAACACTTCCATGTCCTGCTTGTGCTGGGGGCTGCAGAACTGCACCCAGGATTGCAGGTGGGGTCTGAGGAGAGCAGAGCCAAGGGGCGGAGTCCCCTCCCTTGCCCTGCTGCCCACACTGCTCTTGCTGCAGCCCAGCACAGCTTTGCATCAGCCCAGACCCCCAGCTCCTGTTCCTCAGGGCTGCTCTCAGCCACATCAGGATATCTGACTCAGATGTGCTGTATAAACACTACATCCTGCTCCAGAAGCAGTGAGGAAGACTTGAAGGTATTCTGAGCTCAGCATAACCCCCTTGGACAGCAGGAGAGTCCCCAGAAGCCACTGAGCACGCTGAGCTTGGGCAGGTTTCTGGATTAAGGCAGACTGGGTGCAGAAGGTCAGTAGCAAGACTGAAGAAAGGTGTTAAAGTGACACAAAAAAGATTTCCTCTGGACTCAGAAAGGGCTAGGTGCAGTTTGCTGAACTGTGAAGAAGGATTAGAAGAAAGGACTCACTCTTGAGGACACACCTGGCAATAAGAAGATTATTTCCACCCATCCTATTTCACATCTGCTCCAGCACATTGATACCTGCCCTAGCTCAAGAGGAAGCTTTCCTTACTTGCTCTGCTTGAGTCTTTTTTGACCTGCAAGACACAGCTATAGGAATTGGAGGCCTGTAGGATCCTTTGGGCATTTCTACTGCAAAAAGTAGGATGGTTTTATCCCAAGGTGCTGGAAAAGTCATACCCTGCAACACTTAGGTGTATGAAAGTCATCTGCTGCTGCTGAAAAACCTCAGAGTGGCTAATGTTGGACTTCAGTGTGCTCCAACCTCCCCACCATGCCCAGGGACACCTCTCAACTAGACTCAACTACTCAAGGCCTCATTCAACCTGGCCTTGAACACCTGCAGGGAGGAGGTAGCCACAGCCTCCCTGGCCGATCTATTCCAGAGTCTGAGCACTCTCACACTGAGTTCTCAGCAGTGAAACAGTCACAAGGGCCAGACACAGAATCACAGAACCACAGAATGTCAGGGGCTGGGAGGGACCTCAAAAGCTCCTCCAGTCCAACCCCCTGCCAGAGCAGGATCACCTAGAGCAGACCACACAGGACACATCCAGGTGGGTCTTGACTATCTCCAGAGAGATATTCAAAACATTCACTCCAGCCCTTTGTGCTCTTCCCAGGCACAAAATGTTAACTGCAGTCCTTTCAAGACTTCCCAGAACACTCAGCTTAAGGCAGGGCTAAACAAGCACTCACCTGGCAAGGAAAGTTTCCACACAAATATTTAAGGAGGAGTAAAGGAAATGGGATCTAAAAGCATGGATTGGCTATCAAGTGAGCTGTTAGCTCTGTCTACAGCAACTTTTTAGATGCCATTAATAGGAAAAGCAAAATTGCACTCTCATACCTGGGAGAGTGCTAATACAACATGAAATTGGAGAGATTGGCTTCAAAAAACCCTCTCAGCTACTGTGGCTTGCAGCAAGAATGTGGTAAAAGAATGCCAGTGGTATTGTGCAGAACTGGATGCTCCTGTTCAAGAGGGGATTTAGAAATAGAACATCTGCCATCACAGCAGAGAAAAGGAGGAAGAAAGTAAGACTCAACAGAAGGGAAGAAAGGCTATAAATAAGCAAGGAACAACACACCAGATCCTACTATGAGAAGCAAGGGGGAAAAAAACCCAAACCCAAATGGATTCTTTATTCTGAAGCTGCTCTAATTCAAACAGCTTTTGTAGAGGCATAGATGGTAGCAATAGAAATGACATGCTGTCACCCAAGCCAGCATGATGCCCACACAGACAAACCAGCAGACAGGAGGCTAAGGTAAAACTTACCAGACAATAACTCCCCCTACACAGTGTCTTAGTAACACTGTCAGTGTGTGCAGAGAAAGCCTTTCTGCCTTCTGCAGACTCCTTGTGCTTCCAAACTCTGCTCTGAAAAGGTCTCAGAGAAAATCACTCTGTCTGGAGGAAAAACTGAACATTCAGCACAGCAGCTAGTGCTGATAGCCACAGAACAAGGGGACACAGCCTCAAGCTGTGCCAGGGCAGGTCTAGGCTGGATGTGAGGAGGAAGTTGTTGGCAGAGAGAGTGATTGGCATTGGAATGGGCTGCCCAGGGAGGTGGTGGAGTGGCTGTGGCTGGAGGTGTTGAAGCCAAGCCTGGCTGGGGCACTTAGTGCCATGGTCTGGCTGATTGATCAGGGCTGGGTGCTAGACTGGGCTGGCTGAGCTTGGAGCTCTCTTCCAACACTCTTGATTCTATGACTTGGATGTGGCACTTGGTGCCATGGTCTAGCCTTGGGCACTGTGGTAAAGGGTTGGACTTGGTGATCTGTGAGGTCTCTTCCAACCTTGGTGATACTGTGATACTGTGATACTGTGATACTTCCATGCACAACAGCCCCAACATACCAAATTCCAGGCAGCATCAGACATAGAATGGCTCAGATTGGAAGGGACCTCGGAGATCTCAACTCAACTAGGCTCAGCTGCTCAAGGCCTCATCCAGCCTGGCCTTGAACATGCTCAGGCAGGAGGCAGCCACAGCCTCCCTGGGAAGCCTATCCCAGAGCCTCACCACCTTCATACTGAAGAGCTTCTTCCTGAGCTCCAAGTGTCTTGGAAATCTTTGAATAGCATAGAATCGTGGAATGGTTTTGGTTGAAAGGGACCTTCAGGGTCATCTAATTCCAATTTCCCTGCCATGGGCAGGGACACCTCTTACCAGCCCAGCTTGCACAAGGCCCCATCCAACCTGCCTTTGAACACTGCCAGGCTTGGAGCCTCCACAGCTTCTCCAGGCAACCTGTTCCAGTGCCTCACTACTCCCATGGGGAAGAATTGCTTCCTAATATCTAATCCTAATCCAGTTTCTTCGAGTGTGGAGCCATCACCTCTTATCCTTTCACTGCTTGCCTTTGTCAGAAGTCCCCTACCAGCTCTTCTGGGGGTCCCTTTCCAATACAGGAAAGGCTGCTCTGAGGTCTCCATGGAGCCTTCTCTTCTCCAGGCTGAACAACCCCAACTCTCTCAGCCTGTCCTCATAGGTGAGGTGTCTCAGTCCTCTGACCATCTCTGTAGCCTGTTTTCTTCTGCACCTTGCAGCCTCCTTTGAGGATTCAGCTGCCATTGAGCACCTCCACCTTGTGCTCACAGTTCAATTGGTGAGATTTATCTGGACAACAAGTGGATCAATAATACTGCTAGAATAAAGAATCAGATGGGTATTTGGGTATGCCAGAGCAGTGAGGAGGCAGGTGAGAGTCCCTGGTACACTTGCTGCCAGAATTTGAGTGATTTTCACACTCCTTTGTCAAATTGCAAGTGACAGAAATCAGCTTACAATGAATTTGAAAAGATGAACCTTGTTAAACCCCTGTGAGGTGAAGCACAACTCAGAACATAACAGTCCCAAGAAACACACCATGTTTGTTATTTTTAGTATGTGGCAGCAAGAAGGAACAGTCTGAGAGAGATCTCAGTTAGAAAAAAAAATGCATCAGGCAGGAAGTTATGGCAGAAGATTTACTTTCCAATTGCAATTTGCTGGCTGTGACATTTGTTGTTTAGGTACAAATGTCAGAGTTTTCACTTGCTGGCAGCTGAAAGAAACCACAACACTTCTCCCCTCCCCAAATTTCTATTACAGCCAAGGTCCAGAACTTCAAGAGATGTTGTGGGCCAAGGCTGACATGCATTGGCAGCCCTCTGATTGAAAACTTCCAGTACTCTGGCTTCTCAGTATACAGCAGGAGCTGAAATGCCTGGGTTTGGCTTCAAAATGTGACAGCTCCTGCTCTCTTTTATTTTCCCCTGTTTGAAGTAAGAGTGTGTTCAAACACAGACATGGCTACCTACAAAGCACTCATGATGGTGGTGTCCTCCAGTGATCAGTGCTGGGCCCAGTTCTCGGCAATATCTTTATTGATGATCTAGGAGAGGGGATTGAGTCCAGCATCAATAAGTTGGCAGATGACACCAAGCTAGGAGCAGCTGTGGATCTGTTGCAGGGTAGCAGAGCCCTGCAGAGGGACCTGGCCAGGCTGCATGGGTGAGCAGAGGCCAATGGGATGAGATTGAACAAGGCCAAGTGCAGGGTTCTACACTTTGGCCACAACACCACCAAGCAATGCCACAGGCTGGGGACAGAGTGGCTGAGAGCAGCCAGGCAGAGAGGGACCTGGGGGTGCTGGGAGAGAGGAGCTGAAGATGAGGCAGCAGTGCCCAGGTGGGCAGCAGAGCCAATGGCATCCTGGGCTGGCTCAGGAGCAGTGTGGGCAGCAGGACAAGGGAGGTTCTTGTGCCCCTGTGCTCAGCACTGCTCAGGCCACACCTTGAGTGCTGTGTCCAGTTCTGGGACACTCAATTCGAGAGACGCAGTACTGGAAGGTGTCCACAGGAGGGCGACAAAGCTGTGAGAGGCCTGGAGCAGAGCCCTGTGAGGAGAGGCTGAGGGAGCTGGGGGGGTGCAGCCTGCAGCAGAGGAGGCTCAGGGCAGAGCTCATTGCTGCCTGCAGCTGCCTGCAGGGAGGCTGTAGCCAGGTAGGGTTGGGCTCTGCTGCCAGGCAAGCAGCAACAGAACAGGGGGACACAGCCTCAAGCTGTGCCAGGGCAGGTTCAGGCTGGATGTTGGGAGGAAGTTGTTGGCAGAGAGAGTGATTGGCATTGGAATAGGCTGCCCAGGGAGGTGGTGGAGTGGCCATGCCTGGAGGTGTTGAAGCCAAGCCTGGCTGGGGCACTTAGTGCCATGGTCTGGTTGATTGGCCAGGGCTGGGTGCTAGGTTGGACTGGCTGAGCTTGGAGGTCTCTTCCAACCTGCTTGATTCTGTGATTCTATTCTATGATTCTATGGTTATAAAAGCTAAGGAGAGGGCTGTGCCTCAAAGCTGTGCAACACATCTGGAATGGGAATAGGAAAAGGAGCAGAGAAAATGAGGCTCCTCTAGGAGCCTTTCTTACAGTGATGGAAGCTCCAGGGCTCAGCACCTTCTGCAGTGTCTCTCTATACCTGTTTTACTTGGCTGGAAAAGGATGAGCCTTACAGCACTTGTTCAGAAATCCAAGACCCATTTAGGAGCCCTGCCTGCAATTTTTCTTAGATAGCAGAAGGAAAGGAGATGTGATTAAGGTAGACCCCAGAGGCACAGCTACAGCTGCCATGCAAAGTGAATCATTAGGTTGAGGTGAAGGTGAGCAAGATGCTTATGCAGTACTTTTGCTTCTGGAAGAAACTAGATGGAGATTAGATACTAGGAAGAAATTCTTCCCTGTGAGGGTGGTGAGGCATTGAAATAGGCTGTCCAGAGAAGCTGTGGAGGCTCCAAGCCAACCCATTCTATGATTCCATGATAAATACCAACAGCTGAAATATCTCTATTCAGGAATCTATTAATTTTCCCTTCTCTGAAACCATGAACACAAACTTGTGTTATTTAATTTCCTATTTTTGCCTTTTGTGTTTCCTAACTACTGACTGAAAACCTTTTTATTTAAAGAAATTCCTCTTTTTTTAGAGGAGGTTCTTTAATTTAAGGGTGATGGAGCACTGGAACAGGCTGCCCAGGGAGGTGTTGGAGTCCCCATCTCTGAAGACATTTGAAACTTGCCTGGATGTGTTCTTGTGTGACTTATTTTAGGTGAACCTCAGGCTGTGCTCAGTGATCTCCAGAGGTCCCTTCCAACCCCCAATCTGGGATTCTGTGTATTTGTCTCTTTTTTTTTCTACCACTCCAAAACATTTTTGATATCCTCTAATAACATCCCAAGAGGTGAACTCAGGAATCAACCCTCAGATAGATTAAATAACACAAATTAAATGTAGAAATTGAAGCAAGGAGGCAAATGTAATTACCCATGCTTTTCTGTACATTAAGGGACTAATTGAAATTATTGTACCTTAAGCAGCTGCTTGAAATAAATCTGTTGTGACATGAAGACAATTGGTACATCATCCTAATGAGATATTTGATGGAGGATAGACACATAAGTCTTTATTTTCAGGTTCCTACAAACAAAGCTTACAGAACATTAAACACAATCCCTCAGTTCTGGGGAAAAGGACCCGAGAGTCCTGGTGGACAACAAGATGCCCATGGGCCAGCAATGTGCCCTTGTGGCCAAGAAGAGCATCCTGAGGTGTATTAGAAGGGGAGTGGTTAGTAGGTCAAGAGAGGTTCTCCTCCCCCTCTACTCTGCCCTGGTGAGGCTGCATCTGGAATATTGTGTCCAGTTCTGGGCCCCTCAGTTCAAGAAATGCCTCAGGAAGCTGCTTGAAAGAGTCACAGAAGCTACAAAGGCAGCAGAAATAACACCCACACTGTAGCACAATCAGAATTATCTCTTGTCCCAGCACTTCTCATAACTGAAGTGAGAATATTTGGTTCTCGTAATTCAAGTGAGGATACTTGAGCCAGCCTGAGTTGAGAGTGATCCACTTGAGGGTAGTAAGGCACTATAGAGAGATCTGGGCATGCTGGAGTGATGGCACAAGGTCAGTTGTATGCTATTCAACAAGGCCAAGTGCTGGATCCTGCTTTTGAGTCACAACAACTCCACAAATACTCCAAGCTTGGTGCAGAGTGGCTGGAAAACTGCCCAGCAGAGAAAGACCTGGGGGCATTGGTCAACAGCTAGCTGAACATCAGCCAGCACTGTGCCCACCAGCATCCTGGCCTGGATCAGGAGTAGTGTGGCCAGAAAAACTAGAGAGGTGCCCTGGTGAGGACACACCCCGAGTACTAGGTTCAGTTTTGAGGCCCTCTCTCCAAGAAAGACACTGAGGTGCTGGACAACACTTGCAGCAGTAGACATGTAACAAGTGCTTCTTGCAGAGCTGCCATGCTTACAGGTAGGGTTAGGAAGACTGTAGTAGTGCTGCAACTATTTTTAGTCCTCAATCAATTCACTTCTAGGAAAGCAAAGTATGGTATGCATGAGATGATCTTGAAGGTCTCTTCCAAGCAAAGATATTCTGTGAAGTCCTGGAACCAAGTTTTGACTATCTCATCACATGTGAAGCAACACTGTAATGTCACAACATAAAACAGTAGCTCAACCACCTCTTTTTTAGTCACAAGTCAGAGTCTCCTAATGACTCCTGAGCAGAAATAGAACCAAGCAGGTTGGAAGAGATCTCCAAGCTCATCCAGTCCAACCTAGCAATCAACCAGCCCTAGCCACTCAAACAGACCATGGCACTAAGTGCCCCAGCCAGGCTTGGCTTCAACACCTCCAGGGACAGAGATTCCACTACCTCCTCCGCAGCCCATTTCAATGCCAATCACTCTCTCTGACAACAACTTCCTCCTAATATCAAGCCTCCCCAGGCACAACTTGAGACAATTAAGGCACAGTTGGTAATAGTTTTCCAGTGGTTATTTATGGGCCTGGTCACTATTTCACCCACATGCCAAATGGTAGCTACTCATGCTTGCAGTGCCACGGGGCACGGGGGAATTGCTTGCATCAGAACAAATCAGATGCTTCTGTGCACCAGGTAATGGTTAACAAAATGGGAGCTTATTAAAAAAGAAACCCACCCAAACCTTAGGAAAGCTATTTCCACATTATGGGATGGCAAATTTATACTTCAATAAGAACACAGAGCCACATAAAATCTCTCTTGAAAGAAGCATTAAAACGGTTGCTGAGGATGCGACGCTTCACAGTTGCAGAACGGACAGCACCAAGTCAGACAACACAGCAAACACCAAGAGGAGTGGACTGTGGAAGGGACCACTGCTAAACAGCCATCACCTGTAGCTGAGCTGTCTTCTCCATCTTTTAAAGCAATCTGCACTCCTTTGGTGAGCCACTTGCTCAGCCCCCCCCCCCAATCTGAAACCTCTGGGATAGAAAATATCCCAGGCTGTCAGCTAAAAGCTTTCTCTTTTCCCTCTTTCAACTGACTGCTCCAGTCACAGGGAGAAGGATTCTCCTACTCCCCCTAAGCTTCAGCTCAGGGCTTTGCCTCTCAGCAATTTCTCTTCCACAAACATCTCAAGCACTGAGAATCATGACTCACCTGAGCTCACCTAAAGGCAGCTGGAGAATGAGGGGCCCACAACTGCAGCTGGTCTATAGCAGAAGTACTGCTCCGTGGCTTCAAACTTAGCGTGGCTAAGGAAAACCTCTCTTAATGTCACTGTTCCTGCCAGGGAAGGCTGAGAAGTGTTTGTGGCATTGGAGAGCTAGTAAAAGCAGTTCCCCTGCTGCCTCTGCAAGGGCAAAGGGTGAAACCTATAGTGAAAATTTAAATCTCAAAGGGATGATGATTTACAGCCTGAGTGTCTCATCTCTAAGTATGTTGCGCTCTGCACATGGTGTCCCCAGCCCAAGGAGGATGAATTTCTGTGATGCAGAGCTGCTGTAGAAAGTGGCATCAGGGTCTGTTTCCTGGGGAATCGGTGCATGCCCAGCCCAGCGTCTCCTCAGTCCTCAGCTCCCTTGCTCCTCTTCAGCATGGCCAAAGCTATGTGGCAGCTGGCAGAAAGGCAGTCACAGCATCCTAGAACAGTCTTGGTTGGAAAAGCCCTCAAGATCATGGGCTAGGTTTGCACGCAGGCTTCTGTGAGAGTGGCAAGCTGTAAAAGTCGACTGCAGCCTGTAGGAGAAAGCGGTAGGTGGAAGAAAACCACTTGAGAACTGCTTCAGTAGGAGCTAGCTTTCCATTCAGGAGCAAGCTAAACGACTTAAAAGCCAGTGTCAGTGCTCCTTGCACTTGACAGCAGCAAGGTCCTTCGCACAGCAAGAGGAAAGCTATTCCTAGCCGGGTGGTGGTACCTCCTGAGCAAGTTTGTTTGCCTCCGGACTCCATCTGCTGGGAAGAGACCCTACTACTGCGTGCGGTCTGCTCTGCCCCGCAGGTCTGGCAGGGGTAAAGCGCTGTGCACCCATCCGCTCCCCGGCCCAGCCTGACTCTGCCTATTTAAACCCCGGGGCAGAGCGGCAGGCGTCGTCCTCCCCTCCAAACCCCGACGCACAATCGCTGGGTGCTGTCTCGCAGTGTGAAGGGTGTTTGTTGCCTCTGGACGCCTGAGTGAGCACGGGGCTGCTCGTCTCAGGTTCGCACAGGGTCTTCCTCAGCCTCTCCTTCGCTTTCAAGCGCTTACATAACTTCGGGAGCAAACTCGGGAATTCAGATGGCTTTGCTGTCCTCCCCGGCTCGGTAGACGGTAGGTGAATGTTTGACGCAAGCTGCAAGAGCAGCAGCAGAGGACGCGGGGCTGCATCCCTGAGGCGGGCAGGGCCCCCGCACCACCCCAGCAGCTCCACTGCCGCCCTCAGGGCCGGGGCAGCTCCGGCACCGGCGTCTCGCACTCCCAGCTCCTCGGCCCGCAACGGGACCCAATCGCTGGCAGCGGGGCCGAAGCGCTGGCAACGGGACCCAATCGCTGGCAGCGGGGCCGAAGCGCTGGCAACGGGACCCAATCGCTGGCAGCGGGGCCGAAGCGCTGGCAGCGGGGCCGAAGCGCTGGCTGGGGGCAGAGGAACTTCTCTGAGGGCAGGAGGGCGGGGGGCGCCCGGGGCGCGCGCTGCTGCGCGGGGCCGGCGCGGAGGGGCGCGAGGTGCCCTGAGGGGGCTCCCCCAGGGCGTGCGGGGCGGGCTGCAGGCCCTGCCGCCGGCGGCCCCGGGACCCCGCACGGGAGGCACAGCCGGCAGTAAGCGTTTTGGGTCGCGGGTAAGCGGTGCTGCCGCTCCCTCCTCCTCCTTCTCCACCGCAAGGCCGAGCGCGGGGCAGCGTCCCCTCAGCGCTGCGGGCCCCCGCCTGCGGCGGTGCGGCGGCAACAGCGCGCGGCTCCCGGCTCGCCTCACCGCCCCCGCTCCGCCCTGCCAGCGCAGCGCCGGCTCCTGCGCGGCCGCCCCGCCGGCAGCGAGCGCCCGGGAACCGGCGGGGAGGCGGGAGCGGCGGAGGCGCTGCTGCTGCTGCTGCTGCCGCCGCCGCCGGGTGCTCTCTGTCCGCCCCGTGCCGACGTCGGCTGGAAGCCCCGCCGGCGCCCTGGGGGGGAGCTGGGGCTGGAGGCGTCGCGGGCGAGAGGAGGCAGATGTTTGGCGAGGCACAGCCCTGCTGGAGAGGCTCATCCCTGGTCAGTGCCTGTCAGGGTGCCGGCTGAAGTGCTCGGGACGCGGGGACCCGCCAGGTGGCTGGCTGGGTGTGAGGGAGCGGACAGCGCCATGCTCCCCGCCGAGCACTGAAGGACCGTCCGGGCTGCAGCGGTGAGGACACCGAAGCGCCGCGGAGGTGGCCCGAGGTGAGCCTCCGGAGGCCGGGAGAGCTGCTGCGCCAGCCCCAGGAGCGCTGCACCGTAAGTCCCGGCAACTTCACCGCCTGCTCTTCCCGGGGAGACGGAGGCAGAGGGGAGGTGTGGGGGTAGCCGGAGTGGGCAGAACTCAGATGGCACTGCAGCCAAAACCAGGGCAGACGGGGAGGGAGGAAGGGGGTTGCAGGTTGCGCGGGCGGGGGCCGGGGCCGCTGCCCGGCGCTGTCGGTCAGGGCGGGGAGTGGCAGGGATCGGTGAATCCCAGAGTTTGCACTGCGGCTTTGGCACCGGCGAGCAGGTCGCTGCTGCTAAGGGTAGAGCTGATAAGAGAGTAGCCGTTCTCCGCGCTGGAAAGCGTGGGGCGCAAGGTGTTTAAATGACACCTGAGTCATTAAGTCAGTGCTCCTTATTCATGGCTTCATATCATTTCCCTGCCGTTTTTCATCTGCTGGACTGATGTCTGTTCTTCCCTTGTCATTTCATAATGCAAATAGAGAAAAAAAAAACCAAACATTAGCAGATTGCAGAATTCTGCCACTGATGATGGGAAGGTTGATGCATGGTGAGGGTAGGTTGATGTATGATGAGGGTAGATGGATGCCTGATGAGGGGGTGGATGGATGTATGATGAAAGTGGCTTGATATATGAGACTGTTTACAGAATGTATCCAAATACAACATAAACCACCTGCCAATATTATGGTCTTAAATGGCCATATCCATTTCATTCCTGTGGGCTTTTTGACGAGGCTAACGTTGTTGACAATTTGGAAGGAAAAGAAGGGGGGAAAAAAAAACCCACACTGCTGGTTATAGTTACAGAATGACAGTGGGAACCAAATGATGAATGAAAAAAAAAATCATTCATAAAAAGAGCTAAGTAGAAGGTTGTGTATCCCAAGACCTCCTGAAGTCAGTATCATCTAACAGATGCCTTCCTGACAGGGTTTTGGTTTTGCATGCTTTGTCTACCACTTGAACTTCTGAAGGCTAATGCAGCATGGGATACTCTTCCCAGGACTGTGTGCTTTCACAACGGGGTTAACCAGGCTGGCTGAAGGGCGTCCAGAATGAATTAATCAAGCTATGGCATCGAGATAGCTTTGTCTTTTTGTGGGCACTAAATGAAATCGAGCTCTTGCTCCTGCATCTTTTTGCCTCTAGTGTTTGCAGGATGGTGTTCAGGTGGGGAACCCTTGTGTTTGGTCAGTGGAGGGGTTCCTACTCAGCTCTGGGGCTGGAGGTATCAGGTTAATGTTTCTTTGCTAGCAGCAGCTCAAACTGCAGGTGGTGTGGGGCTGAAGAGTGAGTTCAATTCCCCGCTCAGAATCCTAAGCAGAATTGTCAAGGAGGTAAATTAAATACAGGAGAGCTAATATTTCTTTTTAATTTCTTCAAACATCTGACAGCCTTTGTCAGTAGGTAACCTTTGCTTAGTTACTGCTTTGGTGCTTGATATAGCTGTCATATGCAGGCTGCCATGAAATTAAATCAACTAAAACATTGTGTTTCAGTCCCTATCAGCGTGTAGTAGAGTATGCTGTAAATATTGAGTAAATATTGACCCTGTTAAGATCGATGGCAGAATCCCAATTAACCTCTCCAAAGGGTGAACTTCACTGTAGGTCTCCATTAGCATTAGTAGTGAGTGCCAGCCAAATTTGGTTAGAAATCCAAGTGATAAGGTCTGAGTTTGGCTGGTAATGGCACTTCTAACAACTCTCCATAGCACTACTGCAGAATCATGGCCAAGAGCCAGACAGATCTTAATATTTTCTAAAAACCCTCTATAAAATAAACTGTTGTGCTTTCAAGAGGAGTAGGGGAGTTTAAATTTGTCTTACACTCCTGTTTTTAGGAGCAGGTTCACCAGAATGGATCATGAGGAAATTAATCTGCAGTTTGCATATCATGAGGAAGTTAGTCTGCAGTTTGCATATGCACTGTATTTTAACAGAGGTGTTCAAACAGCATTGGGGGGGTTATCATCAGATTATGAGTTTGTGTCAATGCAGCTCACAAACTGCTGAATATTTGATTTCCTCTCAAAATCTCAGCAAACAGGCAAGCTGTGCTACAGCTGAGTTCTCTGTAGCTCTTCAGTATTAAAGGGAGATGCAGAAACAGAAGAGGCTTTCCTAAAATCCTTGTTGAAATGTAACTGAATGTCGTGTTCATAAAGATTGTCTTAGTGAACTGACTGAATCCAGGTTAGCAAACGGTTTTGGGTCATAGAAAACTACCTGAAGAAGTTGAGATTTTGCATGAAAGATGAAAAGTCTTAACTGTTGCTATTGAAGCCAATATTGAAACTTAATACCAGTTCTTAGAAGCAAAGCACTGGGCTCTGGGTGGCTGCCATGCCTACGTGATAGACCTGCTTTTGGGCACCTGAAATGAAAGGTACTTTGGGTACCTGAAATGCTTCAAGTACCTTCTCCTTCAGGAGGAGCACTAGGATCTCTTCATGGTACTACATACAGAGGTGGGGTTTTGTGTGGGAACCTGCTGAAAGGAGTGGCTTCAGAGCCTGGATGAAATTTTCCTCAAAAGTAGCTCTAAATCTTCTAAAGCAGGAGAAGCAACTGCAGATGCTGACACAGCCAAACAGTGCTGCTGATTTCCAGGCAGCATTTTGCCTGGAGGTCAGTAACACAAACTCCAGCTATTTTGTTCTGAAGCTTTTTGTTATGGTTATGCTTCCATGCATAGCCTTTGCTGGTGGGATTTGGCAGGTGCCAAGAAGGGAGAGTCTGCATGCAAGGGCAAGGCTCTTTGTGAGAGTGTCCTTCACACTGCATGAGATCTGAACTGGTTTTGGCTAGTAGACAAGGAGCCACGTTGAGTTGCTCCTGTAGTGAAGAGGCTGACAGAGGATGATGAGGGTAAATGCTGGCCACATCTCAGTTAGTGAAGAGCACTGCTTGCAATGCTGGGTGTGGTGCTCACTCGAAAGTTAGAACTGGAAAATCCATGCCTCGTGCTGAAGGCTGGGATTAGGCTAAAGGCTGCAGCTGGACACCTTTTTAATGAAGATGATAGCCACAGGTCAGCTGAAGGAGTATTACTTCAGGTGTTCTGGTGAACAAAGCAAGGACATTTAATCAATGTTTATAACTATCTGAGGGCTGGGGGTCAGGAGGGAGGGGACAGGCACTGCTCCCTGAGGTAGGACAAGGAGCAATGGATGGAAGCTGCAGCACAGGAAGTTCCAGCTCAACACAAGGGGGAAATTTTTGACTGTAAGGGTCCCAGAGCACTGACACAGGCTCCCTAGAGAGGCTGGAGCCTTTCCAGGCCTGTCTGGATGTGTTCCTGTGTGCCCTGAGCTAAATTGTCTGGTCCTACTCTGGCAGGGGGGTTGGACTTGATCTCTTTGGGTCCCTTCCAACCCCTAAGACCCTGTGAGCCTGTGGTATGGCTTTGCCTCACCACTGAACTTGTGATGCATTCAGTTGACCCTTGGCTTAGGATGACCTCCAGGGTGGGGAGGATCTGAGGGTGGTAGTAAACCTCTGGTAGTGTGTTCCATTTGTCATGTTAACTTCAGTTTTTGGTGTTCTGCTTAGTTTGGGGTGAAGTACAGGTTAGAAAAATGCTGTTACTCCAAAGGAGGTGCCTGAAATGCCTTTTTCTTCCTGGATATGCTGCAATGTGCCGACCTACCCCTCTGGAATTAGAAAAACAGGTTTTTATTTGGTTGGTTTGTCCTAGAAATTGGACACTTCTGCAGGCAATGCCAAGTGAGTTCACAGATTTGAGATGGCTTGAGTCAAAATGAATTGTATCTTACCTTCTGAGCTGCCTTCTCAGAGCTCAGCTGGCAGTTAAAATCATCTCCTTTAAATCTGTGAACTGCTTCTGAAAAGGCAGTGTTGCTGTTACAAAGATGCCAAGGCTCCATGGTTTGGATGGTGCTGAGACAGACTCAGAAATGAAAAAGAAGCTAAACTTCTGCTTTACTTCTTAGTGATTGGCACAGACTCCACCTTTGGCATTCAGAGGAGTTTTCTGTGTGTTTTGTCTTTTGGTTTGGGTTGTGTTTGTTTTTTTGAATGGTGAAATACTTAATTTTTGGTGCCCACATGACAAAAATCCACAGCACTGAGTAGAGCTTGATGGAAAAGTGAGAAAGATAATCAGAGACTGAATTAACTCCTGGAGTGAATTAGCTGCTGCTTGTTCTCTCAATCAGCACTGAGGCTTGCTCTGACATGCAGGAGCTTCTGTGACTGTGGAATTTCAGCTGGGATGCATGCAGGTGGACGAGTCCATTGCTGGTAGTTTTGGTTTCTCTCCAACTGCTATCAGTAATGAGTGTCAACTGCTTAGAAAAATCCCAGGCAGCCCTGCAGCTGGATTTTGTTGATGCTGTTTGTGTCTGCATCTTCCCCACAGGTTGTGTGTGCCAGAGCAGTTATCTGTAGCAGATCAAGCTGTCTTGATTTAAGTGATCTATGGAGAGGTATCATGAATTTTTCCTCTTGAATTTACCCCTGTTATGATGCAGTACCAACTGGTGATGCTCCTCCACGCTGCCTTCAATACAGAAGATGTTTGTGTCTGGCTTTCTGTTGCACGAGCTGCACTCTGTAGTGCAGAGCTATCACCACGTGAGGCTCCAACTTGCTTTCTTATGCTTTTCTCCCTTCCTGCCTTAGCCTGTACTCTGTGGTCTTAGCCTCCTGTAGCTGTACAGCCGCTCCATCAGTAGGCCCTTCTCTTACATTCTGCTCCCATTCCATTCTTGAAACATAGAATCACAGCAACATGCAGGTTAGCAAAGCCACTCAGGATCACTGAGTCCAACCTAAAACCCTACTCTACAAGATTCACCTTAAACCGTAGCCCTAAGCACCACATCCCAATGACCTTTAAACACATCCAGGGTGGGTGACTCCACCTCCCTGGGCAGCTCAGTCCAGTCCCAGACCACTCTCTCTGGAAAAAGCTTTTTCCTGATGTCCAATCTAAACCTCCCCAGCCTCAGCTTGAGGCCATTCCCCCTTGTTCTGTCTCCAGTTACCTGTGAGAAGAGCCCAGCACTAGCCACAATGATGTAATTTGCTGGATGTCAGCAAACAGGCAGATAGAAGAGTCTTTGGGCAAGTATGAGAATGCTGGCTAGAAAGTGACAGCTTTTGATACCATAGACTCATAGAATCATTTTGGTTGGAAAAGAGCTTTAAGATCATCAAGTCCAACCTGCTCTGGCAGGGGAGTTGGACTTGATGATCTCTTTGGGTCCCTTCCACCCCCTGACATCCTGTGACCAGGCTCAGTTTGCTAATTCTGCCAAGTCTGGGGCTAAACCACATAATTCATAGAATAGTTTGGGTTGAAAGGAACCTTAAAGAGCATCCAGACACCTCCCACTAGGCCAGGTTGTTCATGGCCCTGTCTAACTTGGCTTTGAACACTTCCAGGGAAGAGGCATCCAAATTTCCCTGGGCAACCTGTTCAGTTCCACCCTCACTATGAAGAATTTCTTCCTGATCTCCAGTCTAAATCTCCCGTCCTGAAGCTCCAATCCATTGCCTTGCATCCTATTACTAGAAGCCCTTGTAAAGTGTCCCTCCCTAAGTGAGGGAATGACAAAGTTGATTAAAAAATAACAAAAAAACAATTGGGAAGTGTTTTGAAGAATAGGGAGAACTCAGAGCAAAGAGATGCCTTGAAGGACACATGCAGCTGTGCTTTTTGTGGTAGAGGAGACCCTTTGGAAAGTTACCTTTTACTCTGGAAAGTTACCTTTTAAGATGCCTAATTAACTAATAGGCTGCTCTGTCTTCACTTACATACAACATAGAATTATACTGCTGGGAAAAGACCTCTGAGACCATCGAGCCCAACTGCTGACCTAACACCACCATGGCCATTAAATCATATCCCAGAGTGCCACATCCACATGGTTTTTGGACACCTTCAGGGATGGGGACTCAGGCAGAATCTAAGTTCCACTGCAGTATTTCGTGTTGCAGGTGCAAGCTGTTGTAAAGACAGGTTGCTAAGGATGGTTTAGATGATCTTACAAATGTCTGAGATGATGGAATCTGAACGTTTTACATTGCAGCTCTTGCAGGAGCTCTGTTTCTAACAGAGGAAAATGGCAAACAGGATTAGTGTGAGGCTGATTCAAAGGGTGGCTTAGCCTGAGCGATTCAGGGCACCTCTGGTAGTTCTTTGGCTTTGCTTCAGGCTGTTTAAGAACATCCACTGAGAAACTGAAGGAGTAACCTGTAGGCAGCTAATGGTGTGCTCTTGACCATGCAGGGCTGTAATGCCTGCAGTTTAGCAAATCCTTTAAGCTCTGCTCTTGAGAGTGACTCAGTGATAGAGAAGAAATTGTGTGAGAGAGAAGATTTCTTTTAATTTTCTGAGGGCCACTTGCCCTGCTAAAGACTGGTCAAGGGCTTGACTCATTTAAGCCCTTGAGCTGTTCGTGTTACAGTACAGTGTTTTCCTCTATGTTCACATCTTGCCAGGCACATTTTGAGTTGAAGCAGGACCATGGAGTAAATAATAATAATAACAATTGTTACCATATGTTCTCACAGAGAAAGCAGACTCCAGAGTATTTTCTACTCTGATGTTCTTTATCATGATTTTCATTTAGTCTCATGGTATTTGCTAGTATGTGCACTGGAAAGAAAACTTGTGCATTTGGCTTTCCAAGTGATTAAATGCCTGCTGACTTTATTGGCAATCAGATCTGCAGTGTTTTGAAGGAAATGGCTTTCTCTCGTGATGTAATAGGAGGCCATCACTGGAAAAACCTGTAGGGAGTCACCATCGAACTGTCTGGCTTCTCCTCTTTCACCTACTACCCAAAAACTTCCTATCTGAGACCTGTCCCAGTGAGACTGCATCTGAAGTCTTGTGTCCAGTTCTGGGCTCCTCAGTTCAAGAGTGACAGGGAAATACTGGAGAGAGTCCAATGGAAGCTACAAAGATGGTAACGAGATACTGGAATATGTCTGTGGTGAGGAAAGGCTGAGAGCCCTGGGGCTGGATAGCCTGGAGAAGAGAAGGCTGAGAGGGAATCTTATTAATCTTTAGAAGTATCTGAAGGGTGGGTGTAAAGAAGGGGCCAGTTCCTTTCCAGTGGTGCCTTGTGATGGGAGAAGGGGTGACAGATACAGTGTTCCAGCAGCCTCCTGGTTGCTCAGGACATGTTCCTCACATCCAGTTTCAATCTGTTCTGCTCTCATCTCAAACCATTGCCCTCATCATGTCCCTGCAGGCCTTTGCAAACACTCCCTCTGCAACCTGCTTGGGGCAGGCTGCTGTTAGGTCTGCCTGGAGCCTTCTCTTCTGCAGGCTGCACACCCCCAGCTCCCTCAGCCTGCCCTCCTAGGAGAGGTGCTCCAGCCCCTTGATCATTTTCACTGCCTTCTACCAGGTCCATATCTTTCCCATGTTAATGGCTCCAGAGCTGAATGCAGTGCTCCAGCTGAGGTCTCAGCAGAGCAGAGTGACAGAGCCTTCTCTCTCCATCTACTGGCCACCCTTCTTCTGATGTAGCCCAGGATGCCAGTAGAGGGGGTGGAGAACCTTCCTTGATCTGCTTTCCACCATGTGGTGGAAAATGGACTTGGCAGTAGATGGTTTCTGAGTCAGGCCTGAACCTTCTACCATTTGTGCAAGAACACACCCACACATGTACACCCTGATCTTCTTAGAGCTTTGGTTTGCAGTTAGTTTTGAGGTGGTGTAAACCAGTTTATGGTGGTAGAGGCTGGACTGGAGAGATGTGGTCTCACCAGACCAGAGTAGAGGGAGAGCAGAACCTCCATTGACCTTGAAATAGCCATGAAAACGAGCATCATTATAGGGCACCACTTTGGGGACTGACAAGTGGAAAATCTGAACTTTGTGGCACAAAAGAAGGCCAGTAGGATAGCAGGCTGTGTATTCTGGGTAGATAAAAGTCCAATGGTACAAGCAGGCATCCAGATGTCAGTAGACACCTCTGCAGAATTAATTCTGCATGCAAAATTTATCTGTTCATTGCATTTGGTAAATACAGCAAGAGCACTGCAAACTGGAAAAGGATGGAACCTGTCAGGCCTCTCTAGTCCAGAGTTTCTCTGTGTGTTGGAATACAGAGGATGTCAACTGCTGGCTAGAAAATCCAGCTATAAGGCAGCACCGCAAGCGCGCACTGCCCTGTGATGTGGCCAGCAGGACAAGGGAGGTTCTTCTGCCCCTGTGCTCAGCACTGCTCAGGCCACACCTTGAGTGCTGTGTCCAGTTCTGGGCCCCTCCATTCAAGAGAGATATTGAGGTGCTGGAAAGTGTTGAGAGAAGGGCAGCAAGGCTGGGGAGGGGCCTGGAGCACAGCCCTGTGAGGAGAGGCTGAGGGAGCTGGGGGGGGGTGTGCAGCCTGCAGCAGAGGAGGCTCAGAGCAGAGCTCGTTGCTGTCCACAGCTCCCTGAAGGGAGGCTGTAGCCAGGTGGGGTTGGTCACTAGATGGTGGCAGCAGAGAAGCAAAAGCAGAGGCTGTTCTGTGTGTGCATAGACACTAAAGACCTTGCAGACAGCAAATGAGGAACAAATCAACACAAGCACAATCGTGTGGTGGCTACAGGAACAAAACAACCCACTCATGCTAAATGGCAGTGCTCCCCAGCCCCTCTCCACCAGGCATCTTCATTATGTCAGATGCACAGCTTGGTGCTGGGAAGTTAGGTAGGCCAAGGAGGGCAGCTTAATTAATGCCTTCCAACACTTCATCCAGAAGGCAGCGTTCTCAAATGCCTGCTGATAAATCATCTGTGTGAGAGATATCAAAGAAGAGAGGTCTTCAAATAGCAGAAAATGTCACCCTCTTACCAGAGTGAATGCCACCAAGTGCCACCAGTGTTAATCACAGGATGCTGGGGTGATTTGGATCCAGATCATTAGTGAGCAGATGGATGAGAAGAGCTGAGAGCTGAAGAAGATTGCCCAGAGGCTATGGACTTTCTATCCCTGGAGAAACTCAGAATGAGCCTGGATAGATGTTAGGAAAGGGTTCTTTAGAGTGAGGGTGGTGAGACACTGGCACAGGTTGCCCAGGGAGGTGTTCAGCACCAGGTTGGATGAGGCCTTGAGTGACCTGTTCTATTGGGAGGTGTCCCTGCCTATGACAGGGGGTTGGAGCTGGATGATCCTTGAGGTCCCTTCCAACCTAAACCATTCTGTGAGAATAGTTGAGAACTGAAGATTTCCCAGAGGCTATGGAATTACCATGCTTGGAGAAACTGAGAATGAGCCTAGATATGACCTTGAATAATCAGATCCAACTCTGAAGTTGGGTCTGCTTTAGTAGATTGTCTCCAGAGGTCCATTCCAGCCTGGTTTTTTTTCCTATGCATCAGGGAGACACTGGAACAGGTTGCCCAGGGAGGTCTTGGATGCCCCCTCCCTGGAGGTGTTCAGTCAGGTCTAGTGAGAGGTGTCCCTGCCCATGGCAGGGGTTTGGAACTGGATGATCTTTGAGGCCCCTTCCAACCCAAACCATTCTGTGAATTATTTTGGTCTGGAAGGGAGGCATAGGAGCTTTAAGAGGAGTGGCTGGAAAGCAGCCCAGTACAGAAGTACCTGGGGGTGTTGATCAAGAGATGGCTGAAGGTGAGCCAGTGCTCAGGTGGCCAGGAAGGCCACCAGCATCCTGGCCTGGATCAGGAAGCATGTGACAAGCAGGACCAGGGAAGTGGTTGTCACCCTGGCCTTGTCCATGGTGAGGCCACCCCTTGAGTACTGGGTTCAGTTTTGATGCCCTCACTCCAGCAAGGACTCCAGCATTGAGGTCCTGGAGCAGGTCCAGAGAAGGGCAATGAAACCGATGAAGGATCTGGAGAGCAGGGATGGTGAGGGGCAGCTGAGGAAGATGGTTTGTTCAGCTTGGAGTAAAGAAGGCTGAGGGGAGACTTTCTGGCTCTCTGCAGCAAGCTGGAAGGAATTGGAGCCAGGAAATGGCTGTTTGGGATGTGCTGCATGAGCTGGGGACACTGCATTAGGAAACACAAGAAGACAGTGTTGGACTTGGTGATCCTGGGGAGTCTTTTCCACCCAGAATGTTCCTGTGATTCTGTGAATGTCAGCTCTCTTTTGAATGCTTTTCCTTCTCTTTGTTGGATCTTTGCTCTTCATCTGTATGATATGCTGAGCTCCTGAGACTGAGCAGTGAGTTTGAGAAGTCTCTCTTTGTTTAAGGCAAAAAATGCCAAGCTGTCAAAAGGTGACACAGTGGTTTCTCATCTCTGCAATCATGGTAAGGCTAACTCTCAGCAAACAGCAGTGGTTTGAAGGTGAGCTGCTTGTCAGTGGTGCATTGCTGCTGCAATAATGAGCACTGAAGCAAAAGCCATGCAAAGAAATGAGTAAAGCTGTACACCACGCAAGCTTTGGTCTAAGTACAGTAAACTAAACCTGCTAAGTCCCAGGGATAAAGTGCTGAATCTTTGTTCATCCTTAAAAAACTCAATGAAGAAGCATTCCAATGGAAAATGTGAGGACAAGAAGTTAAAAATTGCACTCTCAATGCCCAGAAATGCTAAATAAAAGCTAACCAATTGGCTTCTGACTTTGGAGTTACCTTCATAATCCCAAGAGTCTTTAATCATCTACCTTTATTTCAGGAATTCCTCTCCCTGGAGGTGTTCAAGGCCAGATTGGATGGGGCCTTGAGCAAGCTGGGCTGGTGGAAGCTGTCTCTGCCCATGGCAGGGGTTTGGAACTAGATTGATCTTTAAGGTCCTTCCCAACCCAAACCATTCTGTGATTCTATGAGTTCCAGTTCAGACCTGAAACAGAATTTCTTATGCAGAAAGAAGAATTCTCCTTCTTTGAATGGCATTACCCAGCAGCAAAATGTGTCCCATTAAATTCCAGCAGAGCCATGTGAAATGTGCAAAGATTTGTTCAGCCTCTTGGTGTTGTGTTTGGTTTGAGTGTTGTTGGGAGCATAATTTAGCTGTAAAAAGGTTTCATGTTTTACAGACCCAAACCAGTTGTGATTCTATGAACTGGATGCTCTCGAGGACCTCTTCCAACCCAAACCATTCCATCAATCTACGACTCTGTGAATTTAGTCTTGTTGGTGGAATTCTGGGACATGAGATAAGGGCAGTGGTGACTTACAAACTCAGTTTAAAAGCTCTTTTCACATCACTGGACACAGTGGTTTTGATAAAAAGTTTATCCATTGGTGAAAACAAAAATGGAAAGTGAAAATACAAAAGGTTAAGACCTTTAGGCTGCAAATAAACTTATTTCAGAAGGCTAAAGCTTCCTTAGGATACTACTGAGAGCTAATATTAAAGTGATCCTAATGCTGCTGCATAGTTAAGGCTCATCAGCCTTTGAGAGGGTGGCAGGGTGCCAGCCAGCCTGGTAGCTTTCGTGTTTTGTGCTAGCCCATGAAGGGCTGCCATTTTGCCTGTGGATCATTAGCTTGATGAAAGAACTGCAGCTCTGTTCTTCATCCTCGTGGGACATGTTGCAGGAGAAATGGAGTAGTGCCAGGGCAGGAGTTAGCTGCTGCGGCTGGCAGCGCTGCTGTGCTCTCAGGGAGGCTGAAGAGTGAGCTTTGCTGTGCCAGGAGCCAATACCAGGTGTGATCTGCTCTTCATGCATTCACAGAATGGTTTGGGGTTGGAAGGGAGCGTAAAGATCAACTAGTTCCAGCCTCCCTACTATGGGCAGGGACACCTTCCACCAGCCCAGTTTGCACAAGGCCTCATCCAGCCTGGCCTTGAACACCTCCAGGGAGGGGATGTCCACAGCCTGCCTGTTTGCCACACTAAACACAACTCTGGCATTACTCTAATTCTGCCAGGGCTGGGGCTAAGCCATGGCACTCAGCACCACATCTCTGCCTCTCTGAAACACCCCCAAGGATGGGGATTCAGCCACCTCCCTGGGCAGCCTGTACCAATGTTGGAGAACTCTTTCAGTCAAGAAGTCTCTTCTAATATCCAACCTAAACCTCCCCTGCAACTTGAGGCCAGTAGAATGATGATCCTGTAATTTCACCAAATGAGGAATTCACAGAACCATGAAATGTCAGGGGTTGGAGAGGACCTCCAAAGCTCCCCCAGTCCAACTTCCCTGCCAGAGCAGGATCACCTATACCAAAGCACACAGGAACACATCCAGACAGGCCTTGAATATATCCAGAGAAACTGAAGGCTCAGACTTGATTTGTAACAATTCTTTTTGACCACATAGCAAGGACAACCTAAAACACAGGCTCCTTTCCCCCTGAAGCATGGTATTTATTCCAGCATGTTGGCTGGTGTGGACCTCCACCTGTGTCCACATAGCCTGCATATTTCATTGTTGTCAGTGGGAAGCCTTGGACAGTGCCTGTTAGCCAAAGGGTGGAGAGTGGAAATAAACTGGTGAGCAGATTTTTAAGGCACAACCCTCTCAGTAGGAATCTAGGCACCAGAAGGAGAAGAACTAAGAGGAAAACACATAGAATTAGAAGCATAGAATGGTTTGGGTTGGAAGGGACCTCAAAGATCATCTAGTTCCAACGCCAGAACAAGGGGACACAGCCTCAAGCTGTGCCAGGGGAGGCATAGGCTGGATGTTAGGAGGAAGTTGTTGGCAGAGAGAGTGATTGGCATTGGAATGGGCTGCCCAGGGAGGTGGTGGAGTGGCTGTGCCTGGAGGTGTTGAAGCCAAGCCTGGATGAGGCACTTAGTGCCATGGTCTGGTTGGTTGGACAGGGCTGGGTGCTAGGTTGGGCTGGCTGAGCTTGGAGGTCTCTTCCAACCTGCTTGATTCTATGATTCTATGACCTCCAGGGGTTGGGACTCCACCACCTCCCTGGGCAGCCCATTCCAATGCCAATCACTCTGTCTGTGAAGAACTTCTTCCTGACATCCAGCCTTAACCTGCTCTGGCACAGCTTGAGGCTGTGTCCTCTTCTTATGTCACTGGATGCCTGGCAGCAGAGCCCAACCCCACCTGGCTACAACCTCCCTTCAGGTAGCTGCAGACAGCAATGAGCTCTGTCCTGAGCCTCCTCTTCTGCAGGCTGCACACCCCCAGCTCCCTCAGACATGAGAAGGCTGGGAGAAAAGAAAGCCCTGAGCATTTTGGGAAGCCCTGAGCTTGAGTAGGTTTGTATTTCAGTTTTAGGGAGCTTTCACTCTGCCAGTTTTTTCTCAGACGGCTCCAGGTCTCTTGGTGGAGGTTGAGGAGGTGCCCAGTAGGTGGCAACCTTTTAACACAGTGCTTAAAAGCTCTTCCCCCCTCCCATCTTCTCTGTCTTAAAAGCAATTTGTCTGCAGAACTGCAATCGGTGATCCTCAGATCACCCTTGCACAGGTCATGTTGCTGTGAGGACTGCAGGGGAAAACTCTCAGACTTGGAACCTCCAAGCGACCCAAAATTCTGTAGTTGAGAATCTAAATGGAAGAGAGGGAATGTGTTCTCACAGGATGTCAGGGGTTGGAAGGGACCCAAAGAGCATATCGAGTCCAACTCCCCTGCCAGAGCAGGACCATACAGTCTAGCTCAGGGCACACAGGAACACATCCAGACAGGCCTGGAAAGGCTCCAGAGAAGGAGACTCCACAGCCTCTCTGGGCAGCCTGTGCCAGGGCTCTGAGACCCTTACAGGAAAGAAGTTTCCCTTTGTGTTGAAGAGGAACCTCCTAAGTGCCCCAGCTAGGCTTGACTTCAACACCTCCAGGCACGGCCACTCCACCACCTCCCTGGGCAGCCCATTCCAATGCCAATCACTCTCTCTGCCAACAACTTCCTCCTAACACCCAGCCTAGACCTGCCCTGGCACAGCTTGAGACTGTGTCCCCTTGTTCTGTTGCTGCTTGCCTGGCAGCAGAGCCCAACCCCACCTGGCTGCAGTCTCCGTTCAGGTAGTTGTAGAGAGCAATGAGCTCTGCCCTGAGCCTCCTCTGCTGCAGGCTGCACACCCCCAGCTCCCTCAGCTGCTTCTCATGGAACCAAAACACTGTTCCTATCCCAGAAGATTTTACTGGCTAAGGCAAGAGAAAGATGTAGTCAATACTGGTAGCAATGGAGCTAGCTGGGATGAGAGGCAGTAGTTAATAGCAAGCTATTCACTAACACTACAAGTTTATTTGGAGTGCTTCTTTCCTGCCAGATGTTTCAGAAAATGAGGCAAAGTTTAATTATATGGTTACAGAGTTAATTAAGAAATTATAGCAGGCAGTGAGCATAATTAGGAGCTGTAATCAGGAAGGAAAAGGTTTTTATAGATCAATGCTGCAAACAGAAGTGTGAGTAAAACCAAGAGACAAGAAGGCAGTTAAAAAAAAAAAGAGAACCAAGTAAGCTTTAGACACAGCATTGGGCAGGATGGACAGAATCATGGAATGCAGCAGGTTGGAAAGGACCCTTAAAGGCCATCTTGTCCAACCCCCCTGCAGATCTTTTACTGGGGCAGGGTAAACGATCAGAGTGACAAAGCCATGGCAGAGATGTAGTTGCTGGGGACTAACAGACATGGGTTGGAAAGAAGTCCCAATATGAAAAGAGAAAATACAGAGGAGATGCAGAAGATGGAGTGGAGCAGGAACACAGAAAGTCTGAAGCAAGAAAAGTAGTTCTGGCAAGGCAGCAGAAGAGAACTGTAAGTCTGTGAAGTTGAGGGAGGTGTGAGTCTTGAAGGGAGGTTGAGGGTCTTTAAAGGAGATTGTGGGTGGATAAGGGAGGTTGTGGGTCTTTAAAGGAGGTTATAAGTGTCTAAGAGCGGTTATGGGTCTTTAAAGGATGTTATAAGTGTCTGGGAGAGGTGTGGGTCTTTAAAGGAGGTTATAAGTGTCTAAGAGAGGTGTGGGTCTTTAAAGAAGGCTGTAAGTCTTTAAGGGAGGTTATGGGTCTTTAAGGGAGGTTCTGAGTCTTTAAAAACAAGTCTTTAAGATGTGTCATGGCAAAAAAGTCTGTCCAGACATCTAAATCCTGGAGAGTAAACTTGAAAGGGGTTGGGGTGGAAAGCTGCACTGAATGAAGTGAGAGATGTTCAGGCAACAGCGATTTGAGTGGCTCCATCCCAGCAGTATTTTGTTCTCACTTGGTGGCATTGTTTTGTTAGAAACACATCAGGGTTTGGTGATCACCCCCAGAGGTTTGTGGTTGGGTTGCTGGATTTGTGTTTGATTACACAGGAGCTTACTGGGTTTATTTCTAGCTTGCTCATTTGCAAATGCCTCCCAGATTAGTCTCTGGCTTTGTATCCCTTAAAATGCAAAGCTTGTAAAAGGAAACAAATTGGTGAGTGTAGTAGCATCTGCTTTGTAATCAATGCTTGATCCTGTGTGTTACATTTGAACCTGGTGACTTGGAACACCTCCAAGCTGCTTGGTGTGGGCAGGACTCTCAATATTTAATGATTTCTGCTAGGGAGTAATTATTAAGTTCAGGATGCCCAGTTCTTTCTTTTAGGGTTGCTGCAGCTCTAGGCATGCTGCATGTGGTTGCTGCTGGCACACCTGACTTGATAACTGGGCAGAGGCTCAGGATCTAGTTGTACTTCAGCTGAAATCATTGCTAAGACCAACACAGCCAGTGCAGGTCAGGCAAATCCTTAAGAACTCCCTGTCATGCACAGAGTGAATAATTCTGAGAAGGGATTATTGATTTCATTATTGATTTATTGATCAGGAATTACACAGGATTCAGGATACAGCCTCCCATTCTTTGTGGTCTGTTTGTCTTATCTCTTAGGTACATTTTTTTGCAGCTATCTCTGCCTACCAGATTGGCAACACATAGAGCAAAGCCCACTTAGAACTGTTTCACCACAAACAGACCAGAGGTAATGAGCTCAGTTCTGTGGAAATACTGCAGTATTGTAGTTGTTGCCTGCCTGCCAACTGAGCTCTAAAAACATTAGCCCAAATGCTACAGGTTCTTGATCAAGGCAGAGGGGAAAAAAATCATAGAATGGTTTGGGTTGGAAGAGACCTCAAAGCTCATCCAGTTCCAACCCCCTGCCATAGGCAGGGACAACTCCCACTAGAACAGGTTGCTCAAGGCCTCATCCAGCCTGGCCTTGAACATCTCTAGGGAGGTTGTGGAGCACAGAATCACCCAATGTGACCTCAGATGGAACTTTTATGAAAGGCAGAGGCAATTCTGCTGGTAAAAAGGTGAAAGGCTGAAGAGCCATGGAGCCATGAGGGTGGCCTAAGGACAGCATAGAGTCTGGATGAACCCCTTCATCTATGTGCTTTCAGCCTGCTTTTGAACACAAGTTCTATGAGGAGCAGTTGAAGGGAAAAGGAGACTGAAGGGAGGCTCCGTTGCTCTCTACAGCTCTCTGAAAGGAGGTTGCAGCCAGGTGGGGGTTGGTGTCTTCTGCCTCATAACAAGGACAGGAGGAAGTGGCCTCAAGTTGCACCAGGGGAGGTTAAGGTTGGATGTTAGGAAAAATTCCTTCACCAAAAAGGTCATCAGGAGACTGGAGGTGTTCAAAAGAAGACTGGATGAGATACTTAGTGCCGTGGCTCTATGGAACAGGAGGCCCAGGGAAGCAGTGGAGTGACCTGGCCATCCCTGGAGGTGTTTAGAAGACCTTCGGAGGAGAAGGTTATGCACATGGTGTAACAGTTGTGTGCAGGGAGAGGTTATGGTTGGACTCAACCAACTTCAAGTCTTTTCCAGCCAGGTGGTTCTCTGGTTCTTGTGAGCATCTGGAGCTTGACTCCCACTGTGATTCTGCAAATGAGTTTTCTGCTGCGTACCTTTACCCTCAGAGGCAACAAAAAGCTCCTGGAAACACCAAACAGGAGTAGCTGTACAGTTGGTTATCTTGGTTGGTGTGATGGTTTGGATGTTAGCCACCTCTCCACTCTTATGAAATCACCCAAACTGGGCTCAACTGGCTGGAAGTTAAGCAGTGAAGCTTTATATTTACAGCTTAGTACAATATACAAGCAGATATTTACAGCTCTATATAGAAATATACAAGTTAAAGGTAATGCAGAAACACAACAGCCCTCCCAGAAATCAGGAGAGGCTCTCGACCACCCTTCCACTTTCTTTCCACCCCTCTACCTTACCCCAGAGTTTGCCTAATGTGCAAGGTGAGTTTGGGGGATTGGCAAGGGGGGGAGCTAGAAGCAGAAGGCTTAGTTCCACAGAAGCAGCCCAGGGAGAAACACAGACTTGGACAGACAGAGACTCACACTCTGTCTTATCTCTGTTTGTGTTCTTGCTTTTATACATCTCAGCAAGCCTATGAGTGCAGTAGACATCCCCACTGTTTCCCTTTCACAGCCTATCATCTAATTTTTCTCATTAAAATATTCCAGTTAGCCTCAGATCAGCACAGTTGGTGTGTTTTTCCCAGGCAGGTGATGATATTCAAGGCAAAGGCATTTTGCATGCCGTGGTGAAATGTGAGCAGGATCACCTTTGGAAGGATTAAGGGATTTGCATTGATGAAATACTGCAGCACACAGGACATGTAATTATTGGTCTTACACTACCTACTGGCACTAATTTAATCAATTTTACTCCTGAATTAAGGTCAGATCAATTATCTCACACAAAGCCAAGCTTACTTGTGAATTAATTGCTTCCTATGTGGGGTTTATGCTGCTCTTTTTGTGCTATCATTATGCTGCCCTATGGAGACAGGCTGAGAGAGTTGGGGTTGTTCAGATGGGAGAAGAGAAGGCTCCAGGAGGACCTAGGAGCAGCCTGCCAGGATTTGATAGGGGCTGCCAGGAGAGCTGGAGAATGCCTTCTTACAAAGGCATGGAGTGACAGAACAAGGGGCAATGGCTTCAAACTGGAAGAAGCTGGATTGAGATTAGAAATTCTTCCCCTTGAGGATGGTGAAGCAGTGGAGCAGCTTGCCTAGAGGAGTTGTGGAGGCACCAGGCCCAAATGTGTTGAAAGGCAACTTGGCTGGGGCCTTGAGCAAGCTGGGACCCATGGCAGAGGTGTTGGAAACAGATCATCTTGAAGGTCCCCTCAACCCAAACCAATCTATGATGCTGATTCTACATCATGTGTGTCCATCACATAGTATTAGCTTCAGTACAAGAGAATCAGAATATCAATTGCCTGTTTTTATTAGAGCATATTAAAGTGTTTAACCAAAGTGAAATTGATTGCATTGAATTGCAAATTTCTAATGGGAAAAGCAGTGGAAAATAAAATTAGGATCACTGGAGAGAAGCTAATAGGCTCTTTAGCTTTGCAGTGCAGTGATACAAGCTTGAAATATGACTGCATGTTCTGCTAAGATGTGCTTGGCTTTACAGAGCCTTCAGCTTCTTCCCTGGACCAAAACCAACCTCACTATTAATACAGCCTGGGGCATGAGGTGGTAGAAAGTAGCTCTGTGGAAAAGGTCAAGAGAGGTTCTCCTGCCCCTCTACTCTGCCCTGCTGAGGCCACATTTGAAGTGCTGTGTCCAGTTTTGGGGCCCCCAGTTCAGGAGGGACATAGAACTGCTTGAGAGACTCCAGAGCAGAGCCACAAAGATGATGAAGGGAATGGAGCATCTCTTACAAGGAAAGTTTCAGGAGCTGGGACTCTTTAGCTTAGAGAAGAGGAACCTGAGAGGTGACCTCATCAGTGGTTATGAAGATGTGCAGGGTGAGTGCCAGGAGGCCAGAGCCAGGCTCTGATGCCCAGTGCCAGGACAAGGGGCAATGTGTGAAAGCAGAGGCATAGGAAGTTCCATGGAAACACAGGAGGAATTTTTTCACTATGAGGGTGACAGAACATTGGAACAGGCTGCCCAGAGGGGCTGTGGAGTCTCCCTCTCTGGAGGTATTCAAACCCCACCTGGATGTGTTCCTGTGTGACCTGCTCTAGGTGATCCTGCTCTGGCAGGGGGTTGGACTGGCTGAGCTTTGGAGGTCCCTTCCAGCCCCTGACATTCTGGATGAGAAGCTGGACAGGAGCCAAGAGTGTGAGCTGGCAGTGCAGAAGGCCAAAGGCACACGGGTGGGAACGGGGAGTTTGGGCCAGCTGTGGTGCAGCTACTGGGGAGTAGCTGCTAGGGCAGGAGCAAGAGTGGGGTGGCAGGGCTGGGAAGCTCTTGCAGCTGCTGGTGGAACCAAAGTGAACAATTAGTAAGCATGAAAGGACCAAGAATGTTGATTTCACCCAGCAGCTGCTGGGTGCAGTGAGGTTATTTCCTGGAGGAAGTTTCAGGATGAAATATTCTGTGGGTTTCCAGTTGGTGAGAAATTGCAAAAATAATTGATGGGGGGGGAGGGGTCTGACTCAGAGTAAATTTAACTTAGTGTCCCTGCTTCCCCTCAAAATAACTTCTTCACAAATCAGAAATCCACTGTTGAGCCTACTTCCCTCAACAAACAGAGCTGAGTCTCCTGGGAGAGTGCACTTTGTTCATGCTGGATTGTTTGAAATCTGACTTTGCAGGCCAGCAGCAGGTTGGAAATGACAATCTGATCTTTGACAGTTTCCCCATTGCAGTGCTGGTCTTCTGAGTCAGCTGGTAGCTTCTACATGGAATCAGCTTGTTCAGCTCAGAGAATCATGGAGTGGGTTAGGTTGGAAGGGACCTCACACAGTACTCCAAGTGGGGTCTGACCTGGGGTACCTCTATCTTCATGTGTGCTAGTGAAGCTCACCTCAGAAACTGATGCAGAAGTGCTGATCAGAATTCATCCTGATGCTCTTCAGCAAGGCAAATTAACATTTGGATTAGAGAGCCTGATACCTATTCCCTGAATGCCTGGAATATTAAAACACAGCTCACACTTGGAGGTGTTAAATGTCAGTGCACAGAATAATATCTAGCCCACATGAAACCCAAGCAGAGGAGGCATCCAGATGCTGGAGGCTTGCTTTCAGCTGCTGGCAGAAAGCACAGCAATTGGTTTTAGGGAGAATCATAGAATCACAGAATTGTCAGGGTTGGAAGGGACCTCAAGGATCATCTAGCTCCAACTCACACTAGATCACATTGCTCAGAGTCACATCCAGCCTGGCCTTAAACACCTTCAGGAATAAGGTTCCTGCCCCTTCCCTGAGCAACCCCTTCCAGGCTCTCACCACCCTCATGGTGAAGAACTTCTTCCTAACATCCAATCTGAATCTATTCACTTCTAGTTTTGCTCCATTTCCCCCAGTTCTGTCACTCCCTGACACCCTAAAAAGTCCCTCCCCAGCTTTCCTGTAGCCCCCTTCAGCTACTGAAAGGCCACCATAAGGTGTCCTCAGAGCCTTCTCTTCTCCAGTCTGAACAGCCCCAACTCTCTTTGGACTGGATGATATGTCAGGGACCTTTCCAACCCTAACAGTCTGTGATTCTGTGACCATCTTCAGAGCCTTTCTGGCAAGGCTGTTGGAAGAGCTCAGCCTGTGCCAGGTGGTAAGTTTTTAGCCATTTCATCTGGAGTCCAATGGGAATCTCCCCAGAAGTAGCTTGTACCTATTACTCTTCATCTTCTCCATGTGGCTCCTTCAGCTCAACAAGGAGACACTTCTCTATTTCTGCTTCCAAGATGGCTATTGAAAGATTTGCTTTTTGCTGAGGGTTCTCAGGTGGTCCTTCTTTTCCTAACAGAAAAACTCCCTCAGATGCTTTGATGAAACATGAGTGCAAACCCTGCTTCTCCCCCTGCAAAGTCCTACAACAGTGGAAACCTTTCAAAGCTTGGCAGCTCAAGCTGAAGCTGTGTTCATGGAATCAAGCAGGTTGGAAGAGCTCTCCAAGCTCATCCAGCCCAACCTATCAACCAGACTTTAGAAAGGGTTAGGTGACAGGTTGGATTCGAGGTCTTTTCCATCCTGGTTAATGCTGTGATTCTGTGACTAGGAGTGTACTGCCCACATCCTTCCAATTGAAGATTGCTGCATTCCTTTTTGTTAGTGAAGTGCTGTGTGCAGAGAAAACTCTTGGGATAACTCCATGTGCACATTACTCACAGAATCTTAGAAACAGTCAGGCTTGGAAGAGACCACAAGGATCATTCGGTTCCGACCCCCCTGCCATGGACAGGGACACCCTACCCTAGATCAGGCTGCCCACAGCCTCAGCCAGCCTGGCCTTAAACACCTCCAGGGGTGGAGCCTCAACCACCTCCCTGGGTAACCCGTTGCAGGCTCTCACCACTCTCATGGTGAAATTCTGCTGTGCTTCTTAGCAAAAAGTATTTTTAGGATTATAGCTGGAGAGTGTTTGCAATTTTAGTCCTAAGAGTGGCTCAGAAGCTGGCACTGGTTGTAGCTGCTCGGTCTTAAGAGCAGATCCTTCACTGCTTGTTGAGGAAGATTGCTCCTTGGTTTTGCTGGGGATTCAACCTCATCTGTAAACTCTGTGAAGTCAGGCCCCTAAGGGAGTGCCACTTCATAAATCAGTTGTAATTAATTCATCAAATTGACCAAAAAATATAATGAAAAAGGAATATTAATTGTGATTGGCTTGTGAAGGCCCAGACCCATTTCCAATCATTAGCTCCCCAGTCACAAAAGAAATGATAGCATTGTTAAAATTAATGGTGTGTGACTCAGCAGTCCAGAATCCCTTCAGAGAACAGCTTGTGTGAGAATTTTCCCCTGCTGCAATAAGTTGAAGGGCTGGCAGGGGGGATTTGGAGAGATCAGATCATTGGGTGTGCATAAGCTACTGTGAGCTGATTCTAGTGTAAGGTTATTGATAAGGCACGGGGGAGGGAAAGCACTTCTGAGTGGCCAAATAAATGGGGCTGTCTGGAAAACAAATGCTGCTCAAGATTAAAATCCTGCTTCCCCATTTGGGAGCTGTGTTGGCAGCAGGAGTGGTGACAGCAGAATCTGTCATACCTGTGCCTGAGACAAGTGATGGAGGAGTTGCCTCTGCATTGCAAATGAAATTGGCTTCTTTATTGATACAGGAGCTATGTTAATCCAGGAGTGGGCATCAAACCACGCTGCTTTGGGACTGCCTGCATTGCTTTAGGGCTGCAGAGCCATGGAATCACTTTGGTTGGAAAACACCTTTCAGGTCATGGAGACCAACCATTCTCTAACTCTGTCAGGGCTGCTGCTCAAACACATCCCTCAGCACCACATCTCTGCCTCTTTCAAATAACCTCCTGTAATGGGGGTTTGGCTCCAGGGGCAGCTTGTCCCAGGGTTTGAGAGCTCTTCCACTGAAGAAGGTTCTTCTCATATCCAACCTAATCCTCCCCTGGTGCAACTTGAGGCCGTTTCCTCCTGTGCTCTCACTTGTTCCTAGGGAGAAGAACCCAACCCCCACCTGGCTCCAGCTGCTTTCAAGGAGCTGTAGAGAGCAATGAGGTCTGCCCTCAGCCTTCTCTTCTCTGAGCACCCCCAGCTTCCTCAGCTGCTCCTCCCCAGCCCTGTTCTCCAGACTCCAGGTTTGTTGCCCTTCTCTGGACTTGCTCCAGCCCCTCGATTTCTTTCTTGTAGTTTGGAGTCCCCAGATCTTGACCCTAGAGCAGTGATTGGTGCAGCTATGCTCAGATGGGAACTGTTTGCTGTGTTGCCTGTGAAAACCTTGGTTTCCTGGCCAGAGAAACTAGCCAAAAGCAGTAGCTTGTGGTCCTGTCTGTAAACATGGCCGGAAGTCAAACATGTGAAAACTTGTATGTGCTTTTGTTTTCCTTCTCCTTTCCAATAATGCTCCATGAACTTTCAGACAGTCAGAACCCAGCTGTTCATAAAACTCACCACAGCTGCATAAATAAAATCCCTTCCTGCAGCAATTACAGAGGCAGCAGTGCCAGAGGCAGTGCTGCTGAATCCTGATGGTACCAAAGGCACACTCTGGTTTTGCAGCCTGATTCTGCTCTTCTGCTCTCAATTTGGCTGTGAACAAGAAATTAGAATCACAGAATCAGTCAGGGTTGGAAGAGGCTACAAGGATCAGCCAGTTCCAAACCCCCTGCCATGGGCAGGGACACCTCACACTACATCAGGCTCACCACAGCCTCATCCATCCTGGCTTTAAACACCTCCAGGGAGGTGGCTTCCATCTCCTTGGGCAACCCCTTCCAGGCTCTCACCACCCTCGTGCTGAAGAACTTCTTCCTAACATCCAGTCTGAATCTCCCCATTTCCAGCTTTATTCCATTCCCCCCCAGTCCTATCACTGCCTGACAGCCTAAAAAGTCCCTCCCCAGCTTTCCTGTAGCCCCTGTCAGATACTGCAAGGCCACAATAAGGTCACCTCAAAGCCTTCTCCTCTCCAGACTGCACAGCCCAAACTCTCTCAGTCTCTCCTCACAGCAGAGCAGCTCCAGCCCTCTGATCATCTTCGTGGCCCCTCTGGACACCTTCCAGCGCATCCATAGCTCTCCTGTAGTAGGGGCTCCAGAACTGGATGCAGTACCTGAAGGGAATGGGGCAGCGAGGTTTGGAGTGGTAACTTTTGCCTTTCCTGCCTAGTCCTGCTTTAAGAGATCCTTGTGCCTAATGAACTGCATTGCTTGAGTAGCAGTTCAGCAGGTTGGCAATTACTTTGTGATACTCACATCTCGCTGAGGGGAGGCTTTGTTCTTGCCTCTTGTGCTGGATAGCTCTGCAGAACAGAGAAGAGTGTGAGACAGTGCCTAAATCCCAAGTTTACTGCACAGCAGTTTGTGTGTTCTGACATAATGAGAGAGAAATGTGCCTTGCCTGGGGAACTGCTGAGCTGCTGCACTCCTGCCTTGCTCTCTTTTGCTTTAGTGCTTGTGGATTTCAATGAGGATAGAGAGGCTCTTCAGAGGGACTTGGGTAGGCTTAGATCAATGGGCCAACATTAATGGGATGAGTTTCAACAAGGTCAAATTACAGCTCCTGCACTTGGGTCACAACAACCCCAAGCAATGCTCCAGGCTTGGGGCAGCGTGGCTGGAGAGCTGCTGGCAGAAAGAGATCTGGAGGTTGTAATAGACAGGAGCTGAACAGGAGCCAGCAGTGTACCCAGGCAGCTGAATAGGAGCCAGAGTGTGCCCAGGCAGCCACAAAGGCCAATGGCATCCTGGCTTGTATTGAAAATGCTGTGGCCAGCAGGAGCAGGGAGGTGATTGTCCCCTTGAACTTGGCTCTGGTGAGGCCACAGCTCCAGTGTTGTGTTCAGTTTGAGGCACAAGAGAGATGTGGAGGTGCTGGAGTGGGTCTAGAGCTGCCCAGGGAGGTGTTGGAGTCACCCAGCCTGGCTGTGTTTCAGGGTGGTTTGGATGTGGTGCTTAGGGATATGGTTTAAGGTGAATCTTGCAGAGCAGGGTTCTAGGTTGGACCTGGTGATCCTGTGGGGCTTTGCCGACCTGCATGGTGCTGTGATTCTGTGATGAGAGAAATGTGCCTCACCTTGGGAACTGTTGAGCTGCTGCACTCCTGCCTTGCTCTGTTTTGCTTTTAGTGCTTGTGGAATGGTAGCTCTGTGGTTACAGTTCCACTGAATACACAGAATTCATTTCCAGGACAAATAAAGTACTAAAGGCTTAGGGTTAGTTTTAAAGGACACTTCGAAGTTCCCCTGAGTCATAAATGAATCCCTGACTCTCCAAGGCACTGAAACAAGTCCTGTTTCCATGCTGGCTGCCAGGAACAGGAGTGAATTTATCCCCCAAAACTTTGTGCTTGGACAAAACCAGATGGGTTCTCTGCCACCACTGGTTTCCAGGAATATTTATCAGAGAGCTAGAATTCCTCCCAGACTTGTATTGTACTCCTGTGAATTCTTAGAATCATAGAATCAAGCAGGTTGGAAGAGACCTCCAAGCTCAGCCAGCCCAACCTAGCACCCAGCCCTAGCCAGTTAACCAGTCCATGGCACTAAGTGCCCCAGCCAGTCCTCTGTGGAGCTTCTTCTTGTGTGAGCAGATGTTACTTCTGTGCATAATGCCTGTGCAGACTGAGACATCTGGCAGGGACTGACTCCTTTTAGCTTCTTTGCTGCTTCAGCTGCCTTGCTGTGGTGGCTAAACCAGGTACTATAATTAGGGACCCACCAACACTGCACTCATGTTTAGAGGTCAAGCTCTGAACACACCAATTCTGAACGAATCTGCCAGCACTGCCTGTGGGAATGTTATTTATGTGGGGATTAGGGCCCATATTTGACTGTTAATTTCGTGGCATTGTTGCACAGGCTGATAATAGGGGAGCTCATAAAACAGAGATGCACTTAGCTCTGTGACTAAGCCCTGAAATGCTTGTGAAAATCGTTGGGGGTTTTGTTTTCTTTTTGTAGTCCCAGCTGGCATTTCAGCACCCTCTGCCAGCCTGCACCTCCCTTGGTCCACACAGCCTTTGTTTCTTCCTGATGTTGGCATGGAAAATGGATTTGATCACTTCCTGACATGTTTGTAGGAGAGATCTTCTGTAGTATCATAGAAGCATGGAATTGTTTTGGTTGAAAAAGCCCCCTAAGGTCATCAAATGCAACCACCAACCTAAGACCACCATGGCCATTGAACCCTGTTCCCAAGTGCCATGGCCACATTTTTCTTGAGCAGCTCCAGGGATGGTGACTCCAGCAGCTCCCTGGGCAGCCTGTGCCAATCCCTGACCACTCTTGCAGCAAACATTTTTTTCCTAATCTCCAACCTAATCCTCCCTGGCACAATTTCAGGCCATTTCCTCTCCTTCTATCACCTGATACTAGAGACAAGAGCCAAACCTCTACCTCATTGCAACCTTCTCTCAGGAGTTGTAGAGAGCAAGGAGGTCTCTCTTCAGCCTCCTCTTCTCCAGGCTAGCCACCCCCAGCTCCCTCAGCTGCTCCTCCCCATCCTTGCTCTCCAGACCCTTCCCCAATTTCCTTGCCTTCTCTGGACCTGCTCCAGCCCCTCAATGTCCTTCTTGGAGTGAGGGCCCCAAAACTGAACCCAGCATTTGAGGTGCAGCCTCCCCAGTGCTGAGTCCAGGGGCACCACTACTGCCCTGCTCCTGCTAGCCACGCTCCTGGTGACCCTCTTGGCTATCTGGGCACAGCCTGGCTCACGTTCAGATGTCTGTCAGCCAACCCCCCCCCGGTCCTTTTCCTCCAGGCAGCTTTCCAAGCACCCAGCCCCAAGGCTGTGTTGTTCCCTAGGTTTGGTGTGACCAGCACTTGGCTTTGTTAAACCTTATCCTCCTGGCCACTTGCAATGGATCCAGCCTGTCCACATCTCTTGCACAGCCTTCCTCCAGCTGATCAACTCCAGCTGATCAACTCTCCCACTCAATTTAGTGTCGTTTGCAGACCTGCTGAGGGTGCACTCAATTCCCTCCTCCAAACCATGTTTCGTAGCTAGTCCTGACCCTGGGCAACTGGTGCACCTCCATGGGACTGCACTGCCTTCCATTCTGGTTTCTGTTTGCAGAGGATCCCAGAGGCAGATCTGTTTTCTGTCTAAATAAGCAGCTGAGGAGAGTCTTTTTGATCATGTGCTGGGCTTCAGCAAGAGCAGCATGGATCACATTGGGTGCTTCTGTGCTCCACAACCTCCCTGGAGGTGTTCAAGGCCAGGCTGGATGAGGCCTTGAGCAGCCTGTTCTAGTGGGAGGTGTCCCTGCCTATGGCAGGGGTCAGAACTGGCTGAGCTTTGAGGTCCCTTCCAGCCTAAACCATTCTATGATGCTTTCTGAAGGACAGCAGCTGCAGCTGTTTTTCCTACCTGCTGCCTTGTGCAGCACCAGGAGTTCTCACTGGCAAGCCCCCACTTTACCTCTGCTTCTGACACACAACAGACCTCTCTCTCCATTGGCTGTGTCTGTGGCAGCAAGGAAGCTGTCAGCTCTCACTCTGTGTCTATCCTAACAGGTAGCTTGGTACAGCAGGAGTAAATCAGGAACTCAAAGCAGCTGAGGCTTGCATTTGTCACATCTTCATTATGCCCAGAAAATGAAGGAGGAAGCAGCAGCAGAGATGCAGTGAGTGGCAGCTGGTGATAGAGATGGCAGCAGATGGGCAGCATTTGGGTTGTTTTGTAGCACCTGAAGGACCTCAGGCTGGGCCAAGCACACTTGATGCTTTCAGAGCTTTTGGATGCTTGTGCATATTGGGGTAGAGCTTTGTGAGGGAGCAGCTTGGACCTTCAAACCCTTTTAGGTGCAGAAGTGCCTTTCATTTAGACACAGAGCACAGCTTTTGGTGTAGTTGCTCCTGGAGGAGAAACCCAAGCAGCTCTGCCAGCAAAACCAGCTGTGCACTGAGTAAAAATAATCAAAGGATTTGTTTCAGAGCCCTTCTGCTGCTCTAAACTGAAACACTGAAGAGATTTGATCCCTAAGCTGCTTTTTCTGCTGCAGGTATGGATCTCTGCTCCTCTTTCCCTTATTTTTCCAATTCTCCTGCAGTCTTCAATGTATTATCCTCTTCCCAACTAGTTTCTCTAGTCGCCCAGATCCCTGTCAGCTCTTCCTCTCCATCTTATCCATCCTCTCATTTCTTCCTTTTTGTTTTCTGGAGCAACAAACCCATTCTGCAGGGTTTTATTGGTTTGTATTCCTTCCTCAGTGCCTGCCTCTTCTTCCTCATGATGGTGTCCAGCCATGCTTGTCAGGTGCCCTTCCTTGCTGAGCCATCTCCCTCCCTTCGTTCTGCCCTCAGACCCTGCCCAAGTTCCATCATGATTTCCAGCTGCATCTCTATCTCTCCAGCACTTCTTTTCCCGTGGGTTCTCTCAAGCAACACTTCATGCATAAATAGCTCCCATCAAGTACCCACTTGATGGTAAAGTGCATCCTGCACCTTCTACATTCAACCATCTGCAATTATTTGGCCTCATCTGCTGCTACCTTAGCTGACATTGAAATTGCTTCCCCAACTCTGTCTTTTAAAGAGAAGAATGATGCAAACATGTCTCTCTGCTGCACTCTCTTTAAGCATGTCTGCTTGCTGTTCCAAACATCTTCTGTAGGACCCCTTGGCTCCTCCCTTTGGACATAACAGTGTGCAAGCAGTGGGACTTATTGGGGCTTTTGTAGAGTCTTTTACCTGTAGGATCTTGCCTGTGTGTTCAACACAGAAGTCTCAGAGCTCTCCTCACCATCTACTGGAATAATCTTCACTATCAATGCAGACTAAAGGATGAGGTGATAGAAACCAGCCCTGCAGAAAATTAAGTGGGGGTGCTGATGGATAAGCAGCTGGACAGGAGCCCACAGTGTGAACTTGCAACCCAGAAGGCCAAAGGCATCTTGGGTTGCATCCAAAGCAATGTGGCCAAAGATGGAGAGAGGACATCCTACCCCTCTGCTCTGCACAGACCTCACCTACAGGACTGGGGCCAGCTCTGGAGCCCTCAATACACAAAGGACATGGACCTGGTGGAGCAGGTCCAGAGGAGGCCATGAAAATGATCAGAGGATTGAAGCAGCTCTGCTCTGTGGCCAGGCTGAGGGAGCTGGGGGTGTGGAGCCTGGAGAAGAGAAGGCTCCAGGCAGACCTAACAGCAGCCTGCCAGGACCTGAAGGGCCTACAGGAGATCTGGAGAGGGAGTTTTGGCAAGGGCTTGTTATGATGGGATGAGAGGGAATAGATTGAAGCTTGAGGAGGGCAGATTTAGACTGGAGATGAAGAAGAAATTCTTGACACTGAGAGTGGTGAGACACTGGCACAGGTTGCCCAGGGAGGTTGTGGAGCACAGAATCACCCAATGTGATCAAAGATTTTGTGCTCCACAAGCCCCCTGGACGTGTTCAGGACTGAGTTGGATGAGGCCTTGAGCAACCTGTGCTGGTGGGAGGTGTCCCTGCCTGTGGCAGGAGGGTTGGAACTGGATGATCTTTGGGGTCACTTCCAACCCAACCCATTCTACAGTTCTTTGAGTCGGTGAATTCTGCTCAGGAGGCCAACAGTGAAGGTCTTCACATTCAATCCAGTAACAAAAAAAACCCTAAACCCCAACTTTTTTTCTTGCCTTTATGACATGATGTCTGTCAGCTTTGCACTGGGAAGAGACTCCCCTTTCTTTTCCCCAGCTGGCTGATTTTTAGGTGACATAAATTGTCTACATCACCACATCTGCTAACATTAGCAGATTTTACTCTCCTAGAAGTGTGCCAGAACTGCAAAGGACACATTTCTATGCTCTTTCAAACTACCTTCTAAAGTATTTAAGTTGGATGAATTGGGTTAGTGGTTTAAAGCTCATGTTCTGTGGTATGGGAATGCAGCTTCTTTTCTTCAGGTGAATGAGAAAATGAAAGCTTCTCCTTGGAGACTTCCTCAGTTATAGCATAGGTGTGATGATATCCACCCTTTAATAATGCATATGATTTATTTCAACGTGACTGTGACAGCTGAGACATCCAAACTATCAGCTCCTAATGCAGGCACTTAATTAACACTTCCAGCCCCCTCTGTGAAATCAACCATTCAGCTGAGCCTTGGAACAATCAGGTAATTCTAATTCCAGCTGCAGGACCTAAAAGAAACCTGAAGACTTGAATTGTTTCAGTAACACCCACGAGATTATATTGTCACACTTCAGCTTTGAAGCAATCAGGAGTCACACAGCCACAGGATCACAGCTTAGCTGAGAGTGCAGATGTCAGGAGCTTCCCAGCCCCACATCTTGCTTCAGTTAGTGCCAGCCAGGAGATCAAGCCAGGGTGGTTGGGGCTGTCTTCAGCTGAGCCTTGAAAATCACAGATTATATCTGTTTGGAAGAGATCATCCAGTCTGCAGGGATGGAGCCTGTACAAATCTTTGCAGGAGGCCACCAGGTAGCTTGGATTCGTTACAGTCACAGAATCAAAGAATGTTTTGGCTTGGAAGGGGCTTTCAGGGGTCATCTAGTTCCAGCCCTCTGCCATGGGCTGCAACTGCTACTGGAGCAGCTTGCACAGGGCCCCAGCCAGCCTGGCCTGAAACACTTACAGCTGTGGAGCCTCCACAGCTTCGCTGGGCAACCTGTTCCCATGTTCAACTGTCCTCATGGTGAAGAAGTTTGTCTGAACTCTCCTGTTTCAGTCTGTATGAACATGATCTCTTCTGCTCCCACCATCTTGGTGGCTCTCTGCTGAACTCCAGCTCATGAACACCTATTTTTGGGGAGAAGCCTGAAGCTGTGCACTATACCAGCTATGGTCCAGCAAGTAGAGAGTAGAAAAACCTTTTATGCAGCAGAGAGCAAACTTCTTCCCATTTGCCCCTCCTCTGGCCTTTCTGTTTAATCTCATTCCCTGCTTTCCAGGATGATTGTGGCAGACATCAAAGTAAAATCATACAATCACAGAATGGTCTGGCTTGGAAAAGACCCCAAAAGCTCATCCAGTCCAGCCCCCTCTGCAGCCAGCAGAGACATCCTCAACTAGACAGGCTGCCCAGAGCCCTGTCGAGCCTCACCTCAAATACCTCCAGGCATGGGGCCTCAACCAGCTCTCTGGGCAACCTGTTCCACTTGCAAACCCTCCTTCCAAAATCCATCAATCACTCTAAACATTTCTTTCCTGGTTTTATGGCAGTTCCACTGTTAAGACCACAGAATTTTCCAGCCTGGCACAGCAAAGAGAACTGAAACTATGAGAGCAGCTTCAACAATTTCTGTTCAGCTCTGCAGCATTTTTTTTCTTTCTTCAGTGTCTTCTGTTTTTCAAAGCTCATCTTATGTTAAAAGCAAAGCTCCACATTTCTTCCTCATCACTTATTTTCTTCTTAATTCCCTAAGAAGTTGTTTTTTTAAAGATTTAAAACCCTCTAATCAAAGTGTTTAGGTTTGGGTTAGAGAAGATTATGAATCCTGTGCTCGTAAGAAAGGATTGGATGAAATGTCTCAAGCAGGTTTTGATGGAACCTTTCTCTGCTGAGGACATTTCAGTTCCTCAGGGTGGGATTCTCTTGGTAGAGTTAATGCCCAAAGTTTCAGTCACTCTCATCCTCTAAATTTCATAGATTTACAGAATTGTAAAGGTTGGGAGGGACCTGAAGGTTCATGCTCCAGGCTGTGGGCAGGGACACAGAATCGCAGGATTAAGCAGGTTGGAAAAGACCTCTGGGATCATCAAGTCCAATCTGTCACCTAACCCTTCTAATTAACTAATCCATGGCACTAAGTGCCTCATCCAGCCTCTTTTTAAATGCCTCCAGGGACGGCAACTCCACCACCTCCTGGGCAGCCCATTCCAGTGCCAATCACTCTCTTTGGAAAGAAGTTCTTCCTAACATCCAGCCTGAACCTGCCCTGGCACAGCTTGAGGCTGAGTCCTCTTGTTCTGTCCCTGGGTACCTGGCAGATAACCCAACCCCACCTGGCTGCAACCTCCTTTCAGGTAGTTGAACAACAGCTCATGCTAGATCAGGTTGCACAGAGCCACATCCAGCCTGGCCTTAAACACCTCCAGGGATGAGGCTTCCACCACCTCCCTGGGCAGTGTCTCACCACCCTCATGCTGAAGAACTTCTTCCTAACATCCAATATGAATCTCCCCATTTCCAGCTTTGCTCCATTCCTCCCAGTCCTATCACTACCTGACAGCCTAAAAAGTCCCTCCCCAGCTTTCTTGTAGCCCCCTTCAGATACTGGTGGCCACAATAAGGTCTCCTCAGAGCCTTCTCTTCTCCAAACTGAACTGCCCCAACTGTCTCAGCCTGTCCCTGTAGCCACACAGCTACAGCCCTCTGCTCATCCTCATGGCCCTCCTCTGGATGTTCCAGAAGGTCCACATCTTTCCTGTAATAGGGGCTGCAGAGCTGGAAACAGTTCTGGCTATGTGGACAGTGACTAATCTGAACTGGCCAATCCACAACCAATGTCTTGATTATCCCTGGTGGAAACCTGACCTCTCTCTTTAAGGAAACTCAGCAGAGGGTCCTTTGTGTAATTAAAAACCACTCAGCTGGAAATCATCTGTCAACACTGGAGTTTACTACCTGCCTCAGAGATTTACATTGCAGCCCCCAGTATGTTCCAGAAGTTGATTGTTTGTTTGGTTTTTTTAGCTTTGCTGGTTTTGTTTTGATCTGGGAAATATGTCCTTCTCTTCTTGGGAATAGAGAAGCATGGATTAGAGGCTTCAAATTGCTGCGTGTGCAGCAGCTCCAAATAGCATGCAAATGTGCCTCCCAGTCCAAGGGGCCTTGTTGACAACTGATTTGAATGCACTGGCATGGCAGTGCTAAGAAGCCTCCTTTCCATCTCCACAACAAATTAAAGAGGGGGGGGGGGAATAGAGTGCTTGTGGCTCAGGAGTGCAGGGAGAGGAGTTTTTCTCATCACTGGAGGCTCTTCCTTGCAGGTGTCAGGACAGAGCTTTAGGCAGGATTTCTGTTTTCAGTCAAGTTCTGTGTTCAAGTTCTGTGACAGGCTGCATGGGTGGGCAGAGGCCAATGGGATGAGATTGAACAAGGCCAAGTGCAGGGTTCTACACTTTGGCCACAACAACCCCAAGCAGTGCCACAGGCTGGGGACAGAGTGGCTGAGAGCAGCCAGGCAGAGAGGGACCTGGGGGTGCTGGGAGAGAGGAGCTGAAGATGAGGCAGCAGTGCCCAGGTGGGCAGCAGAGCCAATGGCATCCTGGGCTGGCTCAGGAGCAGTGTGGGCAGCAGGACAAGGGAGGTTCTTGTGCCCCTGTGCTCAGCACTGCTCAGGCCACCCCTGCAGTGCTGTGTCCAGTTCTGGGACACTTAATTCGATAGACGCAGTGCTGGAAGGTGTCCACAGGAGGGCGACAAAGCTGTGAGAGGCCTGGAGCAGAGCCCTGTGAGGAGAGGCTGAGGGAGCTGGGGGGGTGCAGCCTGCAGCAGAGGAGGCTCAGGGCAGAGCTCATTGCTGCATGCAGCTGCCTGAAGGGAGGCTGTAGCCAGGTGGGGTTGGGCTCTGCTGCCAGGCACCCAGCAACAGAACAAGGGCACAGAGTCTGAAGTTGTGCCAGGGGAGGTCTAGGCTGGATGTCAGGAGGAAGTTGTTGGCAGAGAGAGTGATTGGCATTGGAATGGGCTGCCCAGGGAGGTGGTGGAGTGGCTGTGGCTGGAGGTGTTGCAGCCAAGCCTGGCTGGGGCACTTAGTGCCATGGTCTGGTTGGTTGGGCAGGGCTGGGTGCTAGGTTGGACTGGCTGAGCTTGGAGCTCTCTTCCAAACTGCTTGATTCTGTGATTCTATGATTCCTGAGCTCTGCATCCATGGCTGATGTTAATCAGCTGCCTACATTTGTTGTCCAGAGCCTGAGTCACTCTAAATCAGAAGTAATTTCTTTAAAGCCCTGTGAGAAGTTTTTAATTCTTTGCATGGAAAAACTCTGGGGTTCTCACTTCTGCTCCCCCAGGGGCTGCCTGCCAGGAGGTAGCACTTCTTATTCAGCTCAGTGCTCAATGGGAGGCATCAAGAATGGCTGAGATGAGGCATTCATCGTTTTGCCTCTGTACTTGGCATTAGTGAGGCTGCACTTCAGTGTTGTGTCTTGGGCCCTTCACCACTGGGAGGACACCGAGGGGCCGGAGCAGGTCCAGAGAAAGGCTGAAGGCTGTGGAGAGCAAGGCTGGGGAGGAGCAGCTGAGGGAACTGGGATTGGTTAGTCTGGGGAAGAGGAGACTGAGGGGGTACTTTCTGGCTCTCTACAACTCCCTGAAAGGAGGAGTGGAATCATTTTGGTTGGAAAAGACCTTTAAGCTCATCCAGTCCAACCGTTATCTAACTGCCAAGTCTGGTGCTAAACTGTGTCCCTCAGCATCACATCTCTGCAGCTTTTAAACATGTTCTGGGAGTACTTTGGATTGCTTGGAAAACAATGAGAAGGTTTTGTTGTCTCCAGTGATCTGTCAGAACACTTCCAACATGGTCATTCTCCTCCTGAAAAGCAAGAAAATGATTTGCAGAGCTTTACTAGGAAGGTATTGCTGAACAAGTCAAAAACAAGTGTGGGGGGCAGGTCTGTAGCTCCCTTTGGCTGCATGAGCTATCACTCAGCCATGTCTGCCACAGGTGACCCTATCCCACATGGGCATAACTCCATGTGGATGAGAAGCTCAGTCTGAGCTGTCAGTGTGCTCTTGCAGCCCAGAGAGCAGCCAGAGCCTGGGCAGCAGCAAGTGAAGTGTGGGCAGCAGGGTGAGGGAAGTGATCCTCCCCCTCTGCTCTGCACTGGTGAGATACCACCCAGAGCACTGCATCCAATTCTGGAGCCCCTGGGACAAGAGGGGTATGGAGGTGCTGGAAGGTGTCCAGAGAGGGGCCATGAGGATGGTCAGAGGGTTGGAGCTGCTCTGCTGTGAGGAGAGACTGAGGGAGTTTGGGCTGTGCAGTCTGGAGAGGAGAAGGCTCTTCAGTGACATTCAGTGATTTGGTGCTCCACAACCTCCCTGGGCAACCTGTGCCAGTGTCTCACCACCCTCACTGCAAAGAACCCTTTCCTAACATCTACTTTGAATCTCCCCTCTGCCAATTTAAACCCATTCCTCTGTCATTACCAGACCTTGTCAGCAGTCCCTCCACAGTCTTCCTGTAGCCCCCTTCAGATACCAAAAGGCCACTCCAAGGTCTCCTCTGGATTGGCTCCAACAGTTCCATGTCCTGCTTGTCCTCCAGAATTTACTCACCCTTCTGATTTGCAAGGTGCCCACAAGTAGAAAGCATTAAAGCCATGCCCTTCACCTCCCTCCCTTCTTCCACTGGACTCACTCCTGGCATTTAGCATCCCTATTTGCTTCAGATTAAATCAGTTTGAAGTTGTTAATGGACTTCCTAGCTCCTCTTGTGGCTCAAGTGCTCTCAGCTATGATAGAATCATGCAGATCTCTGCAAGTGCTTTGTCAACAACCATTCCTTCAGCCTCCTGACATGGTTTAGCCCTTTCTGAATGTGTCATCTGTTGCAGTGCTGTGGGCTCTGAGTATATCACACTTACAGACAACTGATACCTAGTTGGAAGGAAGCTTTCTTCATCAGTTAGCACCAGCACTAGTGAAAGGAAATATTTGTTTCTGGGCATATCCAAACCAAAATGACCCCAGATTGCCTTTCTGATGTATTGATGTCCCTGCTTGCTGCAGAGAGCATTGGACTAGGTGACTGAGGTGACCTTCTTGTGGCTTTGCAGTATCTGAAGGGGGCCTACAAAAAAGCTGGGGAGAGATTTTTTAGGCTCTCAAGGAGTGACAGGACTGGGGGGAATGGAGCAAAGCTGGAGGTGGGGAGGTTCAGACAGGACGTGAGGAGGAAGATCTTCACCCACCCATGTGCAAGACCTTACACTTGGCCATGTTGAATGTGATGAGGTTGGCCTGGGCACACCTCTGCAGCCTGTCCAGGTCCCTCTGGATGGATCCCTGCCCTCTAGCAAGTCGACTCTGCCACACATCCTGGTGCCATCTGCACTCTTGCTGAGGCTGCTCTGTTTCCTCTGTCCATGTTGCTGCCAAAGCAGTTAAACAGCACTGGTGCCAGCACTGACCCCTGAGGGAGCCACTTGGCATTCTTCTTCACTGAGGCTGGGCCAGTCAAGGTTACACCAAGAGAGGTGAGACAATTTAGAGAGAGGAAAGGCATGTCCAGAGAGAAGACAGCTTGATCAGAACTCCTGCTTGGTTACTTCAAGCCTTGTCTTTGAGTCAGCGGTGCGGAGATATGCCCCCGGCCTTATCTCCCGGGAGCAGGGCTTGCTTTTATCCTGCTAGAATTTAATTAGGTGAAACACTAGATTAGAGTCCTTCAGAGCAACAAACTCAGCAACAGTTTCCCCTGTAATTGGAGCATTACAGGAATCCAGTAAGATAAAGCATTGCTCTTTTTGCCTGCTATTAAGAGTACAAAAGCTGAACCACCTCCAACATCAGAAGTCACTTCTAACCTTCTTCCTTCCTCTCTGAAGTCCAACCTCTGCCTTTCAGCAGATGTGAGGAGTGAAAGGCAAACAGTGCTAAGTGACAGCTGCACTTCAGAGAACAGCAACAGTCCTGCTGGCATCAACTTTCAATACCTGAAGGGGGCCTACAAAACAGCTGGGGCAGGACTTTTCAGGATATCAGAGAGTGATAGGACTAGGGGGAAGGAAGCAGCACTGGAGCTGGGTAGGTTCAGGCTGGACATGAGGAGGAAGTTCTTCACCATGAGAGTGGTGAGACCCTGGAATGGGGAGGTGGTTGAGGCCCTGTTCCTGGAGGTGTTTAAGGCCAGGCTGGATGAGGCTGTGGCCAGCCAGATCTGGGGTAGGGTGTCCAAGCCTGGAGCACCCCTGGGGTTGTTGTGACTGAATTAATTGTAACAGTGGTTGGGCTGAACAATGAGAAGCTCAAACCCCACAACACACAAGGAATTTCTTGTGGGCAATGCCAACAAGAGTTCCACTCATCAAGGCTACCTGTTCTGGATCCCTGACATCACAGATGAACCTGTGCCTGAAAGGAGAGCCTGGAGAGTAAAACCTCCAGTCCTAAGGGTTCTGCAGGAATGCTTTCAGCTCCTTTCAGGAGAACAAATGCTGTAATGAAGTCCTACTCCAGCTTTTGCATTCTGATTACCAGCAAGCAGCTACTCCTAATGCCACTTTGTGTTCTGACAAAGGAGGCTGCGTGACAAGGGCCAACTCCTAATGTCTTTACTTAGTCCTAAAGCCAATCTCAGCAGGAGCCCAGTGAAATCTGTAAAGGCTGAGGAGAGTTTAGCCAGGAGCATCAGATCTGCCAGTACTTTGCTATTCCACAGTAGGAAGGTGAATAGTGGTGGATGGAGATTGCAGAAGTTAGCTGCAGTGGGGGGGAGGGAGGGTTGGTCCTGGGTTTTTTCTCCACCTTTTTGTTCCATGCTTATAAATTCAACCTGCCTATGTTAGGTGAAAACGCCTTGAGCTGCTAGAGGGGACAGCAAACCAGAGTGCTGCCAAGGCTGATCACAACAAGTCAGAAGAAGCCAGCAGCAGTGCATGGGCTTACTGGGATTATGTTTCTAACACAGCGCATGGCCTCTGCTCCCCTTGTGCAGAGAGTGTTCAGGGAGCTGACTTCTTCTGGGTTACAGAAGGACTGAAACACTTTCAGAAGTCTAAAGAAGGAAATACTCAGTAGGAAAACCCAATCTGTTCAGTTTTGGAGCCCTGACTCCAAGAAAGACATCGAGTTGCTGGAGCAGGTCCCGAGAAGGGCAGCAAAGCTGGTGAGGGGTCTGGAGAAGATAAGACACTTTCAGCTTTGGTGTCCTCCTCTGGATCTGCTCCAGCACTTCAATGTCTTTCTTGGAATGAGAGTCCCAAAGCTGAACCCAGCACTCCAGGTGTGGCCTCCCCAGTGCTGAGTTCAGGGGCACAATCACATCCTTGGTCCTGCTGGCCACACTATTGCTGACCCAGGCCAGGATGCTGGTGGCCTCCTGGACACACCCTGGCTCACCTTCAGCCTGCTGCCAACCAACACCCCAAGGTCTTTATTTGTCATGCAGCTCTCCAGCTGCTCTGTCCCAAACCTGGAGGATTCATGGGGTTGTTGTGACCTAAGTGCAGGGCCCAGCACATGGTCTGGCTGAATCTCATAGCAAAACACAGTATTTAGCCAGCTGATAGAGGCTGGGTGCATTCTCCATGGGAAAAGCACCCTCCAAAACTTCAGAGAAAGGCAGAGTGGTTTGCAGAGAGAGAGAGGAAGCCCTTCCTGATGGGCTTTGTGGTGCTCAAAGCCTACATGAGGACAAGGAAAGGGATTAGCTGACCTCTGGAAGACCATCACTTGAAAGTGAGTGTGTGTGCTTCCCCCTGCCAGACACTCCCCTTGCATCCATGCATGCAGCTTAGCTCTTAAGAAATTAGAATTCATGCCTTGTCCCAAAACTACAGCCAAAGCCAGGTCTGAGTCACCTGTTCCAGGGAACAATGTCCTAAAAGTAATGGCTAACAGGATTAAAAACATCTCCTTGTGCCAGACCTTCCATCCTTTTCTCTCAGGCTGCTTTCCAAATAAAGGTCCAGGCCGATATTACTCAGCCTGCTCCTTAGAAGAGCACTGCAGGGAGCAGACAGGGGAAGGAGGTCAGAAAAATCAAATGAGATTTGCTTAGCACATTGCCCTCCTTTTAACACTTTAGGGAACGTTGTGAGGACCTGTCAAGAGGGCTAATGAGAGCAGAAGATGGCAGTGAGCAGAGTTTTCAACAGCTATTGATCTGTGCCTCCAGAGTTCAGCAGTGAAGTTTCTATTCTGAAAACATCCTGCTTCTGCAGGACTTTTTCTCATGCAAAAAGGAAGAGAAGTGTCTCAGCAGCAGGTTAAGATGAGGTTTCAAAGGGAAAGGAGTGGAGGAGAGCCCTCAAAATAGGTACAAACAGGTGAAATAGAATCATAGAATGGTTTAGGTTGGAAGGGACCACAAAGTTCATCCAGTTCTAACCCCCTACCATAGGCAGGGACACCTTCCACTAGAACAGATCACTCAAGGCCTCATCCAACCTGGCCTTGAACACCTCCAGGGAGGTTGTGGAGCACAGAATCACCCAGTGTGATCTCTGAGCACATTGGGTGATTCTGTGGTCCACAGCCTCCCTGGGCAACCTGTGCCAGTGCCTCACCACCCTCCCTTCTCCTCCTTCCAAGAAAAAAAACACCCATTTTCAGATTTATTCCCCTTACCAGCCTGCTAAATGCAATATTTTGGTCTTCTGTTTGCTACTGAGATGTTTCCTCATCATTTGCCTGGTTGTTTCTCTGCCCCAGCTGGTTCACTAGGCAGAGTGCTCAGTGAATGCTCCATGCTATAGGACATTGATCTCATTTCTGTTTTCATATTCCTTTATTCCATTGCCTTTATTGTGCTTTCACTTCTATTACCAAATGGTAAAGTCATGCACAAAGGTCTCACTGAGGGATTTGCATCTCCAAAAACATATTTATAGCTAAAGGAACATATGTAACAGAAATATAGAATGGCCTGGTTGGAAGGGACCTCCAAAGGTCATCTAGTCATAAAATCACAGAATCACAGAGTCAGTTAGGGTTGGAAGGGACCACAAGGATCAGCCAGCTCCAACCCCCCTGCCATGGGCAGGGACACCCTACCCTAGAGCAGGCTGCCCACAGCCTCAGCCAGCCTGGCCTTAAACACCTCCAGGGATGGGGCCTCAACCACCAACCTGGGCAACCCATTCCAGGCTCTCACCTTTCCTCCCCTCTCCTCAGACCCCACCTGCAGTCCTGTGTGCAGTTCTGCAGCCCTCAGCACAAGCAGGACATGGAACTGCTGGAGCCAGTCCAGAAGAGGGCGACAAAGATGCTCAGAGGGCTGCAGCAGCTCTGCCGTGAGGACAGGCTACAAGAGTTGGGGCTGTGCAGCCTGGAGAAGAGAGGGCTTGGAGGAGACCTTGGAGTGGCCTTCCAGTATGTGCAGGGGGCTCCAGGAGGGCTGTGGAGGGACTATTGACAAGGTCTTGTAATGAAAGTACAAGGGGCAATGGGTTTGAACTGGCAGAGGGGATATTGAAAGTGGATGTTAGGAAGAAGTTGTTTGCAGTGAGACACTGGCACAGGTTGCCCAGGGAGGTTGTGGAGCACAGAAGCATCCAATGTGATTGGATGATTTTTGATCACATTGAGTGATTCTGTGCTGCACAACCTCCCTGGAGGTGTTCAGGACCAGGTTGGATGAGGCCTTGAGCAACCTGTTCTAGTGGGAGATATCCCTGCCTGTGGCAGGGCGTTGGAACTGGCTGAGCTTTGAGGTCCCTTCCAACCTAAACCCATTCTATGATTCTCTCCTTCAAGCTGATCCCACCTCCCAGCCCCCTCGGCCTGACCTCGTTAAGTAAGAACATTGCCAGGCCCTGCATTTCTTTGCACTTATTAGAATGCTCTGTAAAATATGGAAATAAGAGACCTTGTGAATTAATACTGGAACTCCGGAGTGCTGCTTGCTTATTAGAGCTTCTTGCCTGCAACACTCCTGAAAAAAAGCAAAAGTAATTGTGATGGAAATTGTTTCCACTAGGAACATAATGGGCCAGGTGAAAGCAATGAATAAAAGCTCCCTTCAAAATAGCTCTAAAGGGCATTGGAAATCTCTGCTAGAAATCCAACTTCTGTGCTGGGGACTCTTTTTAAACCATGAAATCGGCATTTTTGCTGTAACCAACAAACAAATTATGGCCAGAGCCCTTGACAATAGGCTGCTGGCACAATGCAATCATTTCTTTCATGGGGGATCCTACAGGTAGCTCATTTGAGGGATTCAATCTCATAAAACTGCATTATAGTAAATTGCTCTCGTTTATTGGATGTATCCTAAGTAACTGTGGGTAGGGGAGAGCGTAGCTGTCCTGCCAGTCTGCATCAGGCAGGGCTGATAATGAGCCACTCTGCTCCTTCTCCTGTTGCCTGCCTTGTTTGTATCAAAATGTCTTTTTCTGCCTCATTATTTTGGTGGGCAATGCCAATTGATTGAAATAACTCCCCCCACCCCCCCTTGCAGGAACATGCATACTGCAATAATTGGCTTCTCTGGACAAGTTTATCGGGTTCAGGAAGGACTATTTGCAATCAGACAGGGAAAAAAAAAGCAGGAAAAGCACCAAGACTGGGGTGAAGGGAGGTTGAAAGGGTCTCATCTGAGCCAGACAGGGCACAGGAACAGTGGTAGAACCACAGGGTAGGGTGGGCTGGGAGGGAGCTCTGCAGATCATTGAGTCCAACTGCCCTGCCAAAGCAGGGGCACCTGCAGCAGGCCACATTGGAAGGCATACAGGCTCCCTCCAGAGAGGGAGACTACAGAGAAGAAGACAAAGAAGTCACCTGCACCTTACTGCAGAGTGTGGAAGTGCTGTAGTGCTTTCTGGTGCTTAGGGATATGGTTTAAGGTGAGTCTGGTTGAGTAGAGTTATAGGTGGGACTTGGTGATCCTGAGGGGCTTTGCCAGCCTGCATGTTGCTGTGAGACTCTGAAAGCTTCACCAGGATTGGGCTGGCCTGCTTAGAATCGTAGGATCAAGCAGGTTGGAAGAGATCTCCAAGCTCATCCAGTCTAACCTAGCACCCAGTCCCAGCCAATCAACCAGCCAGGCTTTGCTTCAGCACCTCCAGGGATGGTGACTCCAGCACCTCCCTGGGCAGCCCATTCCAATGCAAATCACTCTCTCAGTTCTCCACTTTGATTTAAAAAGTGAACAGAACCTCCTCTGCTGCAGCTTCCATCCATTGCTCCTTGTCCTATCCCAGGGAGCAGGTGAGCAGAGCCTGTCCCCCTGCTCCTGACCCCCAGCCCTCAGATAATTATAGACATTGATTAAATCCCCTCTCAGCCTTCTCCTCTCCAGACTAAGCAGCCCCAGGGCCCTCAGCCTCTCCTCACCAGGCAGTGCTCCAGTCCCCTCCTCATCCTCATAGCTTGTGCATGAAAGGGTAATTATACAATCATGGAATGCATCAGGTTGGAAGGGACCCTCCAGGTCACCTTGTTCAACCCCCCTGCAGGCAGCAGGGACACCTCCAACTAGCTGAGCTTGCTCAGAGCCCCAGCATGCCTGACCTGGAATGGCTCCAGGGCTGGGGCCTCCACCACCTCTCTGGGCAAGCCTTTGCTGTGTTCCAGCACCCTCACTATGAAGAGCTTCCTCCTTATGTCCAACCTAAATCCACCCTGCTCTAGTTTAAAGCCATTGTCCCTTGTCCTGTGGCTGCATGTCCTTGTGAAAAGGGGATCTTCATGTGCAGCAACAGCTCTGGGATGCGTGGGATTAGCTCCCACTTCCCTATGCTAAAGGCTGAGGATCTGTCCCATTTGGTTGTAGATTCTTCATATCGTGTCTCTAAGGCAAGGGCTCAGTGTGGGGCTGCAGGGCAGTTACTTTGGTAGAGGTTGTGGCACTGGACATGGAGACTTCTGATCGCACAGGTTGGTTGGACAGCGCTGGCAGGAAATTGCATCAAGTACATCAGGTGGTGCTGGAGCAAGAGTTCTGTGCTGGTGATTCACTTTAGCCTGCATGTACAGAGAACAGAGTTACCCATTTCAGAGCTGTGAAACTGTTTCTAAACAAACTCCTCTCGAGGCTCTGACAGATGAATCAGAAAGGAACTTTAGAGAGCAGAGCTGTGGTTTGCAGCTCAATAGGAGTGAGTGCTTTGAGGAGCTCTCTTTAGCTCTCTTGGGCCTGCTGCCAGAAGGAAATTGTAGATCCATAGATTCATAGAGTGGGTTGGGTTGGGAGAGACCTTCAAGATTATCCTCTTCCAACCCCCTGCCATGGGCAGGGACATCTCCCACCAGCACAACTTGCTCCAGGCCTCATCCAGCCTGGCCTTGAACACCTCCAGGGAGGTTGTGGAGCACAGAAACACCCAATGTGAGGGAACATGGCCCAGGGAGGTGGTGGAGTCACTGTCTCTGGTGGTGCTGAAGCGAAGCCTGGATGGAGCACTTAGTGCCACGGTCTGGTTGATTAGATAGGGCTGGGTGCTAGGTTGGACTGGATGAGCTTAGAGGTCTCTTCCAACCTGCTTGATTCTATGGAGGGCCACTGTAAAGTTTCTCCAGAGCCTTCTCATCTGCAGGCTGAACAGTCCCAACTCTCTCAGCCTGTCCCCACAGAGGATTTCTGTCCATTATTAGCAGAGTTGCTATAAAATTATAACCAAACTCAGGGAGGGAGAAAAAAAGAAGTGTTAGAATTCCAAACCAGCTTCATTTTTGTCAGGGCAGAGATGAAACCTCCATCCAGCTGCAGCTTAGCCTCTGCTGCTGCTACCAGAGAGCAACAAAATGCCTTCAATGTGTGCTGTGCACCTCTGATTTAGAACAACCCACTCACAGGATTTTTCACACTTGATATGATTGATAGAAACCCAGTGAGAGAATAAGAAAGCATTTTCTTGTGCTTGGGGTTTTGCCCACCCCATAAATTTGATGCAAACAGTCCATAGGAATATATGGTTATAAAAAAAAAGAAAGAAAAAGAGCAGTGGGAGTTTGTCTGGGGAAGGATCAAAGGGAAAACTGAGAAGAATCTGGCCACAAATAAATGTGAAATAACTGTTTTCCTTTCCAGTCAAAAGGAAAATGTGAACCAGACTCTCAAGATACAGGACCAAACAAGTGCTGAGCCAAAAGCAGGAGGGAAGAATGTAAGGTATGAGGTAGCATTTGTAGTTAGGTGCAGATTCCTCCTGTGTGATGCAGAAAGAATCTGGGCTCTGGGAAAAGGAAGGCCCTGGTAGTCAGCCTCCATCGTGCATTTGCTGCTCCCTAACTCTTAATGTGTGGAGTCTCCTTCTCTGGAGATAGCCAAACCCCACCTGGATGTGTTCCTGTGTAATCTGCTCTAGGTGCTCCTGCTCTGGCAGGGGGGGTTGGGCTGGATGAGCTTTCGAGGTCCCTCCCAGCCCCTGACATTCTGTGATTCTGTGATCTGCTTTGTCATTATCTTCTTGCTCAGACAGTTGATAGGATACAGGACATCCACTGAGCTCAGATACTTGGTAGGATGTTTCCTGGTGTGCTGCTGAGTGCATGCTGTCTGTCCATCAGAGTGAGACAAGTTGGGATGCTGGAATTGCAGAATCGTGAAGTGATTTGGCTTCAAAGGGAGCTCAGACATCATCTAGTTCCACCCCACCTGCCATGGACACAGACACCTCCTCCCAGCCCAGCTCCCACCCCCAACCTGCCTTTGAACTTTTCCAGGCTTGAAGCCTCCACAGCAGCTCTGGGCAACCTGTCCCAGTGCCTCACCACTCCCATGGGCCAGAACTGCTTCCTCGTGGCTGGTCTCAGCCCAGCTCCTTCCAGTTTGAATCCATCACCCCTTTTTCCCAGAGCTTTCTGGACTGAAAGTGCCCATTGCTGGCTCCTGTTGAGCTTCTCATCCACCACCACCCCCAAGCACTCTATTTGTGCTTGGCACTCTGCGTGTGTGCAGGCAGGAATGTCTGCAGCTCTTTGAAGGGGAATGTTCATCCCAACCTTCTGCATGGGCTCAAGCTGCAGTGTCACCAAGATCAGACCATTGCACACTTGCTGCTTTTCCAAGCACCACTGCAGACTCCTCCAAAAGCAGCAAGTGCTTTCCAAAAGGCTTTTCCCAGCTCTGCCTAAAAAGCTAAAGTGCTCTTGTTCTCCTGTGTGAGATGTTCAGCACAGCTTCACAGAGCAGCACAGCCACATGGAAGCTTTCTGCCGGGAGGATGTTCAGGGATGAACTTGGCATCCCTGCAGCCTCCTTGCTTTCATCTCTGGCGTGGCAGGGCATGAGTCAGAGCTGTTTCATTTAATCCCCTTATCCCAGCCTTCCTAGAATAGCAGCAATGCTCTGCTCTAGGTTTGACTCTTCTGCTTTGTTCCACAGCTGCCTGCTGCTTTTCTCAAACCATAGAATTGTCTCTGTTAGAGGACACCTCTAAGACCATTGAGTCCAACTTTCAGCCTCAGAGCACCATGGTGCTAGGAGCTCTGTCCACACCTTTGTTGAATTGCTCCAGGGATGGGAGCTCCACTGCTCCCCTGGGCAGCCTGTGCCAATCTCTGGTCACTCTTTCAGGAAAGATTTTGTTTCCTACATTTTTCCTACATTTTTTCTCGTTTTTCCTCATTTTTTCCTAATTTTCCCTAATTATCTTATTTTTTCCTATATTTTCTTTAATTTTTTCCTGTTTTTTCCTATTTCTCAAAAAAATTCCTGATTTTTTCCTAATTTTTTGCTATTTTTTCTAAATTTACCTATTTTTCTTATTTTCCCCCAAATATTTTCCTATTTTCCTAATACTTCTTAGTTTTTTCTGTTTTTCCTGAATTTTCCTATTTTTATTTTTTATTTTTTTCCCTATTTTTTCCTATTTTTAAAATTTTTCCTTCCTCATTTTCCCACTTTTCCCCTTTTTCATATTTTTTCATATTTTTCTAATATTTCCTATTTTTCCTAATTTTTTCCTATTTTTCCCTAACATTTTCCTATTTTTTCCTATCATTTTCCTATATTTTTCTATTTTTTCCCTATTTTTCCTAAACTTTTCCTATTCAACCTATATTTTTCCTAATTTCTCACATTTTTTTTCCTATTCAACCTAACCCTCCCCTGGCACAGTTTTAGGCCATTTCCTCTTGTTCTATCCTTTGACACTAGGGAGAAGTGACCAAGTTCCCCCCCCACTACACACCTCCTTTCCAATTTCCTTGTTGCATAACTTGAAAGCTTTTGACATTGAGAACTTCTCAAAGTTTGGGTTAGATGTGGATGTTAGGAATAAAACAGCCTCAAGTTGCACCAGGAGAGGCTTCCATTGGCTCTCAGAAGAACCTTCTGCACTGCTATGCTTTGTATCAGGCCCTGACATTCTGATTCTGTGATTTTGTGAGTTTTGTTCAGTTTATTGGCAAGGATTTGGTTAAAGGGAAGCCTGAGCTAAACCAACCCTTTCCTGCTGAGTGGTTTGCAGTGGGAGAATGAATCCTCTGATACTGCAGCTCCTACCTCATCCAAATGAATCCATTTATTGACTTTAAATGAATCCAAATTGAGGAGATTTATTTGGTCACTTGGTCTGTGTAGCTCTTGAATTGCCTATTTGCCACAGCTGATGGTTTCAATGTGCTAGCACAGCTCTACAGGACACAGTTTGGCAAACTAATGGAAATTAATGGTGGTCTGCTTGAGTAACAATTGAGCATTTGCTTCCCTGAGAGGAAATCATCTCCAAGACTGCTGCAAGTAGAGAAAAGTCACCTCTCAGTCCAGGCTTTCATACCTGGGTTCTTAGAATGTTGTCACTTGGCAGCTGTTGAAATCAATGTCACTGGGAAAGACTCCTGTGAAAGAGGAAGGAGGAAGAGGAGCTGGCTCTTCTGTGCCATACCAGCCCTGCCTCTGGCTAGAAGATCACAGACTACAATTGTCAAGGCTGTGTGAGATTTGGTGTGGGAAAGAATTGTTACTCATATGTAGCATCACATGGCAGAGTTGTCACAGCTGATGGAGGAGAAAAGAATCTGTTGAGTATTTTACAGATGGATTTTTTTATGAGGAGGGCTGAGAGCAAGAAATAACTTAGCTCACTCTTTAGGACACCAGAACAAATGTTCACAACATCTGCTGAGGGTAAGGCTCACCTGCAGCTCCAGTGGAAGCCAGCAGAGTGCTGCAGGCTCTCCCAGCACAGAGTGCAGAAGCAGCAGATGTATGACAGCCACCTTCAGCTGCTATTGATTTTTATTATGATTTCTAGCTGGCAATGCCAGCTTGATCTCTGTGCCATTTGTGGGAAGCAAGGTGTATCTGAAACCTGTCAACAGCTTGCAAGGCAAAGGCCTTCAGAGAAGCATCAAACTGTGCTGGTTGGGAAAGACCTTTAAGCTCATCCAGTCCAACCATTCTCTAACTTGCCCAAGGCTGGTGCTAAGCCATGGCCCTCAGCACCACAGATCTGCCTCTTGGAAACACCTCCAGGGTTGGGGATTCAACCACCTCCCTGGGCAGCCTGTGCCAGGCTTTGAGAACTCTCTCAGTCAAGAAATTTCTTCTTCTATCCAGCCTAAACCTCCCTTGCTGCAACTCGAGGCCATTTCCTCTCCTATCACTTGTTCCTAGGCAGAAGAGCCCAACCTCCACTAGAGTCCAACCTCCTTTCAGGGAGTTGTAGAGAGCCAGAAGGTTTCCCTTCAGCCTCCTCTTCTCCAGGCTAAACAGAATCACAGAATTAACCAGGTTGGAAAAGACCTCTAAGGTCATCAAGTCCAACCTATCCCCTAACCCTTCTGATTAAATTCCTGTGGTGCTGAGCTGCATGGTTTAGCGGCGACCTGCCGGTGCTGAGTTAGTGGTCAGGCTGATTCTGGGCTTCTCTGATTCTCTGTGCCACCTTTCAGCTCAATATCTTCCTTGTAGTGAGTCTTGAAGGTGCTCACACACAAAGGGAGAAGGAATTCACCTCATCAGATCAAGTCTTAATACTGCTTTTGGTTTTGTTTAATTCCCAGAAGGGTCAGCTCCAGCGGGTGACTCCAGGAGGAATCCACAATGAAAAAGCCCACCCATAGTTGCTTCTTACTGATCATCCTTCTAATTGTAAGTATGAGAAAACTGAGCTGCTCCTCATCCCTGCCAAGCTTAACCTCTGCTTATGGTCAGCAAAATGAGGGCTGGCTGGTATTTGTTATGCTGCACAGGTGAAGAAGGAAGTTCTTTTACTGCTGGATCTCCAAAGTGAGGTAGTTAAGCTTCTAAATAGTGAACTTGAAAGCATTGATTCTTGGTGGGGCAGAACTGCAAGTCTGAAGAGGTTGGTGCATGTGATTTTCCTTCCTGTGTTGTAGAGGCCACCACCTATCAGTGAGTTGGAAATTGTGTGTTTGAAAACTTCCTTGGTTTAACATTTCTGGAAGGAATTGTGGATTTTCTGTTTATAGCTCTTAGGAAGGCAACTGAAAGAGAAGAGAACAGTATGAAGTTCAATGATTCACTTCAAATGCTCTTCTCAACTGTTTCATATGGACACTGGAGTTATTTCAGTGTCTGCAGAGAGTAACTCTTGTTCTAAACTTGGAGTAAGTTCTTTCCTGCCTGGCTAAATGTGTCTCCTCAAAGTCCACTCTCTGATTATGAAACCTCCAGTTAGTAGCCATTGGAATAAAATCACAGACATCAGAGGTAGCCAGAAGGGACAATACAGCCCAGAGCCTCGATGGCAACAGGATCACAATATGTCCAAGTGATGCTGCTGGGAACAGGTCTCTCTCTGCCCTGCTGTGAGTAACTTGGGTGCTGGATGCCACCTGCTTCCCAAACTGTTTGTGCTCCTGAAGAAAGCTTTGCTTCTCTTTTGTTGGTCACCTCATCGTGCCCCTCTGCTTCTCATCTCTTCCAGCACCTGAACATGGAACATTTGTGCCTGTCTCTCCAGCAGTCCCCACCCTTGCTGGCTCTATGGACTTGTACATAGTCACAGAAACAGGGGTAGATGTGTCAGGAGACAGTCTGCTCTCCTTGGTTTACTTCTTGCCTCATAGAATCATAGGAGAGCTGGAAGGGACCTTTGAAAGTCATCTAGTCCAGGCCCCCTGCATAGACATTCCCAATTAGATCAGGTTGCTCAGAGCTCCCTCAAGCCTGACCTTGAATGTCTTCAGGGATGGGGCCTTCACCACCTCCCTGGGCAACCTGTTCCAGTGTTCCACCACTCTCTTAGTAAAGAAGTACTTCCTAAAGTCCAATCTAAATCTATCCTGCTCTAGTTTCAAACCTTTGCCCTCTGCCCTGTTGCTCCAGACCTTCATAAACAGTCCCTCTCCAGCTTTCCTGGAGGTCTCTTTCAGCTACTGGAAGGCTTCTCTAAGGTCTCCTGGGAGCCTTCTCTTCTCCAGGCTCAACAGCCCCAACTCTCCCAACGTGTCTTCATAGGAGAGGTGTTCCTGCCCTCTGGTCATTTTTGTGGCCCTCCTCTGGAGCTGCTCCGTCAGGCCCATGTCCTTCTTGTGTTGGAGGCCCCAGAGCTGGACACAGCCCTGCAGGTGAGGTCTCAGCAGAGCAGAGGGGCAGGATCCCCTCTCTCCATCTCTGGCCACACTTCCTTTTCTCTCAGCTTAGCACAACTTGCCCACAGTGCTGTTTGCCACTTAAATTTCTATGGATAAAAAATGAGGGAAGGAAAATAGAAAAGCTCAAGAGACTGATGATAGAAGGAAACAAAAATAAAACAGTGAGGTCATGGAAAAGAGAAAAGAAGAGCAGAGAACAGCCTCCTGCAGAGCAGGAGAAAGAGCAGAGCAGACTGAATGCACTTTTGCTACATAGGTCTCAAAACAAATTGTCCAGAGCAGTTAATGTTTTGGACAATCATCTCTGTGCTTGGCAGATTTCTTCTGCCTTGAGGTTTTTTTGGGGTCTTCTGGTATTTGTGACCCTTTGTGACCCTTGTGCAGAGCCCTGCAAGGGATGCACATAGCAGTGCACTGCCTGGGTGCTCACCCCTGCTCAGGGGTGGCTCTAACGCAGCAGTCTGACAGAGAGCAGCTGGGTTTGAGTCTCAGCTGATCTGCAGGGTCTGGCAGGGGCCTTGGAAAAAGAGCAGCAACTCTTCCTGCAGCAAGCTGGCTGAAGGGACAGTCCCAGATGATTTTTCTTTTGCAGACAAGTGACAGGACTGTAAATGTTTTGGTAACTGAAACTGTCATCAGCATTGCTGAGCATCTTCGCTGCTCTGGCCTGCAGCAGGGACTTGTAGGTCAGCCTAGAATAGAATCACAGAATGGTTTAGGTTGGAAGGGACCTCAAGGATCAGCCAGTTCCAACCCCCTGCCATAGGCAGGGACACCTCCCACTAGAACAGGTCACTCAAGGCCTTATCCAACCTGGTCCTGAACACCTCAAAGATCACATTGGGTGATTCTGTGCTCCACAACCTCCCTGGGAAATCTGTGCCAGTGTCTCACCACCCTCACTGCAAACAACTTCTTCCTAACATTCACTTTCAATCTCCCCTCTGCCAGTTCAAACTTTCAATTACCAGACCTTGTCAATAGTCCCTCCACAGCCCTCCTCTAGCCCCCTTCAGATACTGCAAGGCCACTCCAAGGTCTCCTGGAAGCCTTCTCTTCTCCAGGCTGCAGAGCCCCAACTCTCTCAGCCTGTCCTCAGAGCAGAGCTGCTGCAGCCCTCTGAGCATCTTGGTGGCCTCCTCTGGACTGGCTCCAACAGTTCCATGTCCTTCTTGTGCTGGGTGCTCCAGGACTGCAGGTGGGGTCTGAGGAGAGCAGAGCCAAGGGGCAGAATCCCCTCCCTTGCCCTGCTGCCCACACTGCTCTTGATGCAGCTGAAGGACTGGGCTAATCCTTGCCCTGTTGTCTACAAACCTTTGAACTCTCCCACTCCTGGTGGGGTGTATGTGTGAGCTTTTCATCATTTCTTGGCTCACTTCACTCCTGGTGCTTTCTAGGTGTTGAGCAACAGAATGTGACTGAGATCTGTTTCTTCCAGTACGTGAGTCTCTGTGTGCTGGAGCAATTAACTCCTCTGCTATGTGCACACTTCTCTTCCCAAGAAAGATGGAGCAGCAGCACACTGTGTCCAGGGGCAACAAGCTGCAGAGCAGGAGGAGGAAGAAATAAGCTTGAGTCTCTTTCCTGTGCGAACAATCAATTTGGCAGGACATTGATACAAGAGAGGTCCCTGTATGATTTTGTCAGGTAGCAATTGTCCTCTGCTGCCTCCAGATGGGAGTTTGATCTTATCCTGTTAAATGAGGATTGATGGAGCAGCTTTTCTCACACACTCCAGTTTTGTTCTCCTGAGCCAACCACTGAAGGCAAAAGGATGCTCCAGCTGAGGACCATGCTGGTATTCAATTAGATCCATTAGACCAAGATTGCATTTTGGAATGAATTAATTTTGAGTCAAAAAACAAATTGTACAAGTTCAGTGAGACCTCATCTGTCAAATTGTTACCAAGCCTCAGCCACTAAGCTGCACAGAGTCTGCTGCCTACTGACAGCTCCTGAGGAATTCCATTCACAAAACATGGAGAAATACTTCTGTGAAAGACTAATTTGGATTCTCATTATCTGCAAAACCTGAGGGGTTCTGCAGCACAGCTCTGCTGGGTTCAAGCCTCCAGAAGACAGTTAGTAAAATGTATTCCACCATCATCCCTCACTTGGGCATCCATTGGATGCTTGCCCCCACATGGGGATCCAGTGGATGCTTGCCCTCACTAGGGCATCCATTGGATGCTCTCCACCATTTGGGCATCTATTGGATGCTCTCCACCACTTGGGCATCTATTGGATGCTCTCCACCACTTGGGCATCCATTGGATGCTCTCCACCACTTGGGCATCCATTGGATGCTCTCCACCACTTGGGCATCCATTGGATGCTCTCCACCATTTGGGCATCTATTGGATGCTCTCCACCATTTGGGCATCCACTGGATGCTCTCCACCACTTGGGCATCTATTGGATGCTCTCCACCACTTGGGCATCTATTGGATGCTCTCCACCACTTGGGCATCCATTGGATGCTTTCCAATATTCGATCCTCCCAGCTGGGAACAGAATATGAGTTGTTGGGGTGGGGTGGCCATGGACCCCTTGGGCTCCTGCCACCTTCCCAGCTCAGCAGCTTTCCCCAGGAGTCTCCAAAGCTGTGAGCACAAGCCTTTTCCTGCTTAAATAGCAGCCCTTCGAGAATCTGCTCCAGAGCAGCTCCCACCCTCGGGTGAGCCAGAGAAGCTGCTGAAGATCTGTCACAGCCTCCTTTGCCCAGAGCTTTGGGTGCTCTCTGGCACCACTGGGAGCCCCAGGGCTTCCCAAGCCCTGGATGATGAGATCCCCCTGGGTCTCATCACCTGAGCTGATGCCTTTGGAAGCTGTTGTTTTGAAGTGCACATTTCCCTTTGTAGCTGTGGGTGGCTTCAAGATGTAAGGAAATGGACTTGGGAGTTCTGGAGCTCTTCTCACCTAAGGAAACCTGATAGAGAGAAGCTGCTGCTGGGTTACTGTGGTGAGAATTAGCCTGAGAACTTGAGAGTCGGGAGGGGAGTGCTGCATTCTGATCTGTTCACACTTTCAGGGATGGGCAGCACTTTTTGTCTCTCTCTTTGCTTTTTAAAGAAACAAAGAGTGTTGCTATGCAGCTGTTTTGCTAGAGAGGCCTCTTGCAAGAGGACAAAGCTGCAGGTCCAAATCCATGAGGTGTTCTGCAGCCTTCCTTGGAGCCTGCAGTTTGCTTCGGGCTGCTCATCCTCTGAGCAAGTCCTGCAGCAGTGGTAAAGAACTGTAAGATTCAGGAGCTGCTTCCCATGACATGTGCCATGGGTTCATCTGCTGTGGCTGATAGCCTCCTGCTTCTTTAAACAACTGCCAGGAGCTGCAGGCTAAGTCGTATGGGATCGGAGAATCTCCTGTGAGGAGAGACTGAGGGAGTTGGGGCTGTGCAGTCTGGAGAGGAGAAGGCTCCCAGGTGACCTCATTGTGGCCTTTCAGTGTCTTAAGAGGGCGACAAGAAAGCTGGGGAGAGACTTTTTAGGATGTGAGGTAATGATAGGACTGGGGGGAGTAGAACAAAGCTAGAAATGGGGAGATTCAGCCTGGATGTTAGGAAGAAGCCCTTCAGCATGAAGGTGGTGAGAGCCTGGAAGGGGTTGCCCACGGAGGTGGTGGAAGCCTTCCCTGGAGGTGTTTAAGGCCAGGCTGGATGAGGCTGTGGACAGCCTGATCTAGTGTGAGGTGTCCCTGCCCATGGCAGGGGGTTTGGAACTGACTGATCCTTGTGGTGCCTTCCAACCCTGGCTGATTCTATGATTCTATGATGATGGCTGGAAAAGACTTCCAGGATCACCAGGTCCAGCTGCCAACCTTACACCGTGTGATGACTCTGCACTAGTGAGCATCCTAAGCCATCACAGGGATTTTTCTCTCTGTCCTAGCACTGAAAGCTGTGCAAAGTAGCTCCAATGGAAGCACAGAAGTTTGGTGACCCACAAGGTGGTGACTACACACAGCAGTTTTAAGAGGATTGTGCCAGCTGAGTATTGTGCCAAATGAAATCAATAGCAGGCAGTTTGAGCACCCAGGAGTTGAATAGATTTTAACTGAGCTCAACACTAAGTGGTGCATAATTACTGTAGGCAGTGGAAGGAGGGGAAAAACAAAAGGGAAGAGAGCTCCAAATGCCTTCTTTTCCCTGCAGCAGAATCATAGAATCAGGCAGGTTGGAAGAGACCCCCAAGCTCAGCCAGCCCAACCTAGCACCCAGCCCTGCCCAACCAACCAGACCATGGCACTAAGTGCCCCAGCCAGGCTTGGCTTCAACACCTCCAGGCACAGCAACTCCACCACCTCCCTGGGCAGCCCATTCCAATGCCAATCACTCTCTCTGACAACAACTTCCTCCTCACATCCAGCCTGGACCTGCCCTGGCACAGCTTGAGTCTGTGTCCCCTTGTTCTGTTGCTGGGTGCCTGGCAGCTGAGCCCAACCCCACCTGGCTACAGCCTCCCTTCAGGCAGCTGCAGGCAGCAATGAGCTCTGCCCTGAGCCTCCTCAGCTGCAGGCTGCACCCCCCCAGCTCCCTCAGCCTCTCCTACAGGGCTGTGCTCCAGGCACCTCCCCAGCCTTGCTGCTCTTCTCTGGACACCTTCCAGCACCTCAATATCTCTCTTGAATTGAGTGTCCCAGAACTGGACACAGCACTCTAGGGGTGGCCTGAGCAGTGCTGAGCACAGGGGCAGAAGAACCTCCCTTGTCCTGCTGCCCACACTGCTCCTGAGCCAGCCCAGGATGCCATTGGCTCTGCTGCTCCTGGGCACGCTGAGTATCCTTCAAGCTTCTTGATGGTGGAAGAAAACTATTTGGCCTCATTGGCTCATCATGTCCAGTATTTTATAAGGAAAAAAAAGGGAAAAAAGGAAGAGTTTTATGCTGTTTGTCTGGATTCTCTCTTGCAGACGTGGGCAGAGTGGGCTGGTGTCTGTTGCAGAAAGCAGGGCTCCGCTTGTTCCTTCCCGTGCGGTTCACTGCCGAAGCCAAGTTGCTTTCTCTGGATTCTTCTAGGTGTAAAGTGAGCTTCAGCTTTCCCAGCAGCCTGTTGCTGTTGGGGCTTGGTTGGTTGCTTTGTTTTCTCTTGGTAATGATCACTCCTTTTCTTGTCAGAGCCATCTGTCGGGCGGTGGCTTGGTGGTCGTATGTGTGACGTCATTTACTTGGGCTTTGAGGAGTGACATCATATGTACGGCTGCTAAACTGCTGCAGGGGACATCACCTCAGCGAGAAACCACGGCAGGCCTTGGGCAGGCTGGGGACACAGCTGCTGGGCACGCTGGGGAGGGTTGGTTTGTCTGCAATAAAGGAGATTTGCCAATGAGGGAGGCGTTGCTGTGTTGCACCCGCGCCGCTTCTGCCGCCTGCCGAAGGAACAGGTGGGTGGGTGGGTGGGGAGCAGAGGGGGGATTGAGACTGGGTGTCAGGAGGAAGTTCTTTGCAGAGGGGGTGGTGAGACACTGGCACAGGTTGCCCAGGGAGGTTGTGGAGCGCAGAATCACCCAATGTGATCTTTGATCACATTGGGCGATTCTGCGCTCCACAACCTCCCTGAAGGTGGTCAAGGTCAGGTTGGATGAGGCCTTGAGGGACCTGTTCTAGTGGGAGATGTTGCTGCATGTGGTAGGGGGTTGGAACTGGCTGAGCTTTGAGGTCCCTTCCAACCTAACCCATTCTATTATTCTATTATATGATCTGATGGATGAGTGGATGGATGGATGGGTGGGTGGATGGATGGATGTATCTCTGGAGGTGTTCAGGGCTAAGTTAGATGAGGCCTTGAGCAACCTGTTGTAGTGGGAGGTGTCCCTGCCTATGGCAGGAGGTTGGAACTGGCTGAGCTTTGAGGTCCCTTCCAACCTAAACCATTCTATGATTCTATGGATGGATGGGTGGGTGGATAGGTGGGTGGATGGATTGGAAAGGGTTTTAATGTGCACTGATGGGCTCTGAACATTAGAACTTTGCTCAATACCAGATGGAAGTGATTCAGTCTTGGCTTTCCCATGATGAAATGTTGTGGTTTAGAGCTTCATTCCTAAAATATTTAGGTACAGTCATTAACTCATAGTAGCAGAGGTGATTTCTCATGGCTAATGCCATGAGAGCACACACACAGAGCCTTTCAGGACATTCACACTGTCTCCCAGTACCACAGTGTATGCTCAGCTTCCCCCCTCTTGTTGCCAACATAGAATCATCATCACAGAATGGCTTTAGCATGGTGTGGAACAGGGAAAAGGAGAGGGAAAGTGCCACAGCAACATTGCATTGGCTTGGAGAAGTTGAGGAACTAATCTTCCCCTATCACCACCATGCAGAGAAGTGTCCTGATGCAGGATTAAGGCAGAAGAGAATTAACTAAAGTTCCACACTCTCACTGCACCCTGGCTCAGCCCTGGGCTTGCCACAGGGGAGAGAATGAATGGGAAAAAAGCCAAACCAAAACACAGCCAACTGACCTCTCTACCTGAGATCTTATTTCCTTCCAGAGGCAAAAGTCCTTCCCTTTGCCCTGCAGGCAGCTCAGAGTGAGAGAAGGCAGAAGCTGCCACTTGATCAAAGAGGACCTTGCTGTTCAAGCTCTTTGCTTAGGTACTTATCGAGGAGCAAAGGCCAAGCAGTGAGGTTTAAACTCTCTACCCTGTGTCTCTATGACCTTAGCAGTTGGAGGAGCTCAAAGCAGGTGACATATAGCATAAAATAATCAGTGTGGAGGCTGTGGCACTGAAATGCTTTTGCCTGGAAAACATGGAGAGAAATCAGTGTGAGTGAACTGAGCTACACAGGTAGAGCTTTGGGCAGGTACCAGACCTCTTTTGCAGATCACTGAGCAAAATGCAAAGCTTTTGAAGACTTTATCCAGTATTTAGTGGTCCTCTGTTTTGCCAGGAAAACAAAAAAATAAGTGCCTGGTTAAAATCCTGCATTTTAGTGAGGCAAAGTAGTGAAAACTCAGCATTCCCTCGGCAAGCAGTAGGAGTTCTGCCAGAATGCTAGACACAGGTGCAGAGAAGAGGCTTTGGAAGCATGGGTAGTGGTGATTTCTGATCCTCACTTGGTCACTTTATCCCCCTGGTTTATTTGCTTTTACTAACAGCTTTTCCTTTCTGTGCAGAGAATGGTTCCAAGTCTTTCCTCCACTGTAAATTACACTGATACTACCTTAGAGCCTCTGGTGACTGAGAACTCAGTCATCCGGCAGAAGATCATAGACTCGCAGTTCAAATGCTACGAGAGGATGAACAGAGCTCCTCCCTACAAGGAAAACGGTAAGAGAGCTCTGAAAGGTACCTCTTGGTGTCCTGCCATGCTTGCCTATATGGCCAGAAATGCTTCCTGGTAGAGCTGTAGAATGCCTCAGGTTGGAAGGGACCTCAGACATCACCTAACTCCAGCCCTCCTGCCATGCCCAGGGACACCTCTCAGCTAGGCTCAGCTGCTCAAGGCCAGCCTGGCCTGCAACACCCCAGGCAGGAGGCAGCCACAGCCTCCCTGGGCAGCCCGGGCCAGACTCTCACCACCCTCACACTCAGCAACTTCTTCCTCTTCCTCAGCTCCACTCTCCCCCTGCTCTGGCCTCACTCCAGCGTCTCTGTGTCCTTCTTCTGTTGGGGACAGCAGAGATGGAGGCAGGATTGGAGGTGAGGTCTGAGCAGAGCCAAGGGGCACAATTCCCTCTCCTGCCTGCTGCCCACACTCCTCTGGCTGCAGCCCAGCAGCCCTGCTGGGCTGCGTGTGGGCACTGCTGGCTCCCGGGGAGCTGCTCAGCAAACAACACCCCCAAGGCTCTTTGTTCAGAGCCACTCTCAACCCATTCTGCACCCAGCCTGGATTTGTGCCTGGGACTGGCCCAACCCAGCTGCAGGACCTTGCATTTGCACTTGTTTTCTTCAGCTGACTAACTCCTAGTTCTTTCTCAGAGTGCAGCCTCCTCCCTGCAAGCAGCAGTCTTCTTCACATTAACTTGGCCTCCTCTTAAGTGCTAAGAAAGAAAAAGAGCCTGGAATGATCCCAGGGCATGCATCATAGAGTCACAGAGTGCATTGGGTTGGAAGGGACCTTTAAAGGTCATCCAGTCCCAGCCCTTCCTCCCCACGCAGGCAGTTCCTTGGTTATCGATGTTTCTGCCTTGGTGTCTCTCGTGCTTGTTTAGGGATTGGCATTCTCCAGGTCCTTCCAGCAGGCTGGGTGTGAGCAGTGATCTCTCAAATATGAAGCCCATTCTGCTTGCACTGCTCTGCCGTTTGCCTCTCACTCCTGTATTGAGACAAACTGCCCAGGGAGGTGGTGGAGTCCCCATCCGTGGAGGTGTTCCAGATGTGGGGACAAGGATGTGGTTTAGTGGCCATGGTGGCCTTGGGTTGATGATTGGACTTGATGATCTTGGAGGTCTTTTCCATCCTTAGTGATTCTGTTCTTTGATTCCATGATATTACAAATTGATTCCTAAAAGTCTTTGAGATGCATCTGCAAGCTAGAGGAGAGCATGAGAACGCCTGAAGGAAAGAGAAGAGGCTGCTGATGTGATGGCTGCTTAATTACCTGGATAATTAGCATTAGCTACATTTAACTTGGCAGGAGGAAAATAGATGTGCAGAAAACCTGAGCTAATGAAGAAAAAGGGTTCATGAAAAGATCTTCTTTTTTGCTAGACATGCAGTCTGGATAAAAAATACTTTGGAATGGTTTAGGCTTTCAGGTTTTAATCCTCATCTGTTGATTTTATTTTGACTCTACAAAGTTCTTGGTGCTAACTGAAACAGCTCAGATGGATTTTTACAGCTTCCTTGTTGTGGGATAAATTTCAGAAGCAGAAGCAACAATTAGCTGCCCATACTCAACGACCTTGCAGTGATTATTATCATAGAATCATAGAATCAACCAGGTTGGAAGAGACCTCCAAGCTCATCCAGTCCAACCTATCCCCCAGCCCTAGTCAGTCAACTAGACCATGGCACTGAGTGCCTCATCCAGGCATTTCTTGAACACCTCCAGGGACAGTGCCTCCACCACCTCCCTGGGCAGCCCATTCCAATGCCAATCACTCTCTCTGTGCAGAACTTCCTCCTAACATCCAGCCTAGACTTCCCCCGGCACAACTTGAGACTGTGTCCCCTTGTTCTGTGGCTGCTTGCCTGGGAGAAGAGGCCAACCCCACCTGGCTACAACCTCCCTTCAGGTAGTTGTAGAGAGCAATGAGGTCCTCCTTGAGCCTCCTCTTCTCCAGGCTGAACAACCCCAGCTCCCTCAGTCTCTCCTCATAGGGTTTGTGTTCCAGGCCCCTCACCAGCTTCCATATGATAATGCTTTCAAACTCAAGCTGTATGGTCAGAGCATCCACTCTGAAACTCCCTTGGAACCAAAGCCAAAAAGAGCAGCATGTCTCTTGTGGAATCATTTTGCTTGGAGAAGACCTTGAAGATCATTGAGTCCAACCATTTAAGAGCAGTGTGGGCACCAGGGAAAGGGAAGTGAACCTCCCCCTCTTCTCTGCACTGGTGAGATCTCACCTGGAGTACTGCATCCAGTTCTGGAGCCCCTGGGACAGAGGAGGGATGTGGAGGAGCTGGAAGGTGTCCAGAGAAGGGCCACGAGGATAATCAGAGAGCTGGAGCTGCTCTGCTGTGAGGGGAGACTGAGGGAGTTGGGGCAGTTCAGTCCGGAGAGGAGAAGGCTCCCAGGTGACCTTATTGTGGCCTTTTGGGATCTGAAGTGGGCTACAAGAAAGCTGGGGAGGGACTTTTTAGGCTGTCAGGTAGGGAAAGGAGTTGGGGGAATGAACCAAAACTAGACATGGGTAAATTCAGATTGGATGTTAAGAAGAAGTTGTTCATCATGAGGGTGGTGAGAGCCTGGAAGGGGCTGCCCAGGGAGGTGGTGGAAGCCTCATCCCTGGAGGTGTTTAATGCCAGGCTGGATGAGGCTGTGGGCAGCCTGATGCAGTGTGAGGTGTCCCTGCCCATGACAAGGGAGTTGGAACTGGCTGATCCTTGTGGTGCCTTCCAACCCTGGCTGATTCTGTGATTCTCTAACTCTGCCAATGTGGTGCTAAGCCATGGCCCTCAGCACCACATCTCCCTCCTCTTCCCTTCCACCTGGTGCTCATCACAGAATAGGAGAGGTTGGAAGAGACCTGTGGAGATCGAGTCTAAGCCCCCTGCCCAAACAGGATCACCTAGGGAAGAGAAATACTGTTCTTCTTTTCCCAGGGTAAACTGATTTCCAGTGGAAAATAACTAAGCAGTAGGGAGTTTGTTACCTGAATAAATCCAGAGTGGATCAGCACAAGGTGTTCCAGCAAGCAGCTTCTGTGGGCCATAGCATGTCACACCTCTCTAGTGGCAATCAGGAGTGAGCTGCCTCCTGCTCCCTGGTAGGGGCATCATTTCTGGGGCTGGGAACAGTCCTTGCAGGGGGCACAGCCTCAGCAGTGCTACCCTCCCAGAAGGGGCATGATGAGGACAGGGTCACAGCATGTCTGCCCAGACAGCATCAGCAGGCAGAGCTCACCTCTTACAGATTGGTCTTGCACCTGCTGCACTTACCGACCTCTGATGCTGAGCAGTGCAGCAACCCTACAGGCAAGTAGTTCTGCAGGTGCTTCTGCTTTGGGCTGGGACATCCCTGCCAGCCCTTCCTGGCTTCCCATTTCAAGGACTGGATTTTCAGAGCTGCTGACCAGCAAAAGGTGAAATGAAATGGCAATGAAAAGAGATTTTCAGAGCTGCTGACCAACAGAAGGTGAAATGAAATGGGGGATCTGTAAGGTCTTTGGGTAGCACATGGGCTTGGCTAGCATCAGGTCAGCAACAGTACCCACCTTGGAGCACCTGAATGCCACTCACAGGATTTGTACTGCAGACAGAAAAGAGGATTGTCTGCAGACAGCAGCAGTATTCCTTGAGAGGCTTTGGCAGAGGATGAGGAGAGGGCTGGAGCTGCTCTGCTGTGAGGAGAGACTGAGGGAGTTGGGGCTGTTCAGTCTGGAGAGGAGAAGGCTCCCAGGTGACCTTATTGTGGCCTTTCAGGATCTGAAGTGGGCTACAAGAAAGCTGGGGAGGGACTTTTTAGGCTGTCAGGTAGGGATAGGAGTAGGGGGAATGAATCAAAACTAGACATGGGTAAATTCAGACTGGATGTTAGGAAGTTCTTCATCATGAGGGCGGTGAGAGCCTGGAAGAGGTTGCCCAGGGAGGTGGTGGAAACCTCATCCTTGGAGGTGTTTAAGGCCAGGCTGGCTGAGGCTGTGGGCAGCCTGATGTAGTGTGAGATGTTCCTGCCCATGACAAGGGAGTTGGAACTGGCTGATCCTTGTGGTGCCTTCCAACCCTGACTGCTTCTGTGATTCTATGATTCTGTGGTTCTGTGATGCAACCATTCTGTGATTCTATGTTCACTTAACTGCTGCCTTCCTCTTCTGTCTCCAGGTCTGTTCTGCAACCGCACGTGGGACGGCTGGCTGTGCTGGGATGACACTCCTGCTGGCAGAGTCACTGCTCAGAACTGTCCAGACTACTTCCCAGACTTTGATCCAACTGGTATTGTGCTTCTTTTCATCACCTTGTCGTCACATGCCATCTTATATCATCAGATACCTGGAATATTGCATCCAGGTCTGGGCTCCCCCCTTCAGGAGGGACAGGGATCTACTGGAGAGAGTCTAAGGGAGGGCTACAAGGATGCTGAAGGGGCTGCAGCACTGCCTGATGAGGAAAGGCTGAGAGCCCTGGGGCTGCTTAGTCTGGAGAGGAGAAGGCTGAGAGGGGATCTGAGCAATGTCTATAAATAGCTGAGGGGTGGGGGTCAGGAAGGAAGGGAATGGGACAGGCTCTGCTCACTTGTGCCCTGGGATAGGACAAGGAGCAATGGATAGAAACTGCAGCACAGGAGGTTCCACATCAACAAGAGGAAGTGCTTGACTGTAAGGGTCCCAGAGCCCTGGCACAGGCTGCCCAGAGAGGTTGTGGAGTCTCCTTCTCTGGAGCCTTTCCAGGCCTGTCTGGACGTGTTCCTGTGTGCCCTGAGCTAGGTTGTCTGGTCCTTCTCTGGCAGGGGGTTGGACTGGAAGATCTCCAGAGGTCCCTTCCAACCCCTAACATCCTGTGATCTGTGATCCTGTGATCTTCTCTTCTGTGGAAAGATTGTCATGGTAGTGTTAGGACTTGATGATCTTAAAGGTCTTTTCCAAACAAAACAATTGTATGGTTCTGTGCAGGTCTTCAGAGCAGTGGGTGGAAGCAGGCTTCCAGTGGCATCTTTGCAGCCTTGGGAAATCTCAGTTTGGCTGAAATGCAGATTGGGTTGCCTGATTTATCTGTTTTCCTTTGTCAGATATATTCTATATATTTCCATGTCTGTAACTGTCACCCGAGGGGTTTATGGCACCAGCTTTGTAAAAGTATAAGCTACTTAATTACCACATCAAAACATTTTTGCCACCTGATTCTCAGGCTTTGTAAGGAAGATGAAATGCTTATGTGCATGAAATATGCATCAGCATGTTCTTTGTTTGTGCTTTTTTGGTTGGAAAAATGTCATTTTCTGGAAGGAGAGGAGCAGAAATAATGTTCTTTCAGTCCCCAGATTTCAGCTGCTGGTTGAAATCCTCACACAAGTGCCAGCATCTCTGCAGACTAAGAGAAGTAAATCAAAGGACAAATGGAAGGAGAAGTCAAGGAACAAATATACTGCTAAATAGGGCTGAGGAAATAATAGCCTCCAGTGTAACTCCACAGAGTATTGTTTGAAGAAAGATGCAGCTCAGAGAGTCACAGAATGCTTTGGGTTGGAAGGGACCTCAAAGCTCATCCAGTTCCAACCCCACCTCCCACCAGCCCAGCTTGCTCCAGGCCCCATCCAGCCTGGCCTTGAGCACCTCCAGTGGAGGGACATCCACAGCCTCCCTGGGCAACCTGTGCCAGTGTCTCCCTGCCCTCACTCTCAAGACTTTCTTCCTCATCTCCAGTTTTAAGTCTACCCTCCTCATGCTTCCATTCCCTCTCATCCTGTCACATGGAGTTGTGTGCTCCACACTCAGGACATGTTGCTTGTAGGTGATTCTTGATGCCACAGTGTGCTAAATCCATCCCAGACCCAGAGTACCATGCAATCATAGAATCCTCTGCTTGGAAAAGCCCTTGAAGGTCATTGCCTCCAACCATTCTCTAACTCTACCTAAAGGCTGGGGCTAAACTATGGCCCTCAGCTCTGCCTCTCTGAAAGATCTCCAGAGATGGGAATTCAACTACCTCCCTGGGCAGCCTATGCCGGGCTTTGAGAGCCCTTTCAGTCAAAAATTCTCTTCTAATGTCCAACCTAAAGCTGCCCTGCTGCACCTTGAGGTCATTTTCTCTCATTCCAGCACCTATTACAAGAGAGAGGAGACCCAGCTCCATTCTCCCTGGCTCAGCAGCAGAGCAACATCTCCTGGCTGAGCCAGAGCCACTTCCCCAGAGTAGCTGTTGAGCTCCCAGCTACAGCAGCAAACCAGCAGGTCACCAGCCCCTGCTTTACAGGTGCCTGATTGTCACACCAGGAAATTAATCTTTATCAAGACAAAGTAGCAGGGAGACAAGAAGTGGTGGAGGTGACCAGAAGCCTTACAACTGCTAATGGAAGTGGCTGCCACTTAGAGGGGGCCAAAAGCACAGGTTTGGCTGTCCTGAGAAGTCTGTCAGGTTTTGTGTCACAAGTTGTTATTTCCTTTGGTAGCTTCTGTCTGCTGCTGTGAAACAGAAAATGCATCTGAAAGAGGATGGTTGACACGATGGAAAATTCACTGCCTGTCCACTTTCCTCCTGTGCTCTTAGACCAGTGTGAATTTCAGGCATGCAGTGAGCTGCATGGACTGCTTGGGTGAGGATAGCACAGTTGTGCTGCTTTGGGCTTGCCCTGAGATCTGCAGAACCACTGTGCACCAGCTGACTGCTGACTGAGCTGCTTTCCTTTGAGGCCATGTATAGCTTTGAGCCCTGGAATGAACAGAGAACAGAAGCATAGAGTTGTTTCAGTTGGAAAAGGCCTCCAAGAGCAGCATGAGAAGGGCCAGGCCTTGGGAGGATTTGGGCTGCAGAGCCCTGCTCTGGCTGCCCCAAATGCAGGGTTCCTGACTGCCTGAAAGAAGCCAGCTCTGTATGTCACAGTCAGAGATTGGTGGGGTTGGAAGGGCCCTCTGAAGGTCAGCCAGTCCAACCCCCTGCTGAAGTAGGTTATCTAGGAGTTGTGGTTTGAGGGGCTCCAGGTTATCCCAGGTCAGGTTGCACAGGAACCTGGGTGCTTTTGGGATCTCTCCTGGGAAGCAGACTCCAGAGCCAATCTGGGCAGCCTCATCCAGCATCTCCCTGAGGAGGAGAGTCTGAGAGCCCTGGGGCTGTTCAGCCTGGAGAAGAGAAGGCTGAGAGGGCAATCCTACTGATTTCTGTAAATACCTGAGGGGTGGGTGTCAAGAAGAAGGGGCTAGCATCCTTTCAGGGGTGCCCCAGGAGATGGATGCAGACTGGAACACAGGGCAGAGCCAGGCTCTTCTCAGTGATGTCCCAGTGGTAGGACAAAGAACAACAGTCCCAACAAGCTGGGACAGAGGAGGTTCCACCTCAGTGTGAGGAGAAACTTACTTGCTGCGAGAGTGCTGGAGCCCTGGAGCAGGCTGCCCAGAGAGGTTGTGCAGTCTCCTTCCCTGGAGACTTTCAATACCCATCTGGCTGTGTTGCTGTGCAGCCGGCCCTGGGTGATGCTGCGGTGGCAGTGGGGTTGGACTGGGTGATCTCTGGAGGCCCTTTCCAGCCCCTGACTGTGTGTTTCTGTGTCTGAGTCCCTTACCCCCCAGTCCCATTCCTGACAACAGCAAGGAATCTGGGCTATGGCTGCTTCCAGAGCAGGATCAGTTGTGTTTGTCTGGCTTCGTGGAAAGGATGAGGCAAGAGGTTTGTCCCTGACCTACAGAGGCCACCTGAAACTTCAGCAGGGGGCCTCGCTGGGTAATAAAGCACAGAGATCCAGGTAGTAGAGAGGTGGCGGGTGGTAGGTGGTACCAGCATCATTCTCTCCAGCAGATGAACCAAAGCTGCCTCCTTTGCAGAGTGCATGGAATAGCAGACACAATTATTTGTACACAGTGTTCCCTGGTAGCATAAGCATTCATCTTTCATCTCTGACTGAAGGCTTTTTTCCAGCTTGAGATAATATCTGGCAAAGAATACAAGAGGAACATAGCTGCACGGGCAGGCTGCAGTGATGGGAGGCTGAGATTACCTCTGCTGTTCTCACTGCTGATGCACAGGCTGCCTTTCAGTAAGGCTCCCAAAACACTGATTTGAAGCTCCCAGAGTGATTTTGGAAATCTGCTGTGCCCTGAGGGATTGCAGTGGCACTGTATACAGTCTACCTCTAGTCAGAGGAAGGTAGCTCAGGCTTTATCCTCTCTTGCCAGGCTGGTTGGCTGCTTTTCTTAGGCTCTGTGGAAGGAATATTCAGTCTGGAGAGGAGAAGGCTCTGAGGAGACCTTATTGTGGCCTTTCAGTATCTCAAGTAGGCTACAAGAAAGCTGGGGAGGGACTTTGTAGGCTGTCAGGCAGTGATAGGACCTGGGGGGAATGGAACAAAGCTGGAAATGGGGAGATTCAGACTGGATGTTAGGAAGAAGTTCTTCAGCATGATTGGCAGTGAGAGCCTGGTAGGGGTTGCCCAGGGAGGTGGTGGAAGCCTCATCCTTGGAGGTGTTTCAGGCCAGGCTGGATGAGGCTGTGGGCAGCCTGATCTAGGGTAGAATGTCCCTGCCCATGGCAGAGGGCTTGGAACTGGCTGGTCCTTGTGGTCCCTTCCAACCATGGCTGATTCTGTGAGTCTATGATTTTGTGAGTCTATGATTCTATGACTATGAACCTTACAAAGGTAGTAGCATCATTAATCATCAGAAGTAAGAAAAAGAAGTGCAAGTGTAAAACACAGACACTGAGGCTGAGTGTGTTCAGATGGTGCAAGTGTATTGCCTGTGGTGGGCTTGGCAGAGAAGATTTAGTGGTTGGACCTGATCTCAAAGGTCTTTTCCAACCTGCATGGTTCTGTGATTCTGGGGCTGGAAATGCTGATGATCAGGGCATAAAGGCAAGAAAACTGCAAAGCTAGGACAGGCAAAGGGAACTCAGGGGAGACTTTAGCTTTTCAACCTTAACTTTAAAGCTCTTAGGCTATTTTACACTAAAAGGCAGACTCAAAAAAGCTCTTTTCCATTAAGAAAGATCTGTGGCTCAGTCTGAGGGAAGTGGATTGTGTCCCTATCTTAGGGAAGTGGATTGTGTTCCAATCTAAGGGAAGTGGATTGTATTTTAACCTAAGGGAAGTGGATTTTGTCCCTGTCTAGGGGAAGAGGATTGTATTCTGACCTAAGGGAAGTGGATTGTGTCCCTATCTAAGGGAAGTGGATTGTAGTCTAACCTAAGGGAAGTGGTTTGTGTCCCTATCTAGGGGAAGTGGATTGTAGTCTAACCTAAGGGAAGTGGATTGTGTCCCTATCTAAGGGAAGTGGATTGTAGTCTAACCTAAGGGAAGTGGATTGTGTTCCAACCTACGGAGAGTGGATTGGGTTTCAATCCAAGGGGAATAGATTGTGTTCCAATCCAAGGGAAGTGGACTGTGTGTTCCAATCTAATGGAAGTGGATTGTGTTCCAGCCTAAGGGGAGTGGATTGTGTTCCAGCCTAAGGGGAGTGGATTGTGTTCCAATCCAAGGGAAGTGAATTGTGTCCCTATCTCATGGAAGTGGATTGTGTTCCAATCCAAGGGAAGTGGATTGTGTCCCTATCTAAGGGGAGTGGATTGTGTTCCAATCTAAGGGGAGTGGATTGTGTTCCACAGGCACTTCACTCCCAAACACAAACCCTCGTGGCAGGCTGGGGCATGGTCCGATGGCCGTGGTGCTGTTAGGTTGATGGTTGGGCTCCATCATCTCAGAGGCCTTTTCCAAGTGAAACACATGTGTCATTCTGTGCTTCTCAATGTGCAATGCACCTGTGGTGAAATAAAATGGTTGCTGCAATTTCTCCTCAGAAAGGGCCTCAAAGTACTGTGATGAGACTGGGAACTGGTTCCGCCATCCTGAGAGCAACCGAACTTGGTCCAACTATACCCTCTGCAACTCTTTCACCTCTGAGAAGCTGAAGGTATTGCTGCCAGTTCTAGAGAGGCAGTGGCTGGTTGGGAATGGTTTTGGGCTGGGCTGGGCTGGCAGTAAGACACACAAAGAAAGAGATCAGAATAATCCTTGTCTTGTAGCTTTGTTTGTTGCACAAGGGTTTAATTGCACCGTTCTTAGCATTGCAGCTTATTAAAATGATTTGATGGGTGCTGAAGCCTAAATACAGGTTTGCTCCAGGGTGGATAATGCAGCAGCAATTCCAGTGAGCACTTCTGCACTGCTTTTCAAATGCACTTTTTAATTCCTGTGATTTTCCCTGATTGCCAAAGAGTCATAAAATGATCCTTTAGAAAGTCCATCTAGCTTTCTGTAATAAGGATCTTCCAGGCTGTTGATGTCTCCTCTGCAGGGATAGAAATAGGAGCATGGTCCAATTAGTTTTCTTAAGGAAAGGAGTATCAGCCTGTGCTCACTGCTTTGGAAAGAAACCTGTCTGAAGGTAGCAACCCAAAGAACATCAGCCTGAGCTCACTGCCTTGGAAAGAAACCTGTCTGAAGGTAGCAACCCAAAGAACATCAGCCTGAGCTCACTGCCTTGGAAAGAAACCTGTGTGAAGGTAGCAACCCAAAGAACATCAGCCTGAGCTCACTGCCTTGGAAAGAAACCTGTGTGAAGGTAGCAACCCAAAGAACATCAGCCTGAGCTCACTGCCTTGGAAAGAAACCTGTGTGAAGGTAGCAACCCAAAAGACATCAGCCTGAGCTCACTGCCTTGGAAAGAAACCTCTCTGAAGGTACCAAGCAAGCTCCACAAGCCTGACCACCTTTATCAGTTTGACCAAAGTCATCAAGGCTGTTTATAAAAAAGAAGTAAGCACCTGCATGAGCAATTCCAAAATGAAGTTGCTAAGCTGAAAGAGGAGAGCTGAATATAAAAGCACCAAAAGAAACAGAGAGAGAGATCTGAGAAAAGGTTAAAAAAAAGAGAGAAAATTAAGTTAGGGAAGCTCATGAAAAGAAGTCTTTCTCAAATGCATGTGGAGCTCCAGGAAAATCTAGTTACAGGCTTGTGACAGAATAATTTGTGACTCTTTGGAATTGTGGGAGGAAAAGAGTCCAGGACATAAATAAAAAAAGAAGAAAAAAGATTATTTGATTTATTACATTTGGGTTTTGTGTTGGAGAATCTTTCTTTATGCAGCCCTAAAAACCAGTCTGTGGTTGTACTTCAGTAATGATCCAGCCCAAAGGGCCTTGGAAAAGTCTGCTGAATTGTGAAAGTTGCTGGAGCATGGGGAAATGGAGCTGACCTGTCTGACTGAGAGAGGGTAAGAGTGGCAGATCTGACTTCACCTTCCCTGGAAGCACCAGCAGTATAGAATGTCTCCAGATGTGCCAGCAGGCAAACAGATGTCCTCCTGTTCCCTCTGATCCATGCCCTGCAGAACAACCCTGAACAGCCTTCAAGCAGAGAACATAAAGTCCTACACACACTGAGGTTCTTCTGAAACAGCAGAGTGGAAAATACAGAAAGAAGCTGTCTGCAGAAATGCCAGCTTAGGTTCTGACCTTTAATCCAAGCTCTGCTGAGCCCCCACCTGGATACTGTGTCCAGCTCTGCAGCCCCCAACACAAGGACATGAGCCTGCTAAAGCAGGTGCAGAGGAGGCCACCAAGGTGATCCAAGGAGTAGAGCACCTCTGCTGTGCAGGCAGGCCAAGAGAGTTGGGGCTATGCAGCCTGGAGAAAAGAAGGCTGCAGGCAGACCTTAGAGCTGCATTTCAGTACCTGAAGGGAACCTTCAGGACAGCTGGAGAGGGACTTTTGACAGAGGCATGGAGTGAGAAGATGAGGTGGAATGGAACTGGATGATCTTTGAGGTTCTTTCCAACCTGAACCATTCTAACTAGGAGAAGCTGTGTTTACATTAGGCACTCAGAAGCAGTTCCTGCCCACCAGGGAGCTGAGGCATGGGAACAGGTTGCCCAGAGAAGCTGTGGAGGCTCCAAGCCTGGCAGTGCTCAAAGGCAGCTTGGCTGGGGCCTTGAGCAAGCTGAGCTGGTAGGAGCTGTCCCTGCCTGTGGCAGGGGGGTTGGAACTGGATGATTTTTGAGGTCCCTTCCAACCCAAACCGTTCCATGGTTCATTTGTATCCTGTTTCCATGTACCTATGGGTACTAGAAGTGAAATGTGAGATGAGTTCATGCCAGAGTCACTCCTCTTAGGCCATGAGTCCTATGTGATGGATTGCTGATACTGGAAGTGGATTGGGAAAGAACCTTTGAGAGAAAAGTACAAAATGGGAGGTTGATTTTGTGGATCCTTCTTCTGTGAGGGAAGGAGTCTGTGTGCCTGCAAGCTGCTGATGGTTGTCTGTTCTCTCTGTTCACTTGCAGATGGCCTTCATCCTCTACTACATGGCAATCGTTGGCCACGCCTTGTCCATCACATCCCTGCTCATCTCCTTGGCCATCTTCTTCTACTTCAAGTAAGTCTTTCCTGTGGACACTCTCTGCTGTTTCCCTGAAAGATCTGAGGTGGTAAAGAAAAAGCTTGGAAGGACACATGGCAGGGGCAGCAGCTCTTCTGAGTGCCTTTTTGTAGAACCACAGAAGGCACTGGGCTGGAAGGGACCTCTGGATGTCAACTCCATCAGGTTGCTTAGAGCCCCATCACATTTGACCTTTGGTCTTCAGGGATGGGGCCCCAACCCCATTCCTGGGCAACCTGTTGCAGTGTTCCATTGCTCTTCCTCCTGATGTCCAACCTAACTCTGCTCTGCTCCAGTTTCAAACCATTGCCTCTCTGTCACTACAGCTCCTTCTAAACAGTCCCTCCCTAGCCTGCCTGTAGGTTGCCCTTCAGATACTGGGAAGAGAAAGCTGGGAAGACCACAAGTGATTCTGATTTGGAGTCCTGTCCCCAGGCTCTAGAGGTCTTTGGGCCAGCAAAGACAGGATCTAGTTAAGTTTGCCACCCAAAAGGTCCAGGAAGGTGATTGCTGCAACAAGCAGGCAGGCTCAGGCTGACTCACCCTTGGCTCTGAGTCATGGGTAATGCATGAGCCCAACCAGTCCCAGGTCATGCTGAAAGACTCATCTTTGCAGCAGACAGTAACACACCTCCTCCTTGCTTTCCTCCTCCACTTCTCCTTCACCTGCCACCACTAATCTGTGACACAAGGGTCAGAGGAAGAAGCAGTGCTGCAAAACGGGAGGGCAGAGAAGAGAGTGGGGAGAAAGCTGCATGGGGGCAGGGTTTGGCTTATCCTCAGTTGCTTTCTATCATCTGGCTGTGACAGCAGTGGATTATTTGACCTTCAGCAGAAGACAAGCTGTCCATCAGCCAGGCAGGCAGCTAGGGAGGGCTGATGAGGGGAATGTAGAATAGCTTTTGGCTGTAGAGGCAGCAACAAGCAGCCTGCAGAGTTTGCCGTGTGCCACTTGTAAGTCTTCCCTGCCAGCTGTGTTCTCCTTTCAGTTTGGGATATCAAGGTTGGTAAGGAGCTGGCATCACAGGTTTTGCAGCACTTTTGGAAGGGGATATTGGAGCAGTGGTGATGAGCTCCAGTAAGCACCAGTGTCAACAGGAGACAGAGTGTCTGTAGAGTGTGGAGCAGTTAGGGGCATCATCACAGTACTGCTGTACTTATATAGTACCTCATATGACAAAGCAGAGGAGCAGAAAGGGGCTCCTGGCTCTGAATCACTGGAACCAAGGCATTGGTGTCAGGGCAGATGGGGAGCACCAGAAGGAGTGTGTTGTGTGCACCTGCAGGCTTGGGGCTAGGGCTTCTAAAAGCAGTTGGAGAAGGCTCACAGGATGTCAGGGGTTGGAAGGGACCCAAAGAGCTCACTGAGTCCAACCCCCCTGCCAGAGCAGGACCAGACAGTCTAGCTCAGGGCACACAGGAACACAGCCAGACAAGCCTGGAAAGGCTCCAGATAAGGAGACTCCACAGCCTCTCTGGGCAGCCTGTGCCAGGCTCTGGGACCCTTACAGGAAAGAAGTTCTTCCTCATGTTAAGGTGGAGCCTCCTGTGCTGCAGCTTCCATCCATTGCTCCTTGTGCTATCCCAGGGAGCAGTGAGCAGAGCCTGTCCCCCTGCTCCTGACCCCCAGCCCTCAGATAGTTACAGACATTGATTAAATCCCCTCTTAGCCTTCTCCTCTCCAGACTAAGCAGCCCCAGGGCCCTCAGCCTCTCCTCACCAGGCAGTGCTCCAGTCCCCTCCTCATCCTCGTAGCTCGTGCCTGAAAGGGTAATTATACAATCATGGAATGCTTCAGGTTGGAAGGGACCCTCCAGGTCACCTTGTTCAACCCCCCTGCAGGCAGCAGGGACACCTCCAACTAGATGAGCTTGCTCAGAGCCCCAGCATGCCTGACCTGGAGTGGCTCCAGGGCTGGGGCCTCCACCACCTCTTCTGCCCCAGGTTCCCATCCTGCCTCACTGCTAATTCCTAAAGCAGCAAACCACTTTCATCTAAGTAGTTGAGAAATTGAGCCTCCAGGGAACAAGTTCCTTACCCAGTGGTCCTCCTGGTGTCCAGCACTTGTAGCATCCACATCTCCTGATTCTCAGGCTTCTGCTTCACCACTCCAGATCTCAATTGCCACGAAACAACCAAAGGCATCCAGGGCTGGGAATGCAACCACTTTGTGTCTCGGTTACCACGAGATAGAGAACAGCATCAAGGGCTGAGAATGTGACAGGATGGCTCCTGCCAACAGGGTGTAAGAAGCAGGTGGTGCTAAACAGGTGTCAGAACAGCCCCCCCAGCTTTGGCAGAGCCTGTGGCTGCGCAGCAAGGCCTGCATTTTCCAGCCAGGCCTTGCCAGAAGGCATTCCTGAGAGGCTGCTGCCAGAGAGAGCTCGTTCAAGGCTCAGCAGAGGAGAGCTCCTGGCTTAGCACACTGCTGTGCTGCATGTTTTGCAGGAGCCTCAGCTGCCAGAGGATAACTCTGCACAAGAACTTGTTCTTCTCTTATGTGCTCAACTCCGTCTTCACCATTGCACACCTCATCGCCGTCGTGCCCAACCCGGGGCTGGTGAAAAGGGATCCTGTAAGTACTGCCTCAGGCCTCTCTAAGCACTGCATGGGTCCTCTGTAAGCACTGCCGAGTCCTCTGTAAGCACTGCTGAGTCCTCTGTAAGCACTGCTGAGTCCTCTCCACCTCACCCCCTGAGTGAAGCTGCTGCAGCCATGCTCCCAGCACACAGCCCCACTCAGCAGACACTTGTGCCCATCTGGTAGAACAGACACAGAGGGAGCACCTGCTGAAAATGTCCCTCAAGCTTGCTGAGATCTTCCACCAAGCAACAACATACCTTTGAACCTGACACAAGAAGGAGAAGCCTCAGGCTTACACTGCACAGCCCATCCAGACAGATGTGTCACATCCTCACTGCTCATGTCACAGCCTCACAGCCAGATCCTTACCACTTGTGTCTGGTCCTCACCACGCTCATGCCAGATCCTCGCCACTCTCATGCCAGATCCTTAGCACTCTCATGCCAGCTGCCCACCACTCTCAGCACTACCTACCTGCCACCTCCCAGCAAAGCCTCTGCAGAGACAGATGCAGAATCACAGAATCATTAAGGTTGGACAAGCCCTCTGAGATCATCAAGTCCAACCAGCAACCCAACCCCACCATGGCCATGAAACCATGTCCCCAAGTGCCACGTGCACAGGTTTCTGAACACCTGCAAGGATGGTGGCTGCACCACCTCCCTGGGCAGCCTGTGCCAGTGCCTGATCACTCTTGCAGCAAAGAAGATACTCAGTCAGGTGCTGGGGCTTATTCCCAGGTTTTCAGGCTGCATCTGTTCTGCCCAGGTGAGGAAGAGCTGAACTCTGAGCCACAGCAAGGCTAGGGGATGAGTGCTCGCCACACAGACCCAGCTGGAAAGTCTTGGTTAGACCACCCCTGGTGAATCTGCACCACCTCTGGACCCTCAGTCTCTGCCATTGTGGCAATGAGAAGTGAAGCCTCCCAGGACAGCTGTTTAGAAAGGGAGCAAAAACCTCATCACCCTTGGTCATGGCTGTCATCAAGTGCAGCTCTCATTTTGGGCCACAGTGGCTGTTTGCAGCCATCTGAGGCTGCCACAGCAAACCAGCACTGGCTGTGAGGGCAAAACAAGAGTCCACTCCAGAGCAGCTGGAATTCCTGCCCTGCCTCTGGAAGTGCTGCTCAAGTCAGGTGTTGGTCCTGCAAGGCTGCTTTTGGTCTCCCAGGGCCTGGAGCTGTCTGTCACTTGTGACACCAATTCAATTCTCCATGCTTTACTGAGGCTTTCTGTTGGGTTTGATCCCTCTGATTTTCCTCAAGGGACAGGGCAGGTTTGTCACTACAAAGTGAACATGACCTAAAAGGGCACCTGAGTGACTGTAAATTTCTGTGCATTGCAGTCTCCTGTGCAGCTGAGAGACTGAAAGGTAAACAGAGGAGATGTCATTGGCCCCTAAGGACACAAGCATGGGGAAATGTCAGGTAGTGACTCCTTAAATGTCAGAGCCACGAGCACAGATGCTAACAGTTGCCTTTGTGGAGGCTTCTGTGCCATGCTCTGTGGCTGTGGTGTCCTCTAATGAACTCCTGCTCCTGTGCTTTCTCTGCCAGCCTTCCCAGATGAAGGCAGAAGTAGAGCAGCTGCAGCCTGGATATATTCTTTGGGAGGATAAAGCAGCTGGCTGTTGGAGAAGCACTGACTTGGGACCACAGAATCATTTTGGTGGGAAAAGACATCTTAGCTTAGCTTAGCTTATCTCAGAGGCCATTTCTAACCAAAACTATTTTAGGGTCCTCTAAGACACCATCATCGCGTCCAATCCTCAGCCCAGCTCCACCATGCCCACTAAACCATGTCCCCAGGTGCCACTTTCTTTTCAACACCTCCAGGGATGGTGCCTCCACCACCTTCTCTGGGCAGCCTGTCCCAGTGCCTGACCACTCCTCAGGAAAGACATTTTTCCTGCCATCCCTGGTACTAAGTACTCTGCCAGGGCTGGGGCTAACCCATGGCTCTCAGCACCAGGTCTCTGCCTCGCTGAAACACCTGCAGGGATGAGCATTCAAACACCTCCCTGGGCAGCCTGTGCCAGTGAAGAAGTTTCTTCTCATGTCCAACCTAAACCTCTCTTGGTGCAGCTTGAGGCCACTTCCTCTCCTCCTATCACTTGTTCCTAGGGAGCAGAGCCCAACTCCCGCCTGGCTGCAGCCTCCTGTCAGGGAGCTGTAGAGAGCAATGAGGTCTCCCCTCAACCTCCTCTTCTCTAGCCTTATCAACCCCAGCTCTCTCAGCTGCTTCTCCAGACCCTTCACCATCTTAGGTGCCCTTCTCTGGACTCCAGCACCTCACTGACCTCCTGGAAGTGAGGTCCCCACAGCTGACCCCAGCACTCCTGCCAAGTGTGCCTGACTCTGAGCTGGCTGCTGCACTGCAGTGTGGCCGTGGGCACAGAGCTAGTGAAAACAAGCTCCCAGTGGTGTTGAATTCCATCTTCTGCTTTCCTGTAAGACAGAGCTGGGCCCCCTCTGAGCACCTGTGTGCATTCTGCCCTGTAAATGGTTTAGAAGTATATTAAAACATTAATCTTGGGCCGAGCCCCTGGGTGCAGCTTTCTGACTGCAGCACACTTTAATGGATGACTCAGAGCAGCTCTGTTGTGGGGTGAGGCTGTGGCAGGCAGTAATTTACAGCTGCAGTCCTGCCTTGCTTTGGAAAAACCTTCTTATTTCTGCTTTGTGCAACAAAGACTATTTCCATGGAGTAGCTTTCTAGTAGCTGGGAGAAGCCAAACAACCAAACATGGGAGGCAGAGCAGTCATCAGGCTTCAAGCTACTGCCTTGACCTGCAAAGCGAGGGATGCCTGAGAAAAGCTTTTGTTGCCAACCAGCTGAGTTCGAAGTCTGGAGTCCATGGCAAGCACTAAAATCTCTCTTTGAGGAGGGTTCTTTACTGCTGTGCACTGGGGAGGTTGGCAGAGGTGAAGAGGAGGCTGAGGCTTGCTCTCCACAGCTACCTGAAAGGAGGCCGTAGTGAAGTGGGGGTTGGGCTCTCCTCTCTGGTATCAGGTGATAGATTGAGAGCAAATGGCCTCAAGTTGTGCCAGGGAAGGGCTAGGTTGGGGATTAGGAAAAATGTCTTTCTGACACCTCTGGGGAGGAGGTGGAGTCACCATTCCTGGCAAAAGAACTTGGGGACATGGTTGCATGGCCATGGGGCTGTTGGCTTGATGGTGAGTGGCTGGACAAGGCCGTGAACAAGCTGGGCTAGTAGGAGGTGTCCCTGCCCAGAGCAGGGGCCTTGGGACTAGATGGTCTTTCAGGTCCCTTCCAAGCCATTCCGTGGTTGGACCTGATGGTCCTAGAGGTCTTTTCCAACCCAAATGATTCTGTGACTCAATGATTCTGTGATTCTGTCAGCTAACTCTTCTGGCTCTAACAAGGAAATCATAGCAGGAGGGGTGGAATTAGGTGATCTTGAAGGGTCCTTCCAACCCAAACCATTCCATGGTTGAACTTGATGATTCTAGAGGTCTTTTCCAACCCAAATCATAGAGTGATTCTCTCAACCACCTCACTCCACCCTGCATCTAGAACAAGTTGTTTCAGTTCTACCATCAGCTCACTGGCCTGGGAAGGAGATCCTTTGGAGTGCTGTTATCACACATTTCTTCTGTTCTTTGTTCCTTTCATCTCACCTGTGAAAGTCTGAAGCCGTAGTCCCTGCTGGGTGCTGAGCAAACCCAGCAAGGGCTGCAGAACTTTTCTTCCACTTGGCTTTCTTGCAGCCTTAGGGCGATCGTCTCTGCTCCAATGCAAAGCCTGCTCCAGTGTGTGCCATCATCTCCTTTGTCTTGGCAGGTGAGCTGCAAAGTGCTGCAGTTCTTTCACCAGTACATGCTGGGCTGCAACTACTTCTGGATGCTGTGTGAAGGCATTTACCTGCACACCCTGATCGTGGTGGCAGTCTTTGCTGAGGAGCAGCGGCTGCACTGGTACTACCTGCTGGGCTGGGGTAGGTGCCTGCTGGGCTGGGCTAGGGCAAGAGGGACAACTGCTTCAGCCTTTTGAATTCTTCTGGCCCATGTGTGCCTGAAGTGGTGTGTTGATGCGCAGAGAATCAATCACAGAGTGCTGGGGGTTGGAAGGAACTGCTGGAGATCATCCAGGCCAGCCATGCTGATAGAACAGGGTCACCTAAAGCAGGTTGTGCAGGAGCATGTCCAGGTGGCTTTTGGAAGTCTTCAGAGAAGGAGACTCCACAACCTCTTTGGACAGCCTGCTCCAGGGCTCCAGCACCCTGACAGCAAAGTTCTTCCTTAAGGTGAAGTTTTGGAAGAACATGGACTGGACTACCCAGGGAGGTGGTGGAGTCCATCCCTGGAGGTGTTTTAAGCAAGACTGGAAGTGGCACTGAGTGCCATGCTCTGGTCCATGTGGTGGTGTTAGGTCATAGGCTGCACTTGATGATCTCAGAGGTCTATCCAGCCTCACTAGTTCTGTGAAACATCCTATGTTCCAGATTGTGCCCACTGCCCCTTGTCCTAGCACTGGGCACCACTGAAAAGAGCCCAGCCCCATCCTCCTCACCCTTTAGGTACTTATATGCTTTTATACCACTAGGTCAGAGCTGAAAACTGATATTTTGAGTCCTAAATGTGAGTGCATTTGGTTGGATGGGCCTGAGGGCTTAGCAGGAGTCTGTATCTACTCTTTCCTTCGCTTTGGGATTGCCCTATTGCTAATTACTTCAGAGAAGAGACCAACTCCCACCTGGCTCCAGCCTCCTTGCAGGGAGTTGTAGAGAGCAATGAGGTCTCCTCTGCTCCAGCCTGAAGGTGTCTTGCCACACAGGCCTTCCCAAAGCAGTGTCACTACATACCCTACCATGCAAGAGGCAAGTAGTCATGAATATGTGTGTGCTGAGGTGACAATTCAGGCAGTGCAGCTGGCCCAGCTGGCCTGCAGAGAAAGCCTGTGAGCAGCTGTAATGGTGCTGAGCTCAGCACTAGCACCATGCTGAGCTGTTAGCTGAGAAGAGACTTAGCCACACCTGCAGCACTGCCCAGAAGTCACTCGGGTGGTGGCTGTGGGAGCAGGACGATGGTACCTCGAGGAGGGAAAGGTTAATAAACCTGGCCACAGCTCCTGCCTCTGAAACCTGCAGCCTGCTTAGGGAAACGAGCTGAAGGCTTGCACCAAAAAGCTCTCTCCAGCACCTCCTGGCTGAGGCAGAAATCAGTAACAGCAGAGTGGGACCATCTGACCACCTCAGTGTTGCTACACTAACTCCAGAGCAGTCAGTCGCACAGGATGGCTTTCAGTAGTAAGTTCACCAATTGTGTCCCTGGATTGGAGTTCTGATTGTGCCCTGGATTGGAGTTCTGATTGTGCCCTGGATTAGAGATCTGATTGTGCCCTGGATTGGAGATCTGATTGTGCCCTGGATTGGCGTTCTGCCTGGTGCCCTGGATTGGAGTTCTGATTGTGCCCTGGATTAGAGATCTGATTGTGCCCTGGATTGGAGTTCTGATTGTGCCCTGGATTGGAGATCTGATTGTGCCCTGGAATGGAATTCTGCCTTGTACCCTGGAATGGAATTCTGCCTTGTACCCTGGATTGGAGTTCTGCCTGGTGCCCTGGATTGGAGCTGTGATTGTGCCCTGAATTAAGAGTTCTGCCTTGTGCCCTGCTTTGCAGTTCTGAACTCTGTTCTGCTTTGGGACTCTGCACTGTGCCCTGCTTTAGAGCTGTGAACTGCGTTAGAATTCTGCATTGTGCTCTGAGTCAGAACTCCAAAGATGAAGGCCCAGCAGAAGGTGCAGTGAGTCATTGCTCATTTTTGTGCTGAATCCCTGTGCAGTAAGTTGGAGACTGTTTTGCTGGGGAAGAGCATTGCTGACACCTGTTAAGGGGCTTGCTAACCAAATCTGAACCAGCAGAAATGACTTCTCTGAAAGGTGTGAGGTGGTTGTGGCTGTTCCGCAGGGCTGATAACTTCAGGTGAGCCCTTCTCTGGGAACTGCTGCTGGGGATGTCATTTCTCGCTTGTTGCTGCCCTGGGTCAGGATCTTGCCCTCATCTAGGGCCAGGAAGGAGTTTCAGATGTGTGTACCCAGCTACAGTCCACTCTGGCTGGCTGCTGCAGGCAGCTTCACCCAGGTAAGAGGTGAGAAGCCTTTGGACACTGCTGGAACAGTGACTTCCAGTTGGAAATGCAACTAAGTACCTGTGCCAGAAAAGACTTGGCATGACCTGGAGGGCTATTCCACACCTTTTCCTGGCCTGAGCCCTTTGCTACCTTACCCACTGCTCCCCACGTGCTGGTGGGGGCAGCTGGAGTGATCCATGTTGTGCCACCAGGGTCCAACAGACCTTGCTGTTCCACTTCTTTTTTTGGGTCCTGTCCAAGAGCAGAGCAGCATCTAGCCCTAGGAGAGCCTGCAGCTGAGAGCTGGAGCTGCAGCCAGCCCTGAGCTCCTTACCCTCTGCCTAAGGAAAACTTTCTCTTGTGTCCTTAAGCTTTGCCTGGGAGTTTGTTGAGCCAGAGATTCTAGGCTAATGAAGATGAGCTTCTTTGGCATCATGTGCAGCTCTCTACTCATGACCCTCCAGGCCAGAGCTTTGGCATGAAGATTTTTCTTTTGCTGTTACAGAAAGGCCCTAAAAAAAATTGCACTTCAGTCTGCCAAGAGAAGTGCCCCAGGCTTGCTCTGCTTCTAAATCAAAAGGATCTGCTCAAACTCCCCAAAGTTCACCCCGAGGTTGAAGTCCTTTTCTTTCTGCACTCAGCCTTTCTCTTGTTCTACTGTGCATCATCACCCTCCCAAAAAAAGACATCCTGCAGCCAGAGGCTAAGTAATCAGTTTCTAGCAAAGGAGAAGGCAATCCAGGTGGTTGTCCCACAGCTGCATTTACTCCCAGGCTGACCTGCAGTAAGAACTCGGGTTTGGCTGTTGCTTAAAGACCTCAGAATGTTCCATGGCCATCAGGTTTTGACCAGCACTGGCTGGCCTCTGCTCTGAGGTCAGACTTCTCCAGAACCTGGCTAAGGATTCTTTGTCTCTGCTAAAAGTGTTGATGGAATCATCAGGACCAAAAGAAAGGAGGAGCCAAGTCCCTTCCCTGTGTGACTGCTCATGGGATCAGCACATTTACTGTTTATGATGATAGGCCGCCCAAAGCTGAGAAGAAATGTCCATGGTTTATAGGGGACAGGCAGCACTAACACCAGAGGTGTCACAGAGCTCTGCTCAGGACACACAGGGCAGCAGATCAGCTCCCCACTGCAGCTGGCTGTGTCTACAAGCTTTAGTGCAGACTCCTCAGGTCCAGGTTTGTAGCCTATTAGACAAGGACACAAGAGGTCCCAGAAGATGATGAGGCCTCCTCTGGAGTACTGTGTCCAGTTCTGGGCTTCCCAATTCAAGAAGGTCAGGGAAATGGTTGAGAAGATCCAGAAAAGGGCTACAGAGATGCTTAGGAGTCTGAGAGGCTCGGGGCTGTTGAACCTGAAGAGGAGCAGCCTGAGAGGGCATCTGCTCAGTGCTGAGCAACATCTCAAGGGTGGCAGGCACGAGGATGAGGCTGGGCTGTTTTCAGTGGGGCCCAGGGAGAGGACAAGGGGCAGTGGGCACAAACTGGAACACAGAAGTTTCAGTTGAACTTTAGGACAAGGTTCACTGCTGTGAGGGTGCTGGAGCCCTGCAGCAGGCTGCCCAGAGAGGCTGTGGAGTCTCCTTCTCTGCAGAGTTTCAGAACCTTCCTGGGCAGGTTCCTGTGCAGACGGATCCAGGTGCCCCCACGCTGGCCATGGGGTTGCACTGGATGGTCTCTGGTGGTCCCTTCCAGCCCCTGCCACTGGTGGTTCTGTGAGCAGTGTTGTGTGAGGTGTAATCCAAGCTAACACAGTACCAAGGCTGATTGATCTCTTACTGTGGTTATTTCAGGGTTCCCTTTAGTGCCAGCATCTATCCATGCTGTGGCCAGAGCCAGGTACTTCAATGACAAGTGAGTAGCAGCCTGCTTTGGAAGCAGCTTGCCCTGCTTTAAGGGTGGGACCCATTTTCTTTCAGTTGCTAACCACCTGTAATGGTTCATTCCCCCTCCAGCTGCTGGATGAGTGTTGACACTCACTTGCTCTACATTGTTCATGGACCTGTAATGGCAGCTTTACTGGTAAGAACATTAATTGCTATTAACAAGCAGTTCAGAAGTGCTGCTAACCTGTGCAGAAGCCTCTGGATTTTAAGGAGGATCACAGAATCATTGCTGGTGGAAAAGGCTTTGAGGGTTATTGAGATCAGCCATTCCCTGGGTCGGAAGTCAGGAGCAGCTGGAGGTTTGCTCCAGAGTCACCAGGCCAGGTCCTCAGTGCTCTTCAAAGAGGAGTTCTGTAAAGAGACCTCTCAGAGAAGAACAAACAGAGCTCTGACTGCTCTGGGGAGTCAGGATTCCTCACTCTCCTGGAGCAGCTTCTCTGTACAGGTGTGCTGCATTCCAGCCCACAGCATGGGTTGGGTGGGAAGGGAAGAGACCTTAAAGATCATCCACTCCTACCAGCCCAGCCTGCTCCAGGCCTCAGCCAACCTACCTTTGACCACTGCCAGGCTTGGAGCCTCCACAGCTGCTCTGGCCAACCTGTGCCAGAGCCTCAATACCCTCATGGGCAAGAATTGCTTCCTGATGGCTGATCTCAGTCAAGCTTCTTCCAGTTTGAAGCCATCATCTCTTGTCTTGTCTGGGTCAGGTCTTGAAAGACCAAGTTTTGGGAGCCTGCAGAGCAGGAGACTCCACTGCCTCTCTGAGCAGCCTGCTCCAGGGCTTCAGCAGCCTCACAGCAAGGAACTTTCTCCTCGTGTTTAGGTGGAACCTCCTGTGCTCCACTTTGTACCCATTGCCCTTCACAGGACACCACTGAAGAGTCTGGCACCAGCTTCTTGCCACCACCCTTCAGGTGTAGGCATTGGTCAGATCCCCTCTCAGCCCTCCCCAGGCTAACCAGCCCCAGGTCTCTCAGCCTTTCCTCCTCAGACATGTTCCATAAGCTGCTCTGCTGTGCCCATCCCATCTGTGGTGTGTTCTCTGGTTCAGTGTTGACCACTTCTGCTGTTGCAGTGGCAGCAGACTTGCAGGAGAGGACTCCACTTTTATTTTTATCACCATGCTCCAAGTCTCTGCCTCTTAGCCACAGAGGAAAAGGGGGGACCTGTGCTTTATGGCAGCAGAGAGGTCTTTTCCTGCTTTCCACAGGAGGCATTCCCATTTCTGCCCTGCACTCATGCTGCTTCCAGCTCTAGCTTTCATGGGAAGATGTCTAGAAACTCCCTGCCTGATTTGCTGGCAGCCCCCCAGGGGCTGACTAGGCAGAGCTCAGGAGTTGCACCTCTGCAAAGCCTTTCCCTGGTTCCTCACAGTTCCTTTCAGAAACTCTAAAAGTGAAGGTTAAGCAGAGTGAGCAAAGTCAGAACAGGAGGGAGAATGAGCTTTGGCTTTAATGCAGAAGGGGACCTCAGAAGTCATTTATTATTCCTTCTTTTTTCTCCAGCAGAGCACAAATGTAAAGTGGCTGAAAGGCCTCTGAGTAGAAAGGTCTCTGAGAAGTGCTGAAGCTTACTGAGACAGGTTTGAGTGTTCTGAGAGCTTCAGCTGAACTTCCCCTCATAACTCTGGAATTTGGGCTGCTGAAGTCATCTGAGAAATGAATCCACTCAGGCTCCAAAGCATTTGGTGCCTGAGGGTACTGAAACAGGAGGAAAGAGCAAGCTGGGGGCACTGGAGAGAGAGCAGCTCTGCTCTGTTGCTCATGGGGTTGGGCTCCTCAGGTGCCCTCCCAGAGAAGAGCAAGGAAGCTGCTGCCTGGAGCACAGGGCTGGGGAGGAGCAGCCGAGGGAGCTGGGAGTGTTTAGCCTGGAGAAGAGGAGACCTGCTGGTCTCTACCACTCCCTGAAAGGAGGTTGGAGGGAGGTGGGGTTGGGCTCTTCTCCCTAGTGTCAGGTGGTAGGACAGGAGGAAGTGGCCTTGGGTTGCACCAGGGGAGGTTTAGGTCGGTTATTAAGTAGATTTCTTTGCTGCAGAGTGGTCAGGGACTGGCACAGGCTGCCCAGGGAGGTGGCAGAGTCCCCTTCCCTGGAGGTGTTCAGGAACCCTGTGGCCGTGGTGCTGCTGGCTCAGCAGCTGGACTCGGTGATCCCCCAAAGGTCTTTTCCAGGCAGAGCCACGCTGTGATGCTGTGGCTCAGTGATCCTGTGAGCTCCCACGAGGCTGGCAGGTGCCAGAGGAGGACATCGATGCTCTGTGTGTGTTCTTTGGGCTGCCTCTTGAACCTGGTCACTTTCACCCACAGCAGCTTCGCTTTTTGCAGGTCAATTTCTTCTTCCTTCTCAACATCGTGCGGGTGCTGGTGACCAAGCTGAGGGACACTCACCGGGCCGAGTCCAACATGTACATGAAGGCTGTCAGAGCCACTCTGATCCTGGTGCCCCTGCTGGGCATTCAGTTTGTCATCATCCCCTGGAGGCCAGAGAACCGCCTGGCCGGAGAGATCTACGACTACATCATGCATATATTGATGCATTACCAGGTACAGGACCACACAATGGGTGAGGCTGGAAGGGACCTCAAGGATCAGCCAGTTCCATCCCTCTGCCATAGGCAGGGACACCTCCCACTAGAACAGGTTGCTCAAGGCCTCATCCAGCCTGGCCTTGAACACCTCCAGGGAGGTTGTGGAGCACAGAATCATCCAATGTGATTGAAGATGTGTAGAACCCTGCACTTAGCCTTGGTAAATCTCATCCCATTGGCTTCTGCCCACCCATCCAGCCTGGCCAGGTCCCTCTGCAGGGCTCTCCTACCCTCCAACAGATCCACACCTGCTGCTAGCTTGCTGTCATCTGCAAACTTACATCAGTGCTGAATTCAATCCCCTGGTCCAGAGCATCACTAAAGATACTGCCCAGGACTGAGCCCAGCACTGATCCCTGGGGCACACCACTAGTGCCAGCTGCCAGCTGGATGTGGCACCATTCACCAGCATGCTCTGGGCCCAGCCTTCCAGCCAATTCTTCACCCATCTCAGAGTGAATCTGTCCAAGCCACTTCCCCACCACAGGCTTTGCTGCCTCAGCAGGAGGAGTGCTACTGCCTAAGGAGCAGCCACAGGATAGAGGAAGGAAGCACAAATGGAGCAAAACTGATCAGATTTGCAAATTAAGGAGGGAAAAGTGAGCTCTCAGAGGGCTTCTGTGCTCCAACACAGCTCCTGCTGAAGTGCTCAGACAGACTGAAGCTGGTGCTGGGAGCTTAATGTGGAAATGAAGCTGTGTAGGCAAAGTGTTGTAGAGAGGGAATGTCAGCACAGAGAGGAGGAGGCTGAGATCATGAAGCTTCACCTAGAGATTATAACTACACTGTTAGGCACTTTAAAGGAAAACAGAGAGGGGTCAGGTTTTATCTCAGACAGAAGCTAACTGCTGACATTTCAATGAGTGCTGTATGGAGCCAGGCATTTGTTTGGCTTGGAATAAGGTCCTTAGGGTCATTGAGTCCAACCACTGACCCAGCACCACCATGGCCACTAAACCATGGCCCATTGCCATGGCCACAGGTTTCTTGAATGCCTCCACGGATGGAGACTCCACCACCTCCCTGGGCAGCCTGTGCCAATCCCTGACCACTCCTGCAGCAAAGCAATTGTTCCATGGCTGTGTTTTCTCCAGTACAGCAACAGAGCCATGTTATAGCTCTAGAAACCTGGTTGGGGTGGGGGGAGGTGGGGGTTGGGCTCTTCTCCCTAGCAGCAAGTGATAGGATGACAACTGATGGCCTCAGGTGGCACCAGGGGAGGTTTAGGTTGGATGTTAGGAGAATCTTCTTAACTGAAAGGGTTCTGACAGCCTGGCACAGGCTGCCCAGGGAGGTGGTTGAAATCCCCATCCCTGGAGGTGTTTCCAAAAGGCAGAGCTGTGGTGCCAGCCTTGGCAGAGTTAGAGAATGGTTGAGCTCAATGATCTGATTCCAACCAAAGCAATTCCATGATTCTGATGTTTTTCTCTTGTATCCATCAAGGCCACACTTGAGAGCTGTGTCCAGTTCTGGGCTCCTCTATTCAAGAGAGGTGTTGAGTTGCTGGAAGGTGTCCAGAGAAGGGCAGCAAGGCTGGGGAGGGGCCTGGAGCACAGCCCTGTGAGGAGAGGCTGAGGGAGCTGGGGGTGTGCAGCCTGCAGCAGAGGAGGCTCAGGACAGAGCTCATTGCTGTCTGCAGCTGCCTGAAGGGAGGCTGTAGCCAGGTGGGGTTGGGCTCTGCTGCCAGGCACCCAGCACCAGAACAAGGGGACACAGTCTCAAGCTGTGCCAGGGGAGGTCTAGGCTGGATGTTAGGAGGAAGTTGTTGGCAGAGAGAGTGATTGGCATTGGAATGGGCTGCCCAGGGAGGTGGTGGAGTGGCCGTGGCTGGAGGTGTTGAAGCCAAGCCTGGCTGGGGCACTTAGTGCCATGGTCTGGTTGGTTGGCCAGGGCTGGGTGCTAGGTTGGGCTGGCTGAGCTTGGAGCTCTCTTCCAACCTGCTTGGTTCTATGATTCTAAGTCCAAATTTCCAATGCATTTCTATGTTCTGCTCTCTAAACTCTTCTCTTGTCCTTTCTCTTAGGGCTTACTTGTGGCAACTATATTCTGCTTCTTCAACGGTGAGGTGAGTGCCTGCAGGGGAGCAAAGGCAGAGGACCTGACCAGTACTGCTTGTGCTGGGCACTAGAGTAGACACAAAGGTGCTGTGCTGCAGGCTTGGCACCCACACCCACACATTGGGTGATTCTGTGCTCCACAGCCTCCCTGGAGGTGTACAGGGCCAGGTTGGATGAGGCCTTGAGTGACCTGTTGTAGCAGGAGGTGTCCCTGCCGATGGCAGGGGGTTGGAACTGGATGAGCTTTGAGCTCACTTCCAACCTAAACTATTCTATGATTCCCTAACTCTTCCCAGGATGGTGCTCAACCATGGTCCTCAGCACCTGCATCTTACATGTCCTCATGGATGCAGTTAAACAATGTTGGAGAGATGTCCAAGTCTCTTTTCCTGCCACATGTCTGCCCCCAGGGTCTGCAGGCCACCACCACCTCACTGTCATCACTTCCCAACACAGTCCAACCTCCACTGCCTGAAAACTCAATTCTCTTGACTCTCCCTGGTTGGGAGAGCCTTGGTGAGCTTGGCTGCTCAAGAGATCTAAGCTGAACTAACTTCCCCCAGCCTTCCTCTGTGTGGCAGGACATAGAGCAAAGCCACAGGCAGCTCTGTAGTCATGGTAGGAGATTGTTTCCAACCTCATGGAGCTCAAATATCTCTTTCTCATGAGAAAAGCTGAGTGTGGGGCGAGCAGATGAATTGTAGTACCACAGGAGGATGGATGCTCTGGGCTTTGCTTTCCCCTGCTGCAATATTTAGCTGGAAGGCTGCAACCCACAAGGCTTAGCCAGGACAAACAGTGCTAAGGTCAGTCCCAGCAGGCAGTGGTTCCTGTTGCATTCCTCACTGCTGCCTCACCACCCTCCCTGCAGAACCAGGAGCCCAGCTAGGGAGACAGATGCAAAAACAGCACCAAGGAGCTGTGCTGTGGAAGGAGACGTCAACAGAGCACTGGGCTTGGACTCCCGAGGTGCCAGCTCTGTTCCCACACTGAATTCCAGTGGCCAGCAGCACTGTGGCTTTGCTGGCCAGCAACAGCAGTGCTGTGCAGGTGATACAAGGTCTCTGCCACAGCCTACTCACCAGGCCCTGGCTCCAGGCTTGAGGCTGCTTCTGGACTGCCAGACTGGCCAAGGAGATGGAAAGTCTGTTTGGAAAAGGATCAGTCAGCTGCCTTCTGTGCCAGGGAGGCTGCCAGAGAACAGAGAAACTGGAAAGCCCTGGAGAGCAGAGCAAACAAAACTCCAGCTCTTGGAGAGCCCTGGAGAGCAGAGTAAAACTCCAGCCCTTCATCTCTTTGGCCTTCCTCCTGCTGTCACAGCAGAGTGTGTCAGAGCTGGTGGCTGTGCATGTGATTGTCAGCAGTGCTGCCTGCACAGTTCAAATGCATGCTTGAGGAGTTTGGGTTGGCACTGGCCCCTGCTCATCTGAGAGCCTTGGCACTGTGGCAGAAGGCTGGGTCAGCACCGTGCTCCACCCAAGCACAGCTTCTGCCAGCCCCTTGTGGCTGGGCTCCGGCACAGGCCAGCAGCTCAGTGGAGAATGAGGACACAGCTCTTTGACCTCCTGCTCTCACTGCTCCCTGGAGCCTTCAAACCTGCCTAATACTGCTTCTAACCATGGGCTGGGCTGGCAGGGCTGTGCCTGTTGTCTCCTGACCAGACCACTTCAGTGTCTCTGTCTTCTGAGAAGAACCACAGAATGAGTTGGGTTGGAAGGGACCTTAAAGCTCATCCAGTTCCAGCCCCCTGCCATGGGCCAGCACAGCTTGCTCAAGGCCTTATCCAGTCTGGTCTTAAACACTTCAGGCATGAGGCCTCCACAGCTTCTCTGGCCAGCTCATGCCAGTGTCTCACCACCCACACAGTAAAGAACTTTTCCAGGCTGGGAAGCCTCAGGGCTCTCAGCCTCTGCACATCAGAGAGATGCTACAGCTCCCTCAGCATCGTCATGGCCCTCCACTGGCCTCTCTCCAGCACTGCCCTGTCCCTCTTGAACCACAGCCCAGAACTAGGCACAATACTCCAGGTGTAGCCTCACCAGGACAGAGTAGAGGGGGAGGAGAACCTCCCTGACCTGCTGACCACACTGCTGGATGCATCCCAGGACTCCACCATTGTCCTCCTAGGCCATCAGGGAACACTGCTGCTTTGTGGGGACCTTGTTCCTTTTGCTTTCGTTTCCTTTTTCCTCTCCCCCTCTCCCTTCTTAGGTCGTTCTGTTTCTTGCAGCATGTTTCCAGGTGGCCCTGCTGCCAGGGACTCGGTCTGCCTCACGCTCCCCTGTGTGTCTTTGGCAGGTCCAAGCAGCCCTGAAGAGGCAGTGGGCACAGTACAAGGCGCAGTGGGGCCAGCGGCGCCGCGAGCACTGCTCCACTCGCTCTACCTCCTACACTGCCACCTCCATCTCAGAGCTGCCAGTTTACCTCTCCCACCACGACTCCAACAGTGAACAGTTAAATGGGAG